>NC_058131.1:688814508-688824417 GCF_016433145.1 Gracilinanus agilis
ATATTTTTTATTTATTTATTTTATTTTTAATAGAAATATATATTTTAGAAAAATATTTTTATAATTTTATAACTCACTATAATATAATAAGTGAGGTTGATTTTATTTATTTTTACATTTTTATTTTTTGTTATATACTTAGTAACTATCAACAACAGAAAACATTCAAATAAACAAATGCAAAAATTATGTGCAAAACCACAAATGTTATCAAATATACAATTTGTTTAAAAACATGTGAATTATATATGTACTAATATAAACATCCTCTGCTTCTGAGTTCCCTTTGGATTTGTTTTATTTGATACTTTTTCTCTTGATTTTGTGGCTGTTAATTTTTAATGTAATCATCGTGTATATTATTCTTATTCTTTTTTCATTTCTTCATATATTTCCCTTATTTTCTTTACATTTCCATTTTGACATTTCTAATAACATAATACAATCCATTACATTCAAATAAAAAAAATCTGTTCAATCATTTCCTCCCAACATTGCATTCATGTTTTTTTCCAAAAATGTTGTCATTACGCCCGAAACATCCCTCAATATTTTCATACATAAACTTTTTTTACCTTCTCAATAATGCCTATAGGGCCTAATTATAGTAATGAGATCCCTAGGTCATTGAACATGAACAATTTATAGCACTTAATATATATTTCCATGTTGTTTTCTAAAATACAACAATAACAGCTGTTCAACAATGTAACATTAGGCCTATTTCTTTATGTTGTTCTCAGCATTTAATTTAATCATTTTAACCAATCTGGTTATCAGATAACATACATTACCATAACCATATTTAGCTAGATTTGTCCTTGGACTACAGACCCAATCTGTTGCCAGGACCATACTCTCTCCAAAACAAATATTTCCATTTTGGTTATACTCAGTGGAAGTTATGTTCCAATGCCACAACCCCTCAGGAATGCAGAATTACTTCCATAATATGATGAAAGTTAAAGTAAGAATTTTGCAGAATATTTATGCTCTTTAAACCATTGTTGTCCCATCTGAAACCATGTTTGGATTATGTGTATACTTAAACTCAGATCTAATGCTTGCCTCAAGCAGGTATGTGAGGACCCTCCAGATATCTATATTTAACTTATCTAAGATTCTATTCATCTCCTTAAATTCTTTGATATCTATTTTTTGATAGATTTATCTAGTTCTGAAAGCTAAAAATTAAGGTCTCCTATTATTATTTTATTATCTATTTCCATCTGTAACTCATTTGGGTTTTCCTTTAAAAATCTGTATGGCATAACATCTGATGCACACACAAATCTAATATTGATAATGCTTCATCATCCATAGTACCTCACAGATTAATATAGTTACCTTTTTTGTCTCTTCCAATTATATCCATTTTAGCCTAAACTTTGTCAGAAATCATGACTGCTGCCCATGCCTTCTCTGGACCAGCTAAGGCATAATAGTATATTCTGCTTCAGCCCCTCACCTTCAATCCATGTGTGTCTTTCATTTTAAGTGTATTTTTTGTGAACAATGCACTGATGGTTTTTTTTTTATCCATTCTGATATCCATTTTCTTCCCATGGGAAAATTCATACCATTTACTCTCACTGTCATAGTTATTAGCTGTGCATTTCCAACAACTCGGTTTTTCTTCACTGTTTGTCTCCCTCTTCTTTTCTTTCCTCTGTACCCCTCCGCAGATGTCCAATTTCCTTTGACCAATACTTCTCCAACTTACACCTCTTCTCCCAAATCCTTAATCTTTCCCCTTTCCCTTCTAATTCAAAATTGGTGCTCCTTTCCAAAGGCTCCTCCTTTGCCCTTCTCCTTTACCTTTTAATTCTTATTCTATCCACCTTTCCCAAAATCCCTTCCTTATCTTCCCAGGCATGCCCACCTAACTCTTGATATGAATTTAATTCTAAGAATTCCTCCCCTATATTGCCCTAAGATTACTTCACTTATCCCCTCACCTTACCCCCAAGTCTCTTGCTATGTATCCCCTTCTAGGTATCATTCCCTTTTCTTATCCCCTTGTTCTCCTTTTTTAAACCTTTCTTTCTCTTAGTCTCTCAGTAGTCCCCCAAGGGGACTCCCAGTCCCTGCCTTATCCCATCCCACTTCTTTCCTATTTCTCTGTAGGTAAAGAAGATATTTACCCTTCTATTATGTATGCTGTTCTCTCTTTATCCCAGATCTGATGAAAGTAGGGTTCCATTACTACCAGCCATTCACCCTTTTTCCCTTTTCTGTAGCTATTCCTCCACTTGTTCCTTCTCCATTTGAGATAGCCATTCCATCCTTTCTCCTCCTATTCTACTTCCCTACCATTTTGGCTCATACCATTACATTCACCTCAACTTTAAGTCTTCCATTCATACACATCCCTTCAACACCCAGGCAAAGATGCCATTCCTGGGGTCATAGATAACATTTTGCCATATGGGAATCAAGCAGTCTGACTTTTTATGTTGCTTATGATTAGCCTTTTGTTATTACCTTTGTATGTTTCTTATAAGTCAAAATTTCTACTGACTTTTAGGCCTTCCCCCAAGAATTGTTGAAACTTGTTTAGTTTGTTAAATATTCATTTTTACCTTTTATAATTATGCTCAGCTTTATTGGATATGTTATTCTTTGTTGTAAGTCCAATTCTTTTCCTCTATAAAGCACCATCTTCCATTTCCTTTGTTCTTTTAATGCTATGAGTGCTGTCTTATGTTATTCTGACTGTAGTATGACAGTAAATTATTTTTGTATTGTTTTTAGTATTTTCTCCTTAATTTGGGAGCTATAGAACTTAGCAGTGTTGTTCCTGTGCATTTTCATCTTTGGGTCTCTTTGAGGTGGTGATTAGTGGATTCTTTCAATTTCTATTTTACCCCTCTGATTCTAGAATTTCTGGGTAGTTTTTTTTTGGTGATTTCTTGGGAGTATGGTTCCTAAACTCTTTTTTTTTTTTATCATAATTCTCCAGGAATCCAACTATTCTTACATTATCTTTCCTTGATGTATTTTCTAGATCAGTTGTTTTTGTGATAAGATATTCCATATTCTCTTCTATTAATTCATTCTTTTGATTTTACTTTATTATTTCTTATCTTAGGAAATTGTTAGCTTCCCTTTGTTCAATTCTAATTCTTAATAAATTATTTTCTTCTGAATTTCTGGATCTCTTTTTCCATTTGGGCAATTTTTCTGTCAAAACTTTCTTGATTTTGTTGTATTTCTCTTATTTTTTTCCCAATTTTTTCTTAACCTTTCTTATATGGTTTTTGAGGTCTTTCTAAAAGCTCTTCCTATAGCTCTTTTTGAGCTTGGGGCCATTTATTATATTTCTTTCCTGTTTTTGAAGTAGATGTTTTTACTTCACTGTCCTCTGAGTTTGAGCCAATATCTTCTCTGTCCCCAGAAGAGCTACCAGTAGTTGGGTTCTTTCTCTTTTGCTTGCTCATGTATTTATTTAGGTTTTAGCAGCCAGCCAATTAGACATGATTATTGACTTTTTGCTGGAGTTCCAGGGTTCCTATTGTGTTGGGATATGTTATCTCAGGTTTTAGGATATTTGCGTGTGTGTGTGTGTGTGTGTGTGTGTGTGTGTGTGTTTTCCTGGCTCCTATTTAATTATTACAGTTTTTATAGTCAGATGTAATCCCATGTCCTCCACTCAAGATCCAGTCTGTGAACCAGAGTCCTAGGGCAGTTCTGCCACTCCAACTGCAGATGACCAGTCCACCTCCCATTGTGGCAGCATCTAGGGTCCATTTTCCTGGGAGTGACCATAGTTAATAGAACCTCGGTCCCTTAGCAACCACACTCACCAATGCAAGCTCTTTCTTCACTCCTCTTCTACTCCCACAGCCTAAGATAGAGCAGGTGTCTAGTCCCTGTTCCTTGGGCCTCCAGAGACCCTTTTTTTGTTAACTGTGAGACTAGAGCTCCTGACCTTATGGCCTGATGCCCATTGACTCTGTTATGTCCACTTCTTTGATCCCCAGCTGTAAGCTAGCAGGATCTCCAGAGCCAAGGCCACAGCTGACAGGGTTTCTTCCAGTGCCCTTTGACTGTGGATTCCAGTGGTATCCTCAATGAAGCATATTCAGGGCTCAGTAAACCAGGTGAGGTTGCTGGTCCTAGCCCCAAGGGCTGTCTCACTCATTGATTTCTGTTTGCTCTGTTCCTACCCCCAGGGCCTGCAGTGGTAGGACTGAAGCCAGAGAAGTCACAATCTTCCCTGGCTATTCAGCTTCACTCTTGACTCCTATCTCTTTTTGTCACTTTAAGCAACAATTCTGTGGAGTTATTTTTGTTTGTTCCTGGGGAGTATTAGGAGAACAAGGAAGCTTCATGTCCTACTCTGCCATTTTCCCACAATTCGATGTTGATTTTAAATACCAGAAAACTCCTTTTCTTCAAATCCTGCAGATACTTATTTTGTGCTCATTAAAGCTTCAAATATTCCATTGAAAGTTTAAAGTCCTTTTAGCATACCAATACGCTTTTCCAGTGTATAACAAGGAAGCAACATGGGATGTTCTTTATATTCAAATTTTCCTTCTGTCATATTCCATTTATGTGGGATTCTGTTTTCTCATTCACAAAATGAGGGATTAATTGAGATTCCTTCTGTCGACGTGGAATCTAAAGACCCCAAACTTGTGGCTTAGTGAGATCTGATGAACCCCAAGTTTTAGAAATAGCTTGTAGGTTGGAGACCCCCAAAGCTTGTGTTTCCCTGTTCCCTGGAGAATCCACCCTGAAGGGAATCTCAGGCTAGCAGTTGCAGACTGAATTATGGACCCTATGGTAAAAGCTAAATACCCTTTTGTCTTGGGTAGTCTTCCCCATAGTATCAGGGACCCTTACCCAGGAGGACACACCTGGGCAGGGATCATCCTTTAGTATCATTGTGTAAGCAGTCCCTTCCCTTACAACACCCTAGCCTCTAGCTATGATTCCTTTCCCAAGCTTGATTGTAAATCCCATCCTTAGCAGTACAATGTCAATCATCTTTCCCAGCCCCTGGATCTTCCCAAATGTTATATATAAGTTCCCCAATTTCCTTTGTTCCTTGGAGTCAGTCATCTAGCGTGGTGGCACTCCCAGGGGGTCAGGGAGCAGAGCGAAGCAGTGTTCAATCCTGGACTCTGCACAAGGCGCAGCTCTGCATAAGAGGCCAAGTAGCCCTCATCCCCCTTTCCCTTGATTAAAGAGTGGCTTTATGACTATTTAACAGTTCTGTGTTTTTTCTAAGTTAACACTTCCATCTCTAGATCTCTAATCTGATGAAATCTCTATCTGCAGGGAATGATCACTATCACAGAAAAGAGAACGCCATTCTCATACTCCCCTAGATTTTCTACCTTGAGCCCTATTGAGTTTGGTTCCTAAATCCATTCATTTCCTACCATTTTTCTTTATGAACTCTTCATTCCCGTTGAACTTGCATGCTGGCCACTCCTTGTCTCAAGATTCTGTCATCCCATTCCTGTCTTTGCAAAGTGGTCCCCCATGACTGGAGCGCTCTCTGCCCCATCTCTGCCTCTTAGCCTGCCTTGCAAACTTCCATGCTGTAGAGTTGGAAAATCTAAATCTCCATAAATATTATACTTTTGGAGATATTGAACATTAATCTTAAAATCCCCAACACCGAGCTCAGGGTACACCTCCTAGGGATGACTTTGCTCATCTCGCCAATACTCTCTACCTTTGGAAATTACTTGGTATAATTTGGCATGGATTTTGCATTTGCTTCTTTGGGGCAGGTGTTTATCCTAGCCCTGCACCCTCCAGAATGTAAGCACCTCTGGAAGCTTCAAGGACTGCATCACTTTTACTTCTAACCCCAGCACACAGTGTCTGGTACACTGCAAGGGCTTAGTAATTGCTTGCTGAATTGAATGAACCATGCAGGTTTATGTGATGTCCAACTACATGGCCACCAGGGTGGCTTTGAAAAAAAATGGGTGTAGAACCACCCCAGGAGGAAGGAATGGAGGTTGTTTGCCACTCGCAGGGAAGAATGGGCTCTCTGACTCCTTTTTGGGCCACCTTTCTTGATATATACTTTAGGGCTCTAGAGTGAACTTGCTTTGGGATGGATTCAAATTCACAAAATGCCTTTTAGTGACTTTTATAAGCCACAAGAGGGCAGCAGACACTGCCCTGCTATAGACTCACCCAGTGAAGATTCCTTTATGGAAATCATAAAGTCTTAACATTCAAAGGAGCCTTCTGATCTGATCTCATCCAAGGTAGGAACACCCTCTGGGAGCATCCCTTACAGACAATCTTCAGCCTCAGTTTGGATGCTTCTTGCAATGAGGACAAGAGATGCCATAGTCTCTGGGAGTGAAAAAATCTCAAAACTTTTCCACTTGAGTTTCCTCATTTTTAGCTGTCACCATCTGTCTTCTTAAATCTGTCCTGAAGAGAAGTGCATAGGCTTGTATCTTCCCCAGAATTTTGGTATTATGAGGGGTTTTATTAATTATTTTTTATTTTATTTTTAATATTTATCATTTTTATTTTAATTAATTAGCTAATTAAATTTATTTTTAAGTTTGATTTTGTTGATTATTAATATGTACAGTAGGATAAAAGAATACACGGAGGTTATAACAACAGTAAAAAGGGAGGGAGTGTTAGAGAATTTTCAGAAGTTTTATCCTTTGGTCCTGCTCCTAGTCCTTCCTCTCTTTTTTTCTGGATGACCTTATACTCAGGTTCAGTCTTACTCTTAGAATCAACCTTTTTTTGGGCTACGGCATAAACTAGATTACACTGACATCCTTGCAAGGGTGGGAATGACCTCAGAAGGTGATCATCAGATACATGATTTCCACTGAGACTGAGGGCGCTCATTTCTCAGAGCCCATTCTCTTAGAGGCATGGCTATGGGGATGGGGAATGGGCTTATGGTGGTTTGGCAAATACAGTCAGAGTTATGTGAAATAAGATACCCAAAGAAGAACCCCTCTGAGGTCATAGAGGAAAGCAATGAGACGTTGAGACGTTGGGTTGGATCAGTGATTCCCAAAGTGGGCGCTACTGCCCCCTAGTGGGTACTGCAGCAATCCAGAAAAGTGGTGATGGCCACACTTTTTTTTGTATTACATTCTATTCTGAGTTCAATAAATAGTTTCATAATTTCCAGGGGGCGCTAAGTAATATTTTTTCTGGAAAGGGGGCAGTAGGCCAAAAAAGTTTGAGAACCCCTGATCTAGTCCAACCTCCTTGTTTTAGAACTCAATAAAATGAAGCCCTTCAGAGGAGTTAAGTTGCTCAGAGTCATATTGGTGGCAGAACTTGGATTGACATCCAGATCCTCTGACTCCCAATTCAGCTCTCTTTCCACTGAGATTTGTTTTTCTTGGAAGAGAGAGTAAGAGAGCCAGACGAGACTTTCTTATAACAGAGCTCTGCTGCTCAGGGGAGTACTGTTGCCTCAATGGCTATTCTTATGTGTTTTGGAGGGGATTTTGGTGTGGACTGTGTGTCTCCAGGGAAAGTCTCATGCATCAGAAAGTTTTATAAGCTGCCTTAAGGACCGAATGAGCCAAATGATTGGACTTTAACAACTCTGTGTTACATGGTTAGTGACCCCTGTGTCTTTGACAATGTTTTCCGATAGGTTCCCTGTTCTCTCTGATACTCCTGCATAAGAAGTCTCAGAATCCTGGCAGACAAGGGTCATAACACACAGCTATCCGGTCTTGACAAGATATTCCCCCTCTAAAGTCATTCCCAACAAGGTCTTCACCAGTCTTAGTCATGGGCTTGTCCCCTTTCTAAATATGGCCATGGAGTTTAGTTCATAAGTTCACAGATTTAGAACTGGAACATACCTTAACAACCATTAGTCCAACTCCTTTGCTTTATAGATAAGGAAACTGAAGCCCTAAACAATTGTCATTTTCTCAAGCTTATACACGTAGTAAATAAGAGGTAGAGTTTGAACCCTTGTCTTTTGAGTCAGTCAAATCACATCAACCTCCGTCTCCTTGGTTGTAAAATGACGTTGTTGAACTAGATGAACTCTGATGTCCCATGTGTTTATAAAGTAAGACTTGTATAATATTCTTCTCTTGTGACTCCAAATCAAATTTTCTTTTACCTGTACCATGATGTCTCTGTGAGACTGTTCGATGATAGCCTCCTGGTTAATTTACTTTATCCTTTGATAGGGCACTAATATCTTCTAACATCTGACCACCAAAAGACAGATAGCATGACACAATGGAAAGAGTCCTGGATATGCAGTCAGAGGACCTGGTTCTATTCCTTATTCCTTGTGACACATTGGCCAAGTTATTTAACTTCTCTATTCTTCATTTCCTTCATCAATAAAATGAGGAGGTTGGACTAAATGGCTTTTAAGGTTTCTTCCAATTATTCAGCTTCATGCCTTTCTGGTCCTGCCCAAATTGATGGATAGGTGACTGTGAGATTGACTCCAGAACTGTAGGACATTTGGGATTGGAAATGGGAGATCAAGGTGGCCTCAGACACCTAGAAGATCATTAATAAGCATTAAATCTTTGTTTTCTTGAGCTCTTCCAGCAGATATTTTTATTTCTATTGAGGTCATCATCATCCTCTTTGATTCTCTCCTCAAGATTCCTTTTCCCCATCCCAAAGTTTCTGTGTCATGAAGAAAAACCTGTTTTTCAGGCTTATTTCCCTCTCTCTTCATGGTTGAATAGTAGCCCTGTAAAGAATTTCAGGGCATGATATTTCTTAGTTCCATGCACTTTGAGAAGAGGAGTTGTAAAAAAATAAAAAGGCCCTTTGGGGAGGTGGAGCAATAGGAGGTATCGGTGAAACCTCCTATATGGATGGTAAAGTGAATTTACTTAGAATCAGCTTTAGTGATCTGCAGCTGATTGTGATTTATAATGAATCAGCTAACAGGAATATGTTGCTCACTTGACTCCACCTATTACCACTGACTAATGAGGGAGTGATTAGCTTCCCTCAATTAGTAAATAGATTATAAAATGAACTCAAGAGTAATAAACTCTGATATTCTGAACTCTATTTCTGACTGTGATTGTTGAATTTAAACCTAGAAGATCAATAAGCTTAACTGACAAACTTCCCCTTAGACTGTTGAGAATAAACCAGGTCAGTATCAGCTTCTTTTATATTAACTATTTTAATGATGATAAATAAGGTAAAGGAGAGGCTGGGATGAATAGTGAGGAAAGAGGGACTAAGGATGAATCCTAAACCTTATTTATATATTGAATTTATGCTAAATCTTCAGAAGATTCCTAAAGAAGCTGATATCCTGAAGCCTGCCTGGAAGATTGCCTGGCCAAGCCAGAGGCCTGACTCTGATTGCTTCATGGCTTACCTCAGTTCAAGATGATTGTGATTTTATAGTTGATCTTCTTGTTGATATTTAGATTTGTAAATGGATATTGAATGATGACTCAAGCTGGATGCTAATACGCACAGAATAGCCTATGAGCAGCCTAGGTACCTAATCCTAACAGATATCAGTAACCTAGCTAAGAGACAATCCTGAGATGATCCTGCCCTCCCACCAGTATCTCAAAATTGAGACCCTGATGTTCTAAGTTTTCCCCCTTTTATAGGCACATCTCAACTGACTTTTGGTCTCATGCCAGCTCAAATGCCCTCTCTGCATTCTGTGTTCCAACTCAGTAACTGGCAATGTTGCTGGTCCAAAAAGGCTTCTTGCAAAAGTATTTAGAGTCAATTAAATAATAGTAAAAATAGCAAACATTTACATAGTCCTTTAGGTTTCCAAGTCATCTTGCACATGTTCTTTCTTTCTATCTTTACAATAAACCTGAGAGGCAGATGCTATTATTCTCATTTTATATATATATATATATATATATATATATATATATATGTGTGTGTGTGTGTGTGTGTGTGTGTGTGTGTGTGTGT
>NC_058131.1:688827328-688884495 GCF_016433145.1 Gracilinanus agilis
TTCTTCTTCTTCTTCTTCTTCTTCTTCTTCTTCTTCTTCTTCTTCTTCTTCTTCTTCTTCTTCTTCTTCTTCTTCCTCTTCCTCTTCCTCTTCCTCTTCCTCTTCCTCTTCCTCCTCCTCCTCCTCCTCCTCCTCTTATGTTGATCTTAACAGAGATATTGGAGAAGCCTCCTTATTATTATTACATATATATCATGGTTTCAGTGACAGTATCAATGGAAGGACTCCTTCCAACAATTAAGATAGTAAGACATACACACATTTGCAAGCTGCAAAACTCTTTTTGAGTACTTCTAAAACCTCCACAGAGCCAGAATGGAATGAAGTTCTGGTAACTATTTAGCAGCTGGCTAAACTTGTCACAGTTTTCAGTTGAATGTGCATTATTAATATTTTCTCTATCACTGAAGTCTACAAATGGAAGAATAAATCAAACCTGGTTTGTGAATTCTATTGGGTATTCAAACTGTAAACAAACACACTTAGAAATTTAACAATCAACTCTTTTGATCTGAACTGAGCTGGTTCTAACATACCCCTGGGCAAGAGTTTTATTTCCTTATGTTTTAATTTTGTTTCTGAAACTCTCAGAATCTCCTTTGTTCCAAAAGAGGAAGAGGCTTTGGTAGAATAGCATCTTTAGACAAACTTTAACAAGGAGTGGAATTCTGAATGGAAGAGATGACAATAAGAGAATGTTGACTAGCTGACACCATGCCCAAGTGTCTTTGTCAGGATCACCAATCCTCAAAGTACTCTCTTTGTGTTGATGATTGAGGGTACATTACATTACTTTTTGAAACTTTAAGGGTCTGTGGGCAAGTCAAACATGAGACAAAGTATATATTCTGATAGGATGCTCAGAGTCTTGCACCTAACATGAAAGCAGAGGTCATCATGAACCAAAGAAATGTGTTCCATATCTGTCCAAGGGGGAAGTCCAGGAAGAATTAAAGTACCTTTGGTCACAGTCTCAATCTGAGATTTATGGTTGGCGTCCGAGCTACAATGGGGCAGATAACCCATGGAGGTCTGTGAGATAGATGGGTTCATGCTTTGACATGGAGTCATCAATGACTTATAGTAAAGGAGGACATATATCAATGGAATCATATGGGATCATATCATTGAACCATATCAAAGGAAATAACAACATATCATTGGAAGATGTGTTTCACCAAAGATGGATATAAGAAAAGGAACTAACATCAGGTCAGGGTTAAAAAGACTAAAGCTCAGAAGATACAAAGAGATATAAAAATATTGATACCCAAAAAGGTGAAAGCAAGAAGAATGAAGAAGGGATAGATGGTGGGCATGGCCCCATGGGCAGGTGGGGTCAATACTCAAAGAGAACAGAAAGAAGTCAGATCATGTCAGTGCATATTTTGTTGCCACCTTCTCTCACAAGAAGAATCTTGTGAGAAAGAACAATGATGGTAAGGAAGTCAGTTAAGTCCAGTGTAGCTCAGGGGACAAGGAGATCACACCTAATCTGTTTACTAAAAGGTCAAACCTGCAGGATCTGACAATGTGGACTCAAAATCCCCCTCCTCTTAGGATGAATCTGGATATTTTTTCTCTTCTTAGCTCAAAATTCATCTAAAAGCCAACACAAATTTGATTGTCATCAGCCTATGACCTCTCCTCTCCAACAAGATAAGTTGGACAACATATTTTTACAGTGCCACTTTATGCAATTTAGTGCAAGGGTAGAGTCTGCGACAGATTCCAAAGTAACAAATACATGGACATTACACTTAATTATCTTTTGATTGCTAACCTAATCTTAGTTAATAGAAAATACATTTTGTTTGCCTACAAGGACTATCCTTTTATTGGCTGGGCAGTCCCACCCCATGTTCTCTACCACTGATTATAAAAGTCTGAGCTGGCACCTCAGAAAGTGTAAAACCATTTCTTAGGGCAATGGATTCTTGGGGACTCATCACAACTGTCCTCCTGACTTGTATCCTTTTTCTGATCTTATCTTTATGGAACCATGGGGTCAAAAATGGGAAGCTCCCACCGGGTCCCATTCCTATTCCCATTTTTGGAAATCTCCTGCAATTTGATTTCAAGAACATGGCTGCAACATTCTCTGAGGTAAAGGGGATGAATTTCAAGTTTGGATCCTCGCTGCTTATATTATTGGGTTGAGACACAAAGAATTCACATGAATATTGAATCAGGACTCATCATGATTTAGATTCCTAAATCATGGATGGTGTGAGTAAAGGGCTTTGTATGTGATTAACATTAGCAATGTCAAACTTGTACTGAATATCTTGTCAAAACCTTTTGGTTTGGAGCTAGCTATGGAGGCATTTAATTGCCAAGTTAAGGAGGCACAAGGGAGCTCCTGCAGGCTTTTGAGAAGAAGAATGGCAGTGTCAGAACTGTTTATAAGAATATTAAGTGGCTAGTTTTGTGGATTATTCATAGCAGAGGAGAAATACTAGAAGCTGGAGGTTGAACCTGGAGGTTATTGGAAAAATAGATTAAAAATAATTTACTATGAGCCTACTATGTGCTCAATATTATGGAGATAACATAAAGTAAGAGCTTTCAGCTGCATTTCAGTTGGAAAGGCATTGTGCTCATTAGGACACATTAACAAAGCAAAATATAATACAACATATTTGATGTTATTTTTTGACTTTTAAAATTATACCTTTTTCTGACACTGAATCATTGGGCAGTGCCCAGGACTTTGGTGGTGGGACTTTTCTTTTCTAGTCTTCTATGTCCATGGCTTCAGCATGGATAGAAGCAATTGCCAGGTGATTGCTTCCAGGGCTAATGTAGATGGTGGCTCAGATGGAAGAAGGAACAGTGGTCTACAGATCTTTGTCTCTCCCAGGAATCTTGGGCTTACCTGCCTGACAGGGTCAATTATTTAGTAATTGGTATTATTAGTGGTGAGAAAGGTGGGATACTTCTCAGAAGTGATTGCTCCTCATTTAAATGATGACTGGTTTATACTGGATGCAGGTGCTATTGATGTGAAAGGACCAATCACAAACACTCTTGAGTAAGAGTTCTGACCTATTTCTACCAGTTTCCAAGTGGTTTTGTAATGGTTTGATATGTCTCTTGCATTTCACTTCCTCCCTCCTTTAGGATAACTCAGAGGATTAGCCAGCTTGGTTGCCTGTCTCAATGGCCCAATAAAATCTTCAAAGTCCGGGGGGATGAGAGCCTTAATTGGGTCAGTGAACACATGAAGGATCAAGAGGGAATAGATGTAGGAGATATCCAGACTTGACAATGGCTTATTGGATATTTGTAATAAGCAAGAATGAAAAGTCAAGAATGAATCTGTGGCTTAAATCAGGATGAATGGAAGTTCTTCAAAAGTAACCCACCTCTTGAGTGTCTAAGAGAAATGGACAAGTTAGATGTAGTTTTGTTGTGTGCGGAAACAAATGAGTTGCCTTGCAGACATATTAAGTGCTAACCACAGAATGATCTGAAGTTTTATTTAGTGAGAATGAGAATAACAGAATTGTTCTTGAAGGTTCTATTAAAGGGAAAGTAAGATTGACTAAGGGAAAGGAAACTTGTTTAGATGCTTTGGACAATAATGTCCACAACAAATAGGAGGGAGAGCTGTTCATTTATTATTTGATTATATTTTTCCTTACCAAGAAGAATGATATATCCTGGAAATCACTGGGAAAAAAAGAGACTAAAAAAGAGGTTATGCAAAGGAGAAGTAAGAAAATAGTATGAGAAGAGCTGATTTTGCTTAATTACTTATTATCCTATTATTTCAATGAACAGAAACCCATTATTTTCTCCTCCTGCATTAAGGTCTCATCATCCATAGAAAATAAAATCCTTATTACAGATATGTAGCCAAGCAAAGCAAATTCACAAATTGTATACTTTGTCCAAGAATATGTCTCCATCTGATCCCCGAGTCCACCATATTTCTATCAGGATTGTGGGTAGCATGTTTCATCATGAATCCCCAGCAATACTGGCTTCATAGTTTGAGCATTATAGTTCTTGAGTTTTTCAGAGCTATTTGTTTTTACAATGTTATTTTTATTAAATAGGTTTTTATTTGCTAAATTAAAGCTACAAGAATTCACAATTCTTCCCATGTTTCTCTGAGACCATCCTTTTCTTTATTGCTTACAGGACATTGTTACACCCACATAACTATATACAATCCTGTAATAACATGATATGTTTTCCCCAAAATCATGCCACTACCTAAAACTGCAATTAACCTTATAGAGTTTAAGGGAGGAATGGGTTAGAGGTTGAAAAATGTTATTGATCATCTTTAAAATGAAAGGGACCTAATAAAAATGGTAGCACAGTTTTCAATATGGTAAATGCTTAAGAACAACGCAAATATACTGATATTGGCTAGACTTGTCCTTCATCAGCAGATAGTCTTTAATGAAGAGTTTATTTCACTAGGACCTTTTCTTCTAGGCAGAATATGCAAAAGCTTTTTCTCCAATCAATTAATTAGTCAGTCAGTCAATCAATTAATCAATCATAAAATGTCATGTAACATGCAGCATTTGCCAGGCAGGTGATATGGTACTATAGAGGGAGGTCTGGAGTCAGGAAGACCTAAGCTTAAATCCAGCCTTAGATACTTGTTAGCTGTATGATCCTAGGCCAATCCCTAACACTGTTTGCCTCCATTTTCTCATCTCTAATATGAGTTGAGAAGGGAAATGGCAAACCATTCCTCATATTTTTTCCCAAGAAAATGCCAAATTGGGTCACAAAGAGTCCAACCAAACTGAAACTGAATGATAATCACAACCTGTATCAGGTGTTCTGCTAGGTCTTAAGGATAGAAAAAGAAAAACTTAATGATCCCTGGCCTCAAGAGGCTCCCATTTTAATAAGACAATATGCACATACCTATATCTATAGATATCTACTGTAATGCAGGGTTTTTGCATTGCAATATTAGCCTAGGCAAAGCCGTTAGTTACCCTGGATGGAATCTTGCCAGTGGCATGCGCCATGTGCCAGGTGCCCAAGTGGCAGTTGAACTGAGACTATAAAAGTCCCTGGAAACCCAACCCTGGGTTCTGTTTCCACTGACTTCACCTTGATCACCTACTTATACCTGACCTTCCCCCTGGGGCCCTGGGTGGTGAAGAGTGGTGAAGGGTGGTGAAGGGTGGTGAAGGGTGGTGGAATCATGGGTAGGAAAATAGGATAGCCTAGATATTAGGACCTTCCTTAAGAGCAATTCAACAAATATCATTTTCCTTTACAACTGTTTAGCTAGTGGATCAAATTAATTTCCAACCAGAGACCGTTTATCTCTGACACAATAAAAAATTATAATGTTACAAAATATGATAGACAAATTTTCTTTTTCAATAATTTCTCAATGTATAAACTATTTGGTAATTCTTTCTAATAATATAGAAAAAGAGTTAACAAATTTACGTGAAATAAAGTTTTCATTACAGATATCTTTATTAGCAATGGTTAAGAAAGGGACTAGTTATTCATTTAATTATTGTGATAGTCAATTTACTTTAAAATTTTGGTTCACAATACAAATCATATATTATTGCAAATAGGAATGATCAATTTTTAACAAATAGCTTTTAAACATAGTTTACATTTAAACGTATGTTTTCAGTTTTCACAAAGTAAGGTACATGTTTTGATAACATTCAATAAAAATTTTATTAAAACCCAATAATTGTATCAGCTTTGTTGCAACATTATTGTCCACATCACATCAAAATTCAATGAGGCTACTAATTACTGCTTTGGGATCTAAATTTACTGTAAGGAAGGGATTAATAAGTTTGTTAGAAGATCTAAGTTTTTAGAAGTAATGAAAATTCCTTTTCTCTGTAGCAGGTTTTTTTTTTGTGTGTGTTTTTTAATTCTCTATGACTATTTAAATTATTGAACTTGTAAGATTTACATGTTTTGATCTTGATATAAAATTACTCTTCAAAGGATATTGATTTAAAATTTCAAAATTTTCAATGAAGTACCTTGGAATATTCCTACTTTTGCAAATAATAATCTTATTTCAGGTCCCTTAGGATTACTGAGATGATCGATTTTTCTAGTTAATGCATTCTTCAATTACACTTATAATATTGACAAGTTTGTTAATTAGTTATAATTGCATCAACATTACTACAAAGTAAAAGACATAATAATATTAATGCCATCACAATCAAGTACATATTAACAATGATATCAAATTATTATGAGGGTTATGCATTTAATTATAATTTTATATTCTGGATTTGAATGCATTACTACAAGTCACAAATATTATGAGAATATAATCTATTCAATTAACCTTTAAATACTAGTGAAATAGTGAACATAGGAGACATAATCTGACTAGGATCTAGTAACTTAAAGCATAAATTTAAGTTGCTACATTAATTAATTTTTTGCATATTTTCTAATATTATTTGAAACAGAGATAACTTCTTAAATTGAGCCAGATTTCTGTAAGTTACAAAATTAACATTAGCTTCTTATTAATTGTTTCACCTTACTGAGTTTGAGTTAGTAAAAACTGTTTCTGAAAATAATTATAGTCAGAGACTCTCCCTCCTATGTGTAGAAGGGGTTAAATTATTTTTGAAACACATCCAAGGCTGTAGCAGCTTCTCAAGTGGCTGTGCTCTTTAACTCTTTAGTTACTGAATTTATAAAATTTGCATGATTTAAAACTTTGATGATTTATCACTTCCAAATGAATATTAATTTAAACTTCACTATATCCAAATTGTCCCTGATTAAATATTTCTTTAAAATCATGAACTAGTATCTTTATATGCTTTACCCTTCTATTTAGCAATCCTCAAATTCCGTTTGATAAATATTTTTGGCAAATTTGATTATTTAAATCCATTATTTTACACACTGCAAGTCTTAATAGATAACTTTTCCAATATAAATTTTTGTGCACATGTAAAATTAACTGAAATTCCATTTTCTAACTGGTAGTCAATAAATTTATACTATACCATCAGTACTTATTCAAAACTGATGATTTTGATTAGCTAAGAAAGTTTGAAATTGCACTTCTGTATTTTAGAACATAATTCGGAATCATTGCTTTTCTGTCTGAATAAGTTTTTTCTTAGATTGCATTTGGAATCCTTGGCAGTTTTGTTTAAATATACATCTCAGTATTTAACCTGTTGATAGAATTTGGTGGTGGGATCACTGTTTTTGTCTTATGATTTCTGTGTTCCCTTTCTTATGGCCAGTAAGAAATGAAAAAAGAAATTTAGACAAATTATCTTGTTGATTCTTGCTTTAATGAGAGCAGAGAATATGATTTCTTTTAATCAATTAAATTCTCTTAGAGTTTAAAACACTCAGAAGTCCATTAGAGATGTTACTTTTCTGAATTTTTCAAACTCCTCTGTCTGTCTTTCCCATTCCTCCGGAATGAATGAGAAAGAGAGAGATTTATTTTCTCCAAAATTCCATTGTGATCACAGACAAACAAAACAATAAAATTTAAGATTCAAAATGATCAGAGACACATAGACACAACATATAGACACACAGACTGATCAAGAACACATTTCCTGGGCATTTCACACATACTGTAACAAATATAAGACATCCTATCCACAGATCAATAAAACGTATCTTTCATTGCTAAAGAAATCTAAAGAAAAAAGAATGTTTATTATTCAGAAAATTGGTTAACTCTAGCAAGGAACTGGCTAAGCTAGGATGAATTCTTGGATTAAATTTAGTCATTGGTGGGGCCGGTAGTTGGCCCCCTTTCCATCTTCCCTGAAATCTCTTATCAGGTAATCTGTAACCATTTCAATAGAATTTGGTATTACAATTTTTCTTCCAGTGGTAACCTTTCTCACATCTAGGACACAAAGAGTTAGGGTCATTGGAACAAGAGCTTTGTACAGCTTTTGAGCCCTTAATTATTTCAGAATATGTTTTTCCTTTCAGGGCTGCTGCGATGGTTATACCCTGCATATATGCTGGAGTAAAGTTCTCACAAGCTTTCACATAGTCATTAATAGTCCCAGATTCTTGAACATTTTGAAGCATGCTCTGACACACTTTATTGACTTTGTCATAGGCAAACTTTTTGACTATTATCTGAGTTGAATATTCATCATTTGTATATTTTTTTTACCTCCTGATTTAATCTTTCTATAAAATCTGAGTATCTTTCCTTTGATCCTTGTCTAATCTCTGCCAAACCTGTGGACAGTTTCTTAGTTACTGGGATTCTTTTCCATGCCTCTAAGGCACACTTCGTACATTGAATTAAAGCTTCTCTAGGTAAATTAATCTGATCAGCATGTAATTCCCATTCATCTATTCCAAGTAACATTTCTTTGGTAACTCTAATGCCCTGTTTCTTATTAATAGCTGCCTTCTGTTTTGCCAATTCATCAAATTCTGATTTCCAAAAAAGGTAGTCCCCTCCAGAAAGGGAATATCTCGAGGTCTGAATACAATCGAAGGGGGTCATCCAAATCCCCTCCAAAATCTCCACCAAATTTAAAGTGTATGGAGAAGCATGACCATATGAAGCACAAACTGTTTTAATTTCTTTTAACACTTTATAAAGAAGAAGCTTCCATGTAGGAGCTACTTCTTCATCATCATCCAATTCATCTGCTCTAAAAATAACTGGGAAATTCTAAGGGAATCCATGGGCTACAATTTTGAATAAGATCAAGAAATTTAGTAAGCTGTTCTTTACTTCATTTTACTCTCAATTTCCTGAGGGTGTGCTTAGTTATAGCAATAAAAAGATTTCTTTCCTTTTATTCACAGTGTCCCATCTTGTTAATCTATTCTTTTACTTCTAGTGCCTTCCCTTAAAGGGAGATTTCTGAAAACTCTGGATTTCTTCCCCTTCTTTGGGCAGAAACTAAACTGTTGTAATTTGGGAGTTGTCTGAGGGGGAGGGCAAATCTTTACCTGAATCCAGTGTTCCAAGGTCCCTGTTCGGGTGACAATATCTTGAGATCTATCTATCATCTCCAGATAATCTTCTAAAGACAGTTTAGTTGATAAGGAAGTAATAGGACACAGGAGATCTTTCTGTTAGCTCATAGCTGCTTCTCTGCTCTCTCTCTCTTGAAGCATGGAATTTATTATATATACACTTCAAGACTCATTTCACACAAAAGACCCCTCAAAAAAAACTTTACATTTGCACAGAAACACAAATTATGTCATATCAAAGCACAATAAAGTTATAGTTTTACGAAGAATTTTCTTATGAAGATAATGCCAGATGAGAAAAAGTCTCAAGGTTAAAAATGACTCTCACTTTATCTAAAAGATATTTTGCCTGAGCTTGCCACTCCATGACCTTGGGATGCCTGGAGCAGTTAAAGAGATATACCCACAGCTGCAGCTTTACTCTGCTGAGTGAAAAAAGGCTGTTAATTCATTAAGTGCTGGTTTACTAAGAACTTAAAGTTTTCCTAGAGGCTATTCAATATCAATAATATCAATAGGAGGATTTTATGGTAGAAGTCACTTTCTATGAAGTCAAAATTATGGGTTCAAATTCTCCTCTGCCACTATTGTATGTGATATTGGAAATTTGGGGTTCATTTGAGCCTTAAATATTTAGATATATACATAAACTTCCTGTGGACGTTTATGAGACTTTGAAACTACATTTCCCATGATTCAACGTGTTTCTTGTCTTATGTGGTGACGTGAGCCAAAGTAAAGAGTAGCTTAAATAGAGAGGACTTGATTGGAATGCCCTCTTTCCTAAGAGGCAGCCAGGTGGGCAGGAGGTAATGGCGGGCAATTTGAATTAGATCTTAGCAGGCACGTGTCTTTCTTAATTTTACCAATATGGATATAAATAAAATATTAATACCTTTGGCTATATCAATCTATATCCATTTTATTGATAACAGTTTGGTGACTTATGAAGGGATCAGATTCTAATGATTTGGTTTTATTCTCTGTTTTAAACATCATATTAACCAATAGTTTATCTATCTTTTATTTTTCAAATAAAATAGCTCTTAATTTTATTAATTAATTCAATGCTTTTCCTACATTCAATTTTGTTAATCACACATTTAATTTTTAACATTTCTAATTTAGTATCTAATTGGGAGTATTTAATTTTTTTTCTTGTTTTTAAATATTATGCTCAATTCATAATCTGTTCATTATTTATTTTAATATGCATTTAGAGATATAAATTTCCTCTAGTTATTGCTTTTGCTGTATCTCGTAGGTTTTCATATGTTGTCACATTATTATCATTTTCTTTCATAAAATTATTTATTGTCACTATGGCTTGATTTTAGAAAACAAATTCTTAAATATTAAGTTATTTAGTCCACAGTCAATTTTGATTATATGTTTTCATGGTCCCTTATTAAATATATTTTTATTATATTATAGTCTGAAAAAGATGCATTTAATATTTCTGCTTTTCTCTAATTATAAAGTTTTGTGTTTTATATATGGTCAATTTTTATAAAGGTAGAATGTAGCACTAGAAAAAAAGGTATATTCCTTTCTTTCCCATTCAGTTCTCTTCAGATATCTATTCTATCCAGCTTATCTAAGATTTTATTTATCTCCTTGGCTTCTTTCTTTTTAATTTCATGGTTAGATTTATCGGCTTCTGAGAAGAGAAAGTTGAAGTCCTCTACTAATCTTGTTTGGTTATATATTTACATCAATATCACATTTGGATAGATTCATGGTAGGGAGCTCTAACTTCATCCCAAAGCTGATTGTGAAGTTTTCAAAAGGAAAATTTGTACCTTAGAAACCAGCAATTACTACTAATTCAGATAGGATTTATTATTTTATTGATTGCTTAGACTAAGAAAATGAAAGATAAATTGTTAAAAACGAAGCTTAAACATAAAAGTTTTTACAATATACTTTTCTATCAAAAGTCACAATGTTAAACATTTGCCTGAACCTCTCTATTACTCTATAAAAATTGTTTGAGCTCAAGCAGGAGTGTTGTACAAAGTTGAGAGAATGATGTTTTCACTATAGTATAGGTCTGATACCTGAAGACCAATAATAATAATAATAGCTGGCATTCACACAGGGCTTTAAATTTTACAAAATGCTTTATTTCGTTCACATTTCAACCTCATAAGACTCAGGTCTATTAAACGCAATCTCCTATTTCTGGACCTTTGCACTGGAGTTCTTCCCATGCCTAAAATGCTTTATTCCTTCATCTCAATTGTTAGTTTTCCTAACTTTGTTCAAGACTCAGCTGAAAGCCCAGTTTTAGCAGGAAACCTTTTTGAATCTCACTAGGGGCTATTACCCTTCTCTCTTTCACTCTGGGTATAGCTTGGGGAAATAAGCTACTGGAGGAATGAGAGAGTTTGCCAAGTAAGCATATAAAAATATGTTCAAATAAATACTTTATTTAGAAGGGAAGGCACTAAAAGGTGGTGGAAGTGTCAGAAAAGATATTGTGTAGAAAGTGGCATGTGAATTAAGTTTTGTGGAATTTAGGATTTCTACTAGAGAGGTGCAAGGAAGGAAAACATCCTGAGCATGTGTATTGCAAAAGCAAGGCAAAGGAAATTAGTGTTTTGTGAGAAAGCAAGAAGACTAAAATATTCATCCCAGGTGACATGTGAAGGATTTGAAATGCCAAATAAGTTTATATTTTATCTCAGAGGTAATAGGAAGCCACTAAAGACTGTTGATCAATGTAGTAGGTGGTCTGACCTGTGCTTCTATAGTGGCACTTTAGCCAGGAAGTGGAAATTTTGAAAAAAATTTTTGAATTTAGGGAAAGGATACTGAATTCCATTTTATATTTATTGAGTATGGAAAGTCCAAGAAAATTCAAGAGATAGTAGGTCAAGATGTCTACATCTGGGATTTATTGCCATAGTGATGATGCAGTTATCAAGAGTGCAGATATAGAAAGGGAAGGGAAGATGGCCCATGACAGACTAATCATGAATTTGTCATTCATTTTGAATTATGATCTAGCAGAGGACATAGACTAATCAGAAAAGGTAGGAAGAAAATAGACAGAGACAGAGAGAGGATTAGAGAAAGCCATATAGAAGAGAGTAGATGATAGAAGAGGGTAGTTAATAGTGAAAAGGTCTAGGAGAATGTGGATTGAAAATGACCATCCAGTTTGGCAACTTCGAGACCATTAATAATTTTGGAAAGATCAGTTTGAATTGAATGTTGATGAGAGAACTACTGCAAAAATTTAAGAAATTTGAGGAGGGGCAACAAGGGTGGACTTTTGAAAAGAGATAATCTCATCTATATCCCAGGTGGTTTTTATCCCCATGTCCTCCTATAATTTTCCCATAAGTCATATACCCAACATCTACCTTAGGCCCTTTCTTTCTATCTCTAGTTCTTAAATAATAACCAATGGAACATACAAGGAAACTACATTAGAAAAATGCAATGATAGGGATTTCAAAGGAGCAGAAGTAAGGAATGAAAATACTACCTTGTCTCATAGCTAATTATTTTGTATTCTGTGAATTCTTTAACAACATTTGGTGTTATGTGTGCATAGGTACACACATATATGCTGTGATATAGTTGGGGATAGATTTCAACTTTTTAAAGTTTCACACTGACCTCTCTATTTCTTGGCAATCTTTTCATAGCTGGCTAAAAAATATGGCTCCATATATACTCTTTATTTTGGAACTCAGCGTGTTGTGGTGCTACATGGATATAATATCGTGAAGGAAGCTCTAATTGATCAAGGAGATATTTTTCTGGAAAGAGGAAATGTACCAATATTTGAAGATTCGATCAAAGGACAAGGTAAGTTCAGATAATTCAAGTCACTGAAAAACAAAAAGGTATGGTATATAGCAAGTAAAATATACCTCCATAGAGCAGTTACTGGCTTTCATTTTTAATGTTCCGTTCCAGAATCTAGCACAAGGCCTTCAAGTGGTAGGGATCTGATACCTACTATGCTGCATTGAATTTTGTTTGAATTGAATAAAATTAAATTTGTTCAATGAATTAAGCTAGAATCTCCTTAGCTACCATGCACAGTGTCCACTTCTTGCCTTGATTGTTAGAATGCTCCACATCTTGTATTTCTCCATTGTCTAGGAGTTGTTTTCGGCCGTGGAGAAAGGTGGAAACAAAATCGGAGATTTTCTCTGATGACACTAAGGAACTTTGGGATGGGGAAGAGAAGTATTGAAGAGAGAGTTCAGGAGGAAGCCCAGTGCCTGGTGGAGGAACTCAGGAAAACAGAAGGTTGGTTTTCAGTTCTTGTCTTCTGAGCATGTGGGGTCTCACTGCTCACACATTCTAGTGCTATGTACTATTTGCTTTGGGAGTCCTTCAAAGTCTCTGCCTTGGTCCACTGACTAGGTGTAACCACTCTGTTTAGCTATAGAACTCCTTCTTGCTTTTCTTACTCAGATATTACAACTTATCTATCTAGCCTCCCTCTAATGCATAAAAGAAACTATCCAGGAAAATAATCTTAGAGGAATTAAACACCAAATCCAGGTATGAACAGAAGAGAAGCCAATTTCTACTTGATTGAAAACATTGCTGTTAAGACTATTTTTTCCACTTTGGGTAATTTTTTTCAACATTAGGTCAACCTAATGATCCCACCTTCATCCTTGGCTGTGCTCCATGCAATGTGATCTGCTCTATACTTTTCCGTGACCGATTCAACTACAAAGATGAGAGATTTCTATATCTGATGGGTTTATTAAATGAAAACTTTAAACTGTTTACTGACCCATGGATACAGGTAAGGTCAGAAGTGTCTTGTTTTGTGAC
Source organism: Gracilinanus agilis (assembly GCF_016433145.1). NCBI lineage: Eukaryota > Metazoa > Chordata > Mammalia > Didelphimorphia > Didelphidae > Gracilinanus > Gracilinanus agilis. The sequence continues at coordinate 688,841,114 of NC_058131.1, forward strand.
TGATGAATTTCAGCAATAGGATCAGCATATCCTACACTCATATAATGCTATATAAATACTAGCTATTATGATTATTACTGCACAGAGGAGGAAACTGAGATAAAGAGAACTGTCAAGGTTTCCTGGAGTTTACCAAATAGGTCACAGGGCATGCATGCTGATCCAGTGTTCTGACTTCAAATCAAATGGCCTTTTCACTTAATCATTATCTGAAGAAGAACAAAGTCATCCTCACAGTAGAGCTGTGAACAAATCTTAGAAAGAAATAGGAATATTGGAACTCTTTAAGTTCTTCTGCTGATTTGGTGAATTTCACACCATGGTCAGCCCAAGCCTCCACTTGTTGGTAAGGAGAGTAAGTGGTGGCCAATTCATGAAATAATGACCTTAGTTTCCCTATTGAGTTTTGAATTGGGCAGAGAGGATCCTGTTCTTCACTCAACCCTCCCTCAATTTCATCTGATTACTATCAATGCCACCTGGAGAAATTAAGTACTTTGGCTTCAGAGGGGCTTTCTCAAGATGGAGCAAAGAGTTTCCAATTTATCATTCTGGACTCTCCAATTCTGGTACCACATTAACTCTTGATCCTTAACAGTTTGGTCCACATACTCCATATACTTTATGATAGAGCCAAGCTGGATCATGCTCAGTCCTACAGTCTAGTCCTGTGCATCTTTCATTTTGGGGATTTGTTTCTCCTGTCCATTATTTCTTGAATATACATCTGGTTTCCTCTTTACCTGTTGAATTTCTGCCCACTTTTAAAGTCCCCCTCCAATGCCATCATCATGAAGCCTCCCTTGTTCCCTGCAATCAACAATCATTTTATTCTTTGGGATCTCCCATAGAATATTATATGCATCCTCCTGATGCACACTAGTCATGTATTATTTACTTGAGAGTTATGTATCTTTGGTTGTCTCATTCTTCTTCTAGAATATGAACTCCTTATGGGTAGGAATTGTATCTGTTGGGAAATTTGTATCTCTCTGAATATCTAATATATTATTGTACAATGATAAGGTACTTATTTAGTATTTGTTGAATTGATTAATAATTGATTAGCACAATGAGAATAATTGAAATATAATGAGAAATAATATGTGAGAAATAATAATTAATTAGCATAATGAGAAAGCTCATTATCTGGTATGCCTTCAGAATACTCTCCCCTTAAACACACACAAAATACCAAGGGCTTATTTTAGCCTCTCTTAGAAGCCTTTCCACATCCATTTTTAAAAAGATATTTTATTTTATCAATTAAATGTATTGATAATTTTCCATATAACTTTTCTGAATTGTCTCCTCCCCCTTTGCTTCCCAGTCCCTAGAGATGGTAAGCAATTTGATCTGAGTTATGCATGTCATATCATGCAAAACCTATTTCTATATTGGTCATTGCTATAAGAGAATAATCATATAACCCTCTCTCAACCCCCAAATAAACAAAAGCAAAAAATAGTATTCTTTGATCTGCATCACGGCTCCAACAGTTCCTTCTCTGGAAGTGGGTAGCATTCTTTGTCAGAATTGTCCTGTATCATTGTATTGCTGAGAATAGCTATCTTTCACAGTTGAACATTCAAAATATTGCTCTTACTGTGTACAATATTCTTCTGGTTCTGCTTATTTCACTCTGCATCAGTTTATGTTTATCTTTCCAACTCTTTCTGAAATTATGTCTTTCAACATTTCTTACAACATAATAGTATTCTATCACCATCATATATCACAATTTTTTCAGCCTTTCTACATTGATAAGAACTTCCAGATACTTTGACACTAGAGGATCACTTCTGTCCTAAAACAAGGTACAATAGGAGGACTTTAGTGGAGAAAACTAATTATTTACCACTTAATCCAAAGCTGTCGTATTAGTTAGTAATTTCAATAAAGTCACTAGATGTAACATAAATGTACACAATTATTTATTATACCTGTATATCAAGAATATCAAGAGAAATAATGAAAAAAACATGAAGGAAGATGGCTTAGCAGTACCAGATATTAAACTATACTATAAAGCAGTGGTCATCAAAACAATATGGTACTAGCTAAGAGACAGAAGGGAGGATCAGTGGAATAGATTTGGGGTAAGTGACGTCAGCAAGACAGTCTATCATAAACCCAAAGAGCCCAACTTTGGGGACAAAAATCCACTATTTGGCAGAAACTGCTGGGAAAATTAGAAAACAATATGGGAGAGATTAGGTCTAGATCAACATCTCACAAACTACAAGATAAATTCAGAATGGGTGAATGACTTGAATATAAAGAAGGAAACTATAGGAAAATTAGATGAACACAGAATAGTATACTTGTCAGATCTCTGGCAAAGGAAAGATTTTGATTATATTAAATTAAAAAGGTTTTGTACAGAGAAAAACAATGCAACCAAAACCAGAAAGGAAACAACAAACTGGGAAAAAATCTTTATAATGAAAAACTCAGACAAAAGTCTAATTACTCAAATATGCAAGGAGCTAAATCAATTGTACAAAAAATCAAGCCATTCTCCAATTGATAAATGGGCAAGGGACATGAATAGACAATTTTCAGATAAAGAAATCAAAACTACCAATAAGCACATGAGAAAGTGTTCTAAATCTCTAATAATTTCAGAAATGCAAATTAAAACAACTCTGAGGTACCACCTCACACATAACAGACTGGCTAAAATGACAACAAGGGAGAGTAATGAATGTTGGAGAGGATGTGGCAAAATTGGGACATTAATGCATTGCTGCTGGAGTTGTGAATTGATCCAACCATTCTCGATGGCAATTTGGAACTATGCTCAAAGAGCGCTAAAAGAATGCCTGCCCTTTGATCTAGCCATACTATTGCTGGGTTTGTAGCCCAAAGAGATAATAAGGAAAAAGACTTGTAAAAAATATTTATCATGCACTTTTTAAAAAATTTTTATTTTAAACCCTTAACTTCTGCGTATTGACTTATAGGTGGAAGAGTGGTAAGGGTAGGCAATGGGGGTCAAGTGACTTGCCCAGGGCCACACAGCTGGGAAGTGTCTGAGGCCGGATTTGAACCCAGGACCTCCTGTCTCTAGGCCTGGCTCTCAATCCACTGAGCTACCCAGCTGCCCCTATCATGCACTTTTTGTGGTGGCAAAAAACTGGAAAATGAGGGGATGCCCTTCAAATGGAGAATGGCTGAACAAACTGTGGTATCTGATGGTGATGGAATATTATTGTGCTCAAAGGAATAATAAACTGGAGGAATTCCATGTGAACTGGAAAGACCTCCAGGAATTGATGCAGAGTGAAAGGAGCAGAACCAGGAGAACAATTTATACAGAGATGGATACACTGTGGTAAAATCCAATGTAATGGACTTCTGTTCTAGCAGCAATACAATGACCCAAGACAATTCTGAGGGATTTATGGTAAAGATGCTACCCACATTCAGAGGAAGAACTACAGGAGTGGAAACACAGAAGAAAAACAAGCGCTTGAACACATGGGCTGATGTAGACGTGATTAGGTTGTAGACTCTTAATGACCCTGCTTCCCCGGAACAATTATCAATAATATGGAAATAGGTTTTAATCGATGACACAGGAGGAAACTAGTGGAATTGTGTGTTGGCTACTGGGGGTTGGGGGTGGGGATAGCAAGAACATGAATCATGTAACCATGGGAAAAAATGTTCTAAAAAATAAAAAAAAATTTAAATATTAAAAAAAAACATTCTGCCAATTTATTGGCACTATAGAAGTTGTCATAAAAATTGTCCCCCAATGACTTTCTTTAAAATGTGGATAAGTCCTGATTTTTCTTTCCATATTTTTCAAAATATCACATGTTGGAGGAACTGTGGGAAAACTAGTGTAGCTGTGAAATAATCTAGGCACCCTAGAAAACAATTCAGATCTGTCTCTCCAATGTAGTAAAGTATGTATATGCTTTGAACCAGCAAGACCACTATTTCTTCTGTACTCCAAATTTTTTATAAAAAGAAGTTGAAAGTTATATCTAAAAAAGTGGAAAGCAACTTTTTCTGGCTTCTGAGCATTAGAAATTATGGAGTACTAATTATCTGGGTCATAGTTGAACAAACTATGGTATATAAAGTTTTTGGAATTTCTACTATGTTGTGAGAAATGGTGAAAAGGACATTTTCAGGCCTATGAGACTTTATGAATAAATGCCAAGTACAGTGAGCAGAAATAATTTGTACAATAACAAAGATACAGGAAAGATAAACACCATGGAAGGCTAAAAAACTCTGATAAGAGCAGAATTCCAAAGGAAACATAACAAATTTTGATATCCATTTCATGACAGGGAAGAGATGGACTCAAGATACATAATTCATACATTTCTGGCTATTTTATTGCCAAGGTGGCATTTTGTTTTGCTTGACTATAGAGATCATTTCATACTTTTCTTTTTCTTTTTTCCCAGTAGGGATAAAGATGAGAAAAAATATTTTTATTAATGAAAATTTTAAATGAATGTAAAAGAAAATGCAATGACTTTGCATAGAACAGAATAGTTTATAAAGTAGAGATGAAAAACTGTCTCTCCATGACAATAAACTCACATGTCTTTCTGTTTTCTTATCATGGGGGAGTTAGCTCTACAACTTTTTACCAGCATTCAGAGTGCATCTTCCTGGAAAGCATAAAAAAATTTTTAAAAATGTTGAGCAAATAAGACACTTCATTTTGGAAAGAGTAAAGGAGCATCAAGAGATACTGGATCCTAACAACCCTCAAGACTACATTGACTGCTACCTCTCCAAAATGCAGCAGGTAGGATACATGGAGGAAGAGTATTGCCCAGTTAAGCAAGACTAATGTTCCAAAGGTTTTTCACCCTCTCTCTTCAAATGACAAGAAGGAAAATCAGAGAAAATCTCAAGATATCCATATCCCCCAAGGAGGCCAATGTCTCCTTCATAACTGAGCCATGTTTGCTCTTCCCCTGCTCCTTATCAGAACCCTGTATTAGAAGGGAATTCAGAAGAATTCTGTGGCTCAGTGTGATCAGCTGCTGATCTAGGCTTTCCTGTTGGCAGGAGAATGACATATTTGAAAATGATAATAGGAATCAATTAATAACCTTTACTAAGTTCCCACTATGTCCCAGGTGCTTTTGCTAAGTGCTTGAGATACAAAAAAGAGGGGAAAGGCTATTCCTGTGTCAAGGAGCTTAAAATCTAATGGGAGTGACAGATAACATGCAAAACAATTTACAAAGTAAACTACAAACAAGACAAACATGGTGCAGAGCAGAACTTGGAGTCAGGAAGACTTGAGTTCAAAGTCAACTTCGAACATTTCCTAGCGGTGTAACACTGGGTAAAAAGGGGTAAAAAGGGGTTTTTGTTGGATGAATATTAAAAGGTTTGGTCTCCAAGGAATTGAATACATATCAATTCCTAATGAGAAAACCTCAAGTCAAAATGACTCTTATGGATAGTTTATTTACAAATGAGAAGAAAGAGAAATTTAGAAATTTAGAAAAAAATTAGAGAGAGGATAAGGTAAGATAATTAACCTAAAGTACTAAAAAATTTGTTCCAGTCCCTGGCTCAACCCAGGCAAGACTAACTAGTCCTCAGTTGGAGAAGGTTCAGCCAAAGGCCGAGGGCCGAGGGCCAAGGATGAATGAAACAAAAGCTTCAGTCACGAAGCCTCTCTTGAAAGGAGAGTTCCTTCAGAGAAATCCAGGAAAAGCCAGTTTTTGCACTCACCATGTGCAGTTCTAAGGGAGAGATTTAAGAGCACTCTCACCATGCCCAAAGTCCCAGCCAGACAGCCAAAGCTCCTTCAGGTCCAAGACAGGAACAAGAAGAGAGCTACAGGAAGTCATCACTCCCTTTTAAAGGCGCTTCTTTTGGGTCACTACTTCCTGATGCACCAGTCATGTATTATTTACTTCAGAGTTATGTATCTCTGGTTGCCCCATTCTTCTTCTAGAATATGAACTCCACATCGGTAGGAATTGTATCTTTTAGGAAATTTGTATCTCTCTGAAAATCTAATATATCATCCTACACGGATGAGGTACTTACTCAGCATTTGTTGAATTGATCTAAAATGATTGGTAATTGATTAGCACAATGAGAATAATTGTATCTCTACCATCCAAATGGTGTTTATGGAGAAGAGAGAGAAAATCTTTTCTTTCCTCAACTCCATCAGAACAGCAACCCTTACTTCTTTCTTCTCTCAGTTCACACCACAGTCACCCTTACCCCAATCATTATTACCTCTCTCCTGGACAATGAATATTCTGTCTTAACATCTCTCCAAGCAGCAAGACTTTCAATCCATTCATCACAAATATGCAAAATTAACACACATAAAGTGCAAGACTCCCAGGACCACTCCCTGATCAGGAAGCTTGAGGGCTTCACACTGCTTACAAGACAAACAAAAATTCATCTGTTTGGCCTTTAAGGTCCTTTACAATTTGGCTTCAGCCTTTCTTTCTGGGTTGGTTACACAATTCCTCCCTCCACCTTTACTCTGATCAAATTAGTCTACTTGTTGTTTCTTGGACACAGCATTCCATCTTTTGCCTCTTTGCCTTTATACAGTTTAGTCCTTTGATCTTAAATGTTCTCTTTCCTCAATTCTATCTTTTAGCAGTCCTAATACTCTTCCATGCTTAGCTCCTACCATTTTTAAGATTTATCAGAGTTCAAATCCTAATCCATTCAAATTCTTGTGCTTAATAGGACAGGGGCTTTGTTTTCATTTTCCGTAATACTTGCTAAATGTTGAAAGTCTGATGTTGGACCAGTACAATTCACAATCTGATAAACTTGATTTTTTTTTCTGTTTGAGGGCCAGTGAATTTCATGAATTTGTATTTTTCATTGTTTTTAAAATTTACATTTTTCTTTTATTTACTAAGTTATTGTATGTAGGTATTGAAATTAACTAATCTATATTTCCAAGTTACATAAAATCCTCAAATTATTTCCTTATGTCCTATCTTCAAGATCATTTTGGCTTATAGAGAACTCATGTGTTCTTCCAATATGGTTGTCACTACAATTTCTGGCAAAAGTCCTCTATTTTCTATTACTTAATCTATTAGTTTCATCTTAACAGAACAGCTATAATTTTGAATGCATCATTCAACATGTGTTTTAATCTCCTATTTTCTCTTTATTTTTGAAACCTATAATTTCAGTCCAATTTATCCTCATTTGTTTTATTAATATTTTTATTTTTCTTTGTGGAATACTTTAATAATAATAGCTAGCTTTTTATATCATGCTTCAAAGTTTTTAAAACACTTTATGAATATTATGTCACTTGTACTTCTCAACAGCTCCAGCAAATAGGTATTTTATTATTTCCATTTTAAAGTTAAGAAAACTGAGACAGACATATGTGAAGTGATTTGCACAAGATCCCAGAGCAATAAAATGTTTGAAGCTAGATGTAAATTCATGTCTTCCTCACTACAAGTCCAGCATTCTATCCATTGAACCATATAGCTGACTTGAGTATTGTAATTTTATTTCTGGGAGTCCTACAATCTTACAGATTTGTTTTTTCATTTATCACAGACTTTCAAATAGCTGTTCTTAATGAAAGAGTTTATATTCATTGTATCATATCCTAGTCTAGAATATTTGCTAATTTTCTCTCTTTATGAGTTTTATTGACAGTTGATTTGAATAGATGAATGCCTACTTAACTCTTATCTCTCAGCTTTTTTTAATTACAGGTAGCTTCATTTCCATTCCAGGTAACATGGTATTCTGTCTTCTCCCATTCGGGCTATTTCACCAACCACAACTTTCAATTTCCTCTTGTATGAAATTGAAAAAAAATCACATTCTTTCTAGGATGTTATTTCTCTTCCTATAAAGTATCTTTAGTCAGGTGGTTTCTAACATTGGTTCTTCCTACTTCTAGTTCTAGATTTGATTAGCTCTCATATTTTACAGAATTTCACAGAATTCATGAGTTGAAAGGTATCTCTCAACAATCCTAATTTTAAAGGTTGGCTTCATAAAAAAGGATTAGAATAATTTTGCTGTGCTATTCTTAGAAGACAGAACTCATAACAGTGGTTTGAAATTATAAAGACACATTTAATTTCATTTCTCCATGAGGGGAAAATGTCCAAGATTGGAATAAGAGTTCTTCATTAAGCAGTGTTTCCCATCTGTGGAAGTCTTCAAGTTGAACCTGGATGACTACTTAGGGGAGATTTTTGGAAAGGGAATTTCTGATCAGTCGCAGGTGGGCTCACTGAATGTAATTTTCACTATAAATTTTGAAATTTTGTTTTCTCCTGCCCCAGAACATTCCTCTCAATACCCCATTCTGAACACCTGAAATTCCTTGTGTCTTGAGTGTGTGTCTCTATTTTTTACTTAGATGCTGTCCTGTTTTAAGGTTAAAACTGTAATAAGGGGTAATTTCATAGTACCATACCAGATCATTAAGATTTCAATGTGAATTGCTTTATCAGGTCCCTTCCATACCATGGATATAGTATCCATCCCATAGACATACTAATTGAAATCTAGAAAGGATCCAATTCTCTCATTATATATGAGGAACCAAGACAGAAATATTAAGTGACTGGCGCTGGACACATGAGCACCCTTTGACTAAGGGTAAATTTAAATCTAGATCTTCCTGATTCCAAATTCAGTCCTGTAACCATTATAACATATTCCTTGAGGGAGAGAAGACTGCCAGGGATGGCTAAGCCTATGGTTGGGCAGTGGAAACTTGAGTGCATTGGGAAGTCTTTAGTTTCTTGGGGTTGGAAGTGAAGGAGGAAAATGGCTCCTAGATCAAACATTATGTACCTTTTTCTATTAGTTATGACTGTTCCTGTTGTTGTTCATTACTTCATTCATTTTATGCCTCTGCTTGCTTTAGGAGAAAGACAATCTCCCGCCTGAATTTGACTTGGAGAATCTTATATGGACTGGATCAGACTTATTTGTTGCAGGAACAGAGACCACTAGCAGCACTCTAAGATATGGTCTGCTGCTTATTCTTAAGCATCCTGAGGTCCAAGGTAAAGTGAAAGAATTGCCATGCTTGCAGAGCAGATTTCCTGTGCCAGCCCCATACATTGCTCATGAGTTGGCTCCGCATTCCTACCTTCTAGACCAGTGATGGTGAACCTTTTAGAGACTGAGTGCCCAAAGTGCACCCCTCAAGCCACATGTGAAATGCCCCTTTACCCTATACAGGGGAGGGAGGAAGCCCTTCCATTGGACTGCTGGGCAGAGGGGTAGAGGAAGTGAAAAATGTCCTCAGGTGTGGTGGCAAGGGGAAGGGGAGCAGCTCCCTCTGGCATGCTTCCTTTAGGTTCACCAACATGGTTCTAGACTGATATGACTTCCAAACAGATCAACAGCAGGTCAGATGGTAGCACATGTAATAAAATAGAAGACTTGGGCAAGACCTGATAGTTATTCAAGTTTGTGAAGGTCCTGCACGTGGAATTTAGTTTAATGAACATGCAAAGCTCTTACTGTGTACCCTCAGCTATATACCTGGAGGACAAAGATCCAAGTCAAACACTCTCTCCTCAAAGGGCTTAAATACCAGCAAGACTAGTTCTGATGGATACCAGGAGGCTGAACATGAGGGATGGATGGATAGATGGATAGAAGCTGCAAATTGACAAAGTAAGGCTTGATTTAAGGAAAGACTTGTTAACTATTAGAGCTGTTCCAAAACTAATTCTGTTGCCCTGAGATACTGAGTGCTCCCTTACTAGAGCTTTTCAAGCAAAGGCTGGATGATCTTTGTCATCCTTCAGTATCTTCTTTAAGTTCGCAGGGAATAAGATTCTCATTCAATTATGGATGGTTCTCAATTAAAATGGTCATTTTGAATGCTGAAATCTTTGCCTCAGCTGATTGGGATATAGAGAGGGGAGATAAGAAACTTACCTGTTAAATAATCTAAATCAAAGTACAAATTTCATCATCAGAACTTTCACATTCAAATGAAACCATCTAGTTTCTTTGACAATGAGTGGCCATCAATATAAAGAATGTAAAGGCACTAATTCACTTGGCATAGGTTATTTCATTTAAGGTTCTGTGAGAGGATAGGGTGCAGTTATTCCCTCCATTTTACAAATCATATTATAATAGATTTAGAAGTATAAGGGTCCTTAACAAGTGTCTATGTTCCTTATTTTTCAGATGAGGAAACTGAGGCTAAAAGAGACTAAATGACTTGACTAAATTTACCAAGACAGTGTCTGTAAAAGTAAAATAAACACAAGTCTTACTGACTCATTCACTAAGTCATGGGAAAATTATTCCATTGCTTCTGTAAAAGTCTACATATTGGGCAGCTGGGTAGCTCAGTGGATTGAGAGCTAGGCCTAGAGACGGGAGGTCCTAGGTTCAAATCCGGCCTCAGACACTTCCCAGCTGTGTGACCCTGGGCAAGTCACTTGACCCTCATTGCCCACCCTTACCACTCTTCCACCTGTAAGTCAATACACAGAAGTTAAGGGTTTAAAAAAAAAAAGTCTACATATCCTTGACTGAGTGGAAGGAGGACAATGAGCCAATCTGAAAATAGTCTTAGGGTGTGTCATAAGACAGATATTCTGTATAGATTCTGTTGGGTATTCCCAGAAAATGAGGAACCTAAGTGGCTATCCCTATTTTTGTTCCTGCAGCAAAAATTCATGAAGAAATTAATCGTGTGATTGGACACAATCGAATTCCTTCCATAAAGGACAGGCAAGATATGCCCTATATGGATGCTGTGGTGCATGAAGTGCAAAGATTCATTGACCTCATACCTCTCAACCTGCCCCATGCAGTGAACAAGGACATCCAATTCCAACAATATATCATCCCCAAGGTCAGCAGTCATCTAGTTCTGGAAGGGATCTTAGCTATTGCTTGGTCCAGTGATCTCATTTTAGACATGATGAAGTGGGGCACCTCCTGAAAAATGCCAAACACTCAGGTTTAGAAGTTTTAGGGACCTTTAATAACAGGCTGACCAGAGCATCCTCCTCACCTGAGAGAGAATCTCCCTGCCCATAAATAAGCATAGAACATATATTGGAAAATAAGTGGGTGGGAACTCAAGTTCTCAACACATTACAACTTTTTCTGAATGACTTTTATGTCTACAAAGTATCCAGTACAATTTCTGTCCTTATAGAATAAACATTAGTTTTTGTGCTCAATAAAATCTAGCTTACACTTCACATTTAACTACAAACAGTTATCAAAAATTAAATTACATTGTAAAAATGCCTCTAATTGTGGAGTAAAAATTTCCCTTTTCTGCTCTGAATTTTTCTCTTTTTCGCTCCTTTTGGGGCCCATCCAAAGGAAGAAAGAGGAAAAATCATTGAACAGATATTTGCTTTTGTCCTCTGCTAAGGATTTTTGACTGTGGAAAGTTCAATCTTAGGACTGGAGTAGGATTCTAACCTTGGGGGGGTATGGGGGGGGACTTAACCAGCAACTGGGATTTTGCTGTTTCATTTTTCTTTAGATTCAAAAGGCAAGTTTTAAGTTTCTGGGGGGTGTCAGTGAGAAGGTCTATCCAAATGTAAATATAGGGGTTTGGTCTGGGTGCCCTGGCTGTCCCACTGCCCACCCTGTTGACTGAATAAGCAGTGGAGAGGTCAGTGGTTCCCTCTGATGGCCACCCAGTCCCAAATGTGGGCCACTCCAGTTAGCACAAGGTCCGGAGGGTGCCACATACGCACACTGCAATAGACACTTGCACTTTCTGACCCGACCCTAGGGTCTACCTGCAGCACCCCAACACTAATGTCTACCTGTGGCACCCTGACACTAGTGTCTGCCCCAACACTAGTGCCTACCCTTGGTGCCCTGACACTAGTGTCTTCCCTAACATTAGCATCTACCTGTGGCTCCCTGACACTAGTGTCTGCCCTAACACTAGCATTTATCTGTAGCTTCCTGACATTAGTGTCTACCCATGGCACCTTGACACCAGTGTCTACCTGTAGCTCCCGGTGACATCTCAGCTGGCAGCCTGGCTGCAGACTCATCTCATCCAACAGCCCAACAGCCCCCAACTTCTGGATCCAGTTTTCCTGAACTGTTTAGATGGTACAAAAAAGAGCCAAATTAGTCCTGCTACCATAGTTTCCCTGGGATTGAGGAACACGTCTCTCAGAGGCCTTCCCGGAGGGGCTCTGGAGGTAGCAAAAATCAGCCTGAGTTTGGATGATAATTTTAGGGCAGCAGACTTCCACCACAGAAACCAAGGATGTGCTTGACAAGGTACCTTTAGTTTCCCAGGGTTTCTGGCTTAGCTCCTCTCAAAGACTAGAAACTGCATACTTTCCCAGTCCTCACTCAGCCCACACCCCCAGAGGGGATAGGAGTGGCTGTCCCAGTATAATCAGGATTACAAATCCAGCCGGAAAGATGTATACCATGGGCCCCCAGAGACATCTCCCTACACACACACACACACACACACACACACACACACACACACACAAGCCAAGTTTTGCCTGGAGGATCTCACTGGGGCCTCCAAATGAAGTGGGGCACCTCCTGAAAAATGCCAAACACTCAGGTTTAGAAGTTTTAGGGACCTTTAATAACAAGCCAACCAGGGCATCCTCCTCACATGAGAGAGAATCGCCCAACCCATAAGTAAGCACAGAACATATATAGGAAAATAAGTTGGCGGGAATTTTTCTTGGCTTGCATTTCAAAGGATAGGATTGGTGTGTTAAAAAATATACATTCATTAAGCAAGCAAGCAGTTTATCAGAAAGAGGAGTTACTGCAGGGCCAGGGTGGGTCAGACCAGTTGACAAAAGGGAGGTGAGATAAGAAACCCCAAATAGGCTACTGGCCCCTGAGAGGCTCTGTTACGTTTGAGTTTTCTCTGCTCCATTACAGTGAAATCTATGATCTCACTGGAAGTTTTCCTTAAAGTAGTCTTTTGTTATGTATGGCTAACTTGGATATGATGGATGAATAAAGAATGAGAGGAAAATGTACACTTAACTTTGTTTCCCTGTTTCTCATTCATCACAGCACCACTTAGAAAGAAAATGTACAGAAAAAATGATAGAGTGAGATTACAGAAGCAAATTTTTTTGTTTATGTAATTTCCTCTTCCTGGATTGGATCCTCTAAATACTATTGTCTGTCCCATTGTGTAGATGGAGACACTGAATTTCAGATCAAATGAGTTGCCCAAGGTCATTTAACTAAAACTTTTGTAGGTGAGACTATAACCTGATTCTGAAATACTTCTTTTCAGGGGCACTTAATAAATACTGATTGAATTCTTTTTAACTGGATTTGAAGTCTCCTAGTACTGGCTCAGTAGAGCTACTCTTCCCCCAAAGAAAGGGGAAGGGAGCATCCAACCTAATGGTTCACTTTGAATATATAACATGTAAATCTATTGTTCAGTTCAAATCATTAAGATGTCAGTACGGACCTCCTAGATGAAAATTGCTGGACCAAGTGGAGTTCACACAAGGCAAGAATAGGAGGATGTATGACCACTGAGGACTTTGGATTCTTCTGGAGGGAGCACAACTTACATCTAGAAAAGTCTACTCAAAAGAATTGCTTCTTTCCTTCAGGCTTGGGTTGTGATTTGATTATCAGAGTGGCTTTCGATTGATGAAACTCATAAAGGATAATGGTCTATACTTAGAGGCTTGGAGCATTGCTTGTGGCACTGTAGTCATATGTTCTGCCCAGAGTCATACAGGCAACAGGAGTAGATGTAAAGTATAGACCAAGGAATAGAATAGAGAGAGAGCTCAAAGAGCTTGGAAACCTAGCCAAGGTATCCTATAGAAGAGAATACCTAAGCCAAAACCTAAAGGAAGCTAAAGATTCTAACAAACTAATATGAGTAAGGAGTGTTTTCTACGCATGGAGACTATAAAGGGAAATTCATGAATGGGTAACAACACTTGGCTAGTTGATCTGAGATCCTAATAATAACATGATGGGATCCAATAAAGGAGACTTCAATCAAGCAAAGTAGACTAGAATTTAACCAGACTCTTAAGGGCTAGGCATATCAATATGTATCACACAAAGGAGTGTGTATTTTGTACTAGAGACAATAGGGTGCCATTGAGGATTCTTGCAATTGGTATCATGTTGTTAACTGACTCTCCACTGGAATGTCTTCTCTCTAGGGCACAAACATCTTCCCATTGCTTTCGCCAGTCTTGCGTGACAGTAAAGCATTCTCCAACCCTGACCAATTTGACCCTCAGCATTTCCTGGATAAAAATGGAAGTTTCAAGAAAAGTGACCACTTCATGCCCTTTTCTGCTGGTAAAAAAGAAACCTTCCTGATCTCTGTCTCTACTCTAAAGGGAGATTCCTTTACCCTTTCCCACCCTCCTCAGGCAAAGCCTCATCATGGAAGTTTTCTGATGCTGCACCAACCTAGTACAGCACATGACACATTCTTTATTAGTATTCCTACATCATGGCTTTTCAGATCCCCCCAAAAGATCATCTGAAATACTTACCTGGTTCACCTGTCCTCCCATTTTAATGGAAATATGATTCCATTGCAAGATCTTCTGCACAAAAGCTCATTATGGGAAGCATGGTATAAAGAAGGAATTCATTTCTGCTTATCCATATGTTTCTCTTTTATTCCTTTCCTCACCAATATTTTGATCCAATAAATCTGTTTTACTTTGGTTAACACTGAATTAACAAATTAATTAAATTAAATTTTGTTTTAAAATAAATTAATTAGATTAAAATTAAATTAAATTAAAGTTAACAAATTCCCTAAAGATTTCTAAGCATAATTTTGTTTCTTTCCAGGAAAACGAGCTTGTCTTGGAGAGGGCCTTGCAAGGATGGAGTTGTTTTTGTTCTTCACCACCATTCTACAGAACTTTACCCTCAAACCAGTTGGAGATCCAAATGAAATTAGCATTAAGACCAATCGTGTTGGTTTCACCAATGTTCCACCACAATATCAACTACGCTTTCTTCCTCGCAAAGCATAAGACACACTTGACTTGGTAATCTAGCCAACTGATGTCCTCTTCTGGATATGATACTCTCATGTTTTTGACTGGGATCCTTCAGAGGGAAAGAAAAATTCCAATCTATTGATTAAATTGAGTCTTGGTTTCCAGAGACCATATAGCTTAATAGAGTACCTAATGTGCCATTCAATAGGATCAGCATTATAGAAATTCATTTGCAACCCTTCCCTTACCCCTATATATTCAGCCACCCTCTAATTCATACCCCAATTCCACTTGGAGGGTACAGAGAAAGACTAAAATACTCTCTACCACCCTAAATCTATGTTAATTTGTATTTTTTTCTTCAAATATCCTCAAGGAAGATATCATTTTGCATTTTGTCACCCTTCTTTTTAAATCTGGGATACAATAAACATGAATATGTTGCTAGTAATTTCTAGTGTGAAAGTATATGCCTGTACTTACATATATCATCTTCACAAGATTCGTCACTTCCAATGAAGTATAATAATAGAGAAGGAGTCCTGACTTTGGAATCACAGAAACTAAGATTAAGTCTTGCCTTTAATGCTAATAATTTATGTGATCTCTTAGGCAGATTGCTTCACTATTTATTCTCAAATCAGATTCATCAACTCTAAAAGGAAATGATTGGACTATGTGAGCTCAGAATTACACACTGACTCTCCATCTATGATTCTTTGATCAATCAGTATAGCCAATCCACTCATCGATGCTTTTAGTCCTAATTCCATCTGTCACCTCTCATTCCTTCCTTTAGTATCTTGATCTAACAGTGAACAAACCAATTGCATCATAATGTTATACACAAATTTTTTCTCAATTGCATGTAGAAACAATTTTTTACAATTTTTCTGACATTTTATGATTCAAACTGTCTCTCCTCCTCTCTTCCCCCTCCTTGAGCCAGTAAATGGTCTGTTTTAGGTTATACCAGTGCTTTCATGTAGTACATATTTCCATTTTTCCCCATTGCATAACAGAAGATACACGTCACAATTACAAAAGAACTCTTGAAGGAAATAAAGTGAAAGATGATGTACTTGGATCTGCAAGCAAATTCCAACAGTTTCCGTCTTTGCCATAGCATTTTTTTTATTATGAATCCTTAGGGGGTATTTAAGGACCTTGATCTGCATTTCATGTTTTAGACCTTTGCAGTTGAACATCAAATATTTCTGTTACTATGTCTATCATTCTCTTGGCTCTGTTCACTTCACTTTGCATCAGTTTATATGTTTTTCCAGGTTTATCTGAATTCATCCTGTTCCTCATTTCTTATGGCACAATAGTATTCCATTATAACTATATTCTACAGCTTGTTCATAGTTCACAGTCCTTTCAAGAGTATATTCTTGTCCCAATTTTACAACAGGTCCTCTAACATTTATTATTTTACTTTATGGTCATTTTAGCTGAGCTGATAGGTATGAATTAGTACCTCAGAGTTGTTTTCATTTAAATTTCTCGAATCAGTAGTGATTTGAAGGATTTTTTTAATATGACTATACATGCTTTTAATTTTTTCCTCTGAGAACTGCCTCTTCATGTCCTTTGACCATTTATTGAATGAGAAATTCCTTGCATTCTTATAAATTTGACACGGTTCTCTATATATTTGACAAATGAGGCTATTGTCAGAGACACTTGCTATAAAAAAAAATTTCCCCTTATAATGTTATTTGCTTTGGTTTTCTTTACACAGACAGTTTAAATTTAATACTATCAAAATTGAATTTCTCTTTTGTAAGGGAAAAAAAGGGTTTGGGGTTCAATATATTAAAAGATGGTCACCAGATGATTGAACAATTGTCAATCCTCAATTAAGAATACTCTCAAGTCAAAATTGACTTTATGGAAGTTTATTTACAATTGAGAAGAAAGACAGGGGAAATAGGGAAATAAGAATCTAACACAGGAGGTAAATTACTACGATCCTCTAATTAATCCAGGTAGATCTAATTAACCCTCAGCCCAGAGTCAGAGGGCCAGAGGCCCGGAGGTAAATGAAGCAAAGCTTTATTCACAGAGTCTGTCTATTTAAAGAAGTTCCTTAAGAGAAATTCAGGAAGATTCAGTCTCTAAACTTACCATGTGGAACAGTCTCGGTCACAAACCAGCAGAGCTCCCTCAGGTCCCCTTCACAAAACCAGAAGACCCTCTCCAGCAGAAGACCTTCTCCTTTTAAAGGGGTCACTTATGCGTCACTTCCTGTGCTTCCCTCCTACTTTGTGTGTCCAAACACAATAGACGCTTCTTATTAGGACACTTGGGGGGGGGCAGTTGATTCTGATTTGTCACCCACTCTAGCACACGTGGATTAAAGACCTCCCAGAATTTGGAGGTGCTCTCACCTTTGGTGATTAAATCTAAAGATGGGCAGTGTAAACTTAATTCAATTATCACACTTTGCATTACATTCTCTGTAGTCTAACAAATAAACTTTTCCATGTTCCCCTAATTTGTTTATGATATCATCCTTTATTTCTAGATCAAGTATCCATTTTGATATTATCTTGGTGTGTGGTGTGAGATATTCATTGGTGCATAGTTTATGCCATACTTTTCCCAATTTTCCCATCACTTTTTTGTCAAAAAGTCAGTTTCTTCCCCAATATCTTGGATTTTTGGATTTATTGAATACTACCTACTCTATATCTTACCCAGTACCAGATTGTTTTGATAATTACTACTTTGTAATATAGTTTAAAATCTAATATGACTGGACTCTTGCACTCATTATTTTCATTTATTTTCTTGATATTCTTTTTAGAAATTCTTTTTTATTTATTTTTTCAGTTACAAGCAGAAATATCAAATGCATCCTTTTCAGATCATAATGCAATAAAAATTACATTCAAGAAAAGGAAGCAAAAGACTACAAATTCATTGGAAACTAAAGAATAAACCTAAAAAAATAATGGGTCAAAGTTCAAAATATAGAAATAATCCATAATTTCATTAAAGAGACTGACAATAAGGAGATAACATGCCAAAATTTATTGAATATAGCTATAGCTTTACTTAGGAGGAAATTTATATCTCTAAATGCATACATCAAAATAGGGTTAGAGTAGATAGATGAATTGGGCATGCATGCAAATAAAAAATCAGAAAAATAAGAAAGCATAAATCTTCAGTTAAAAAAACACCAAATTAGGCCCAAAGCAAAAGGTTTGAGTCCTGTCTTTGGAGTCCATCTGGTTGGTTCGATTCCAACCGGATTTTCATGGGGTTTGAGTTCCGAAGTCAGGGAATCGAGTTCCCTGAGGAAGGCCAGTGGACACACTGGAGGTTGGGAGGAGAGAGAGGACTGAGGCAGGATCCCCACATTAATTATTCAGGATCTTTCTGGGCTCCCCCAGGCAAGTGAGTGTGGGCATGCTCACCTTTGTCTTGTGTTTGTCTTGGCCAGTCAGGCATCTGTCAGCTTTAAACAGTCCTTAGTTTGTCTTTTGTGTGTCCTGTCTGGGTCTGGGTCTTTGGTGTTATTTCCATCCTTATCATGAGCCAGGGTGAGTCAACCTGTGCTTGCTGGTTTCCTGGCAAGGCAAGTTCAGAGGGGAAAACTGCAAACATTTTGCAATTCCCCGTCTAACCTCCCAGACTGGAGAAGCTGTGCTGCTCAGACAGCAGACTTAACAGAATGGGAAAGACAGAGAGAGGAGTTTGAAAAATTCAGAAAAATATATCTCTAATGGATTTCTGAGTATTTTAAACTCTAAGATAATTTAATTGATTAAAAGAAATCATATTCTCTGCTCTCATTGAGGTGAGAATCAACAAGATAATTTGTCTACATTTCTTCTTCCATTTCTTACTGGCCATAAGAAAGGGAACACAGAAATCATAAGACAAAAACAGTGATCCCACCACCAAATTCTATCAACAGGTTAAACACTGAGATGTATATTTAAACAAAATTGCCAGGGATTCTAAATGCAATCTAAGAAAAAACTTATTCAGACAGAAAAGCAATGATTCTGAATTATGTACTGAGGTACAGAAGTGCAATTTAAAACTTTCTTAGCTGATCAGAACCATCAGTTTTGAATAGATACTGATGGCATAGTATAAATCTATTGACTAATAGTTAGAAAATGGAATTTCAGTTAATCTTAAACATGCACAAACTTTATATTGGAAAAGTTATCTATTAAGACTTGCAGTGTGTAAAATATGGATTTAAATAATCAAATTTGCCAAAAATATTTATCAAACTGAATTTGAGGATTGCAAAATAGAAGGGTAAAGCATATAAGGATACTAGTTCATGACTTAAAAGAAATATTTAATCAGGTATGTAGATTTGTCCTAAGATATAGAGAGGCCAGACTACAGGTTTTATTCTTCTTTAAGCAGGGGTCTGAAAGAATAACTGGTATATGTAGGAAACATTGTTAAGAAGTTTTATTCAGGGACAATTTTGATGTAGTGAAGTTTAAATTAATATTCATTTGGAAGGGATAAATCATCAAGGTTTTAAAATAATCAGACAAATTGTATAAATTCAGTAACTAAAGAGTTAAAGAGCACAGCCACTTGAGAAGTGGCTACAGCCTTGGACATGTTTCAAAAATAATTTAACCCCTTCTATACATAGGAGGGAGAGTCTTTGACTATAGTTATTTTCAGAAACAGGGAAGAAAAATAATTATTGTGACAACTTAAATTTATGCTTTAAGTTACTAGATCCTCGTTAAATTATGTCTCCTATGTTCATTCTTTCATTAGTATTTAAAGGTTAATTGAATGTATTGTATTCTCATAACATTTGTGATTTGTAGTAATGCATTCAAATCCAGAATATAAAATTATAATAAAATGCACAACCATCATAATAATTTGATATCATTGTTAATATATACTTGATTGTGATGGCTTTAAAATTATTATAATGTCTTTTCTGAAATAAAACTATTATTTGCAAATGTAAGAATATTCCAAGGTACCTGGTTGAAAATTTTGAAGTTTTGAATCAATATCCTTTGAAGAATAATTTTATATCAAGATCAAAACATGTAAATCTTACAAGTATAATAATTTATATAGTCATAGATTAAAAAAAACTGCTACAGAGAAATGGAATTTTCCTTACTTTTAAAAACTTAGAACTTCTAACAAATTTATTTACCCCTTCCTTTCATTAAATTTAGAACCCAAAGGGGTAATTAGTAGTCTCATTGAATTTTGATGTGATGTGGATAATAATGTTGCAAGCAAAGCTGGTACAAATATTGGGTTTTAAGAAAATTGTTATTGAATGTTATCAAAACACGTACGTTACTTTGTGAAAACTGAAAACATATGTTCAAATATAAACTATGTGTAAAAGCTATTTGTTTAAAAATTGATCATGACTATTTACTCTGATATGATTTGTATTGTAAACCAAAAGTTTGAAGAAAATTGACTCTCACAATAAGTTAAGTGAATAACCAGCCGCTGCCTTAACCCTCAATCTTCTTAACTCTCTCTAATCAAGATAACATTAATGAAAACTTAATCCCAAGCAAAGCTATTAACTCTTTTTCTGTATTATTGGAAAGAATTACCAGATAACTTATACATTAAGAAACTGTTGGAAAGAAAATTTGTTTATCATATTTTGTAACATTATAATTTTTCATTGTGTATCTAAATCTTGGAAAGCTTTCAAATGCTATTGGTAATAATTACTGTTTAAGGTAAGTCATTGAATTTGCAACTGATGTTACTCATTAATGGATTATTGATTTGGATTCACAATTCAAAAGAAAGATATCATTGATAAATAATGACTCTTACCTGAAGTCAAACAATGTTATACTCCCTTCCCTTCATTCCATATTCAAAGCAAAGTGACATAATAATTGAAGCCCCAGAAATTTGAATGTATATAGCAAGAAAATATGTTCCACTGTTTACTAAAGAAACTATACATACTGTTATGAGTAAGATGAGATTAGCTAGTTATTAGGAATTAAGATGTACCTAGCAGGAAGGAGCTGGAGCTGGGAATTCCAGGTTGGAATGAAGGAGGAGGAAGTCTGCCTGTGCTCTGTGTGTGGACTCCATTAGTAATATTCCCCTGAACAACATGACTATACTTTGGCCTGGCTCCTGCGTGAAGGTAATCCTGTGTTGTTGCCAAATTAGGAGCTTGTACACCTTGACAGCATGCATTCTGACATTGGAATACATTTTGTTGTCCATTTCCCTGACTAAAACCATTATTCCAATTATTTCCCCTGTAACCATAATAATTATTATTATCCCAATTATTTCCATTGTTATTATTGTATCTCTGCCCATATGATCTCTTTCTGTATCTGCAGTCTCTTGCAAAATGCCCAATACGTCCACAAACATAACAAGATTGCTGCCTCTAGTTCCTATTGTTTGAACTGCTATTGGTCTTATAATTATTATTATTGTTTCTCTTTTCTGCTGCCCGTAACACTGGTACCGCCTCGATTTCACTTATTTCCTTCTGGTTAGCTAGAGAATTTGCCTCCCTTAATTGCTTCCTCAGATTTTCAATGAGTGTATCTTTGTCATCACTACTCCTGTCCTTTTCTTGGGCAAAAACGTATGTTGCTTTTTGTTTTAATTCATCTAGACTTAACAATTCCCAATCAGGGTAATTGTCCATAAAAAATTTCTTTACCTGTGGAACCGAGTTTCTGACAAAAATTCTTTTAACATGATCTACAGTGGTATTTTCTAGAATATTCATGTTCAAATACATTTCTGCTGCCTCTATGATTCTGTCCAAAAAAGTTGCAGGGGTCTCTACTGTTGTCTGCCTGATTTTTTCAAATTTTCTCCAAGAATTAGGACGCTTAACATGCTTCTCTAGAACCTGAATCAGAGACTTACACGCTTGTTTTAACATGCGGTAGGTAGGAACTGAATTCAGGTCCAGTTCCTCCCAAGCTACAGGCCATGGTGTCATTCCCTCCATGTTTCGTGTCTCCTCTATAAACTTTGCTCTGTCATGGTACGATAAGATCTCCCCTAACACGAACCAGCAATCCTCAAAGTCTGGATCATGTTGTTTTACAAAAGCTTTGAAGCTTTTCACAAATTTCCCAGAGTCATCGTGGAAATTTGGGATCTTACGTTTTAGATTTTCTACATCCTCAGACCTGAACTGAGTATGCTGTTTGACATGGAATACACCATCTTCGCGAACGATGGGAAGATCACGAAGGGGAAAAAGATTAATGGGGGTTTCAGCCTTATTCTGAGCCTGTTGTTCTAGCTCAGCCTTTGTTGGAACACCTTTGCCAGAAATGCCCATGTTCATATATTCAATCATGTTGCCAGTGTGGGAAGTACCAAAGGATTGACCAGAGAAAGAACCGTTTTGCATACACATTTCTAAATTATCTAACTTAATTTGCAATAATCTTAACATTTTTTTGGTTTCAGAATCCCTGAAACACCAAGTCACAATGATTTTAATACAATACCCAATATGAAACAATATCCACTTCAATTTGTATACCAAATAACCAGTCAAAATCAGAACTGGCATGTGACATAATAGATCCAGTATATTAATTGTTAAAATGGGTTGTGCAAATTCTAAGTCCATTATCCCTCTAAAATACCTGGGTATAACTCTAAACCACAGGTAAGGAATAGCCCAGACACCTTTCCACAAAATCACAAACACATAGTCTATCCAATCTTCAACCACCATTGTGCCCATCATTCCCCAAACAGACCAACTAACAACAGAATCTATTGTATTATTAGCCACTATTCTGACTAATAACAATTACTAACACAATTAATTAAATACAGACACAATTAAACACAGCAACAGAGAACAAAACCAAAAAAAAAAAAATGAAGAAAATCCCTTTCTCTGGGGCAGCAGCAAGCTTGATAGTATTTTCCCCTACCCACAGAGATTTATGAATGACCTGGGGTGGGGGCTGAGAAGCTCTGAGCAGCTCACCACTGGTTGAGAACTTTCAGCTCTCACCCAATGGCTGAGTGGCCCCTCGGAATGTTCAAGCCCCTCTTACTTCCTTTATGAATCTAGCTGGCCAACTGTTCACTTCCTGTCTGTCTCTCTATCCACCCATCTGGGTAGTGCCAAACTGTAAGAAAATATAAGGTAATGGGGTCACCAGGGATATTACAATAAACTAAGGGGTTTGTGGGAACACACTTTAGGATTTATGAGAGACTGGACCAGGGTGAAGAGACCAGAGTTTTTCTGGATCTCCACAGGAACTGCAGCTGATCTTAACTGTCACCCAGCTTCCACTAGACCAGAGTATAATAACAGGCTAACAAGGTAAAAGGGACTTAACTGCTTTAATTGTTAGACTAAAAGGTGGAAAAGGATTTCTATACTAAAATCTAAGGGATAAAACCACAGGGCAATGTGAGGACTTATTCTACTCTTATCTAAGTGATCTAAACTAACAGGGTCCAAGGAGCTATAAATGGAGTCTCTGGGTTTCTGCCTCAAACCTGGAACCTGCCAGGCTTGAGTACAGCTAGGGCTTTGTGGCTTAGGGATTCTCACTGCAATCCACTGATGATCTCTGGATGCCAGGAGCTAAAGTTGTCTCAGGAACCAAGTAGTAAGGGGTTTGCTTGAAGCACTATCCTCTTCTCTTGGCTCTGTAGATCTTGTCCTTTCCTTAAATGCCACACCACACAGGATCCCAGGGGAAAACAGGATGCAAGGTGTCCTTTGCTCTGAGGTCTCCCAGGCTGGCAACAGTTTTTGCCTACCACTAATGGAGTCCACACACAGAGCACAGGCAGACTTCCTCCTCCTTCATTCCAACCTGGAATTCCCAGCTTCAGCTCCTTCCTGCTAGGTACATCTAAATTCCTAATAACTAGCTAATCTCATCTTACTCATAACAATACCCCAAGTGATGTTTCAATGAAAGTTAGTTTGAATCTCTTGTACATTAATTTATTTGTATAATTTCTAAACATCAATTGGAATAACTAATTACAGATACAAAGAAACAAATAACACCCCAGAATTATAATATGGGGATTGGGGTTTTCTTTTATTCATACAGGAAATAGATCTGATTTTTGGGTAAAAGACATTTCACTAAATCTAAACTATATATATGATTTTGATTTTTAAAACATTTTACTTAAAAAGCATTGTATTTTTCCCTGAATTTTTAATTGTCTTATTGCTTTTCCTTTTAATTTTTTTATACATAGAATAATTGACTTTTTTCACTTTTTCTCATTTCTTGTAATTAAAGTACATATAATCAATGTTAATCTTTTTTTGATTTTACAATAATATCAGTTTAATATTAATGCATACCCACAAAGCCTTGGTCTATGAAAACCTGCCATGAATTGGTAAATATTATGGGACTATAATTATTGATTTTGTCTGATTCCAAGTGAAGGAAACAAAAGGTCAAGGAGACCACCCAGTCCAATGGGATTGGTGAAAACTTCACAGGGCCTAGTACCACAAGGTCAAAAAAGACTGTACCAATCCAGGAAGGATTGACAGAACTTTCTCATGCCAAAACTGAAGGACTTAAACTTAGATTGTGGTTCCAGGTTGCAGCTTTTCTGACATATGTTAGAGGCTGGACTTCCTTGAGCTTCATCCTGGTTAAGTACCAAAGGTTGGCCATCATCCTGGCTCAAGTTAGGGCAAATCAGAGCAGGGAAAGACCCTTCCCTTTCTCACAAAAAAAAATTGGTCCTTTTATTTCTCTTATAAGTGTGGTAACTTTCTATAGTCCTGGCTTCTAAATGGGTAATTGCACTATTGCTTAAATCACTTTACTTGGGCCTTGATTCAAGGACCTGCTATAATTTTATTTTTTTCCTACATTTTTGCACATAAGACTTTGATATTTTACATTTCATTCACAAGTTATTCTTTTTTATCTCTTCTCTCTTTTATTTGGATTTTTTAAATTTTTTAAATTTCTTTTACCAATTGATTCACACAACCCCAAAACTCAGTCATGTATCCTTAACTAATCTGGATGTTAGCCTTAACTCTCTTCAGGGGAGAATGTATGTTTTATAAACTATAATGTAAAATTTAAATTCTTTGGAGAGTAATTTCAGGATAAGAAATTTTCCACCTTCCCAGAATGCAGACAACAAACTTGTTTGGAGAAGACACCATGAAGATGCCTGCAGAGACCTACACTGCATCAAGAAGATCCAAAAATGAACTTTGGGATACAGTTGCTTGAACTATGGAGAGTTTAATGCATTTGTTTTGAATGTACACTCTTGTGCCAAAGGGGACTGCCCCCTAATTGGCTTTTTGTCAATGCACCTAGCAATCATTGGTCATTGTTTTTGTCCTCTTTTCTTTTCATCCTCAAATTTGTGTAACTTTAAAGTTTCCCTTGGCCCTCATAAGAGAAATTCACACAGCCCAACAGGTAGATGCCCTTTTTCAATTTAAACAAAGAGGGTGAGTATTCAAATTCAAATTGAGCTACAATCCCTGCATTTAAAACAAAAAGGGAAGACATGTAGAGAGCCAGAAATAAACAGTTTAATCTGTAAATCCTATCAGATCCAGCTATAGCTGATGATTATAACTAATTGATGACTCCTTTCATTATTAAAAAGTTTTCTTGTGTAATAAATCATTTTAATTTAAAGAAAAGGGGGAAATATGTGGGAAGACAATGATAGAATAGATAAAATCTGAGACTCCTCTTTTGACCCCCTTTGTGATCCTTGTGATTTCTTGTTGAAAAGTATTGTGGCCTTACTGAAGAGCTTTAGGTTCCTAGCGAACCAGCATTTAAAAGTTTAACACTCTGGGGGCAGCTGGGTAGCTCAGTGGATTGAGAGCCAGGCCTAGAGATAGGAGGTCCTAGGTTCAAATCCGGCCTCAGACACTTCCCAGCTGTGTGACCCTGGGCAAAGTCACTTGACCGCCATTGCCTACCTTTACCAATCTTCCACCTATAAGTCAATACACACAGAAGTTAAGAGTTTAAAATTAAAAAAAAAAAGTTTAACACTCTCCCCCTTTGGTCAGGAATGCAGTTGCCTGGTATAGCCAAGGCCAAAACCTTAGCAGGGGCAATTCAATCCTGAGAAAAATATTCCCTGACTTGGCTTTCTGATAAGAACCAAGTCAAAATTCAGCCTTGGCCTTGGTCTGTTCTGAAGCCAATGAGACCTTTTGTGTTTTGAAATGACATCATTTATAACTTCTGCACATCTGTGAAGTTTTGGGGGTGGGGTTCTTTTGTGTGAAATGAGTCTTGAAATATATATATATATATATATAATAAACTCCATGCTCCTGGAGACAGAGCTGGAATCATGAGCTAAAAGATGTTCAGTGTTCATTATTTCCTTATCAACTAAACTGTCCTTATAAGATTATCAGAGATGATAAATAGATCTCGAGATTTGGCGCCCAATCACAGGGACCTTGGATCTTGGATCTCTGGATTCAGGTAAATATTTGCCCTCCACCTGAAGAATGGAGCTAAACTTCAACATATAGGCAAAGTCATGAAAAGGGCTGGAAAAATGAGCAAAAAACAAACCCAAAACCTGATCATAGAAATTTACTTTGGTGGCATAGAAGATCAAAATAGGAACTTTATAAGAGGACAAAAAAAGACAAAATTAAAACATATGAAACCTCAAAAGAAAGTATAACAGTATGTCAGTCCCCAAAAGAACTGGAAAAACTCAAGAAATGAGTTAAAAAGTAAATAAGAGAGATAGAAGAAAAATGACGAAAATAAATTAGTCAATAGCTTTGTAAAAGAGGCAAAAAAAGAAACCACTAAAGTAAGCAATTTCCTAGAATTTATAAGTAAAAAAGAGAGAGAAAACATTTTAAGATGTAAAATCAATAATTTTGAATATACTAAATTTAAAAGGATTTGCACGAACAAAACCAATGTAACCAAGGTTAGAAGGGAAACAACAAACAGAGAAAAACCGTTGTTACAAATTTCTCTGATAAAGGTCTCATTTCTAAAATCTATAGAGAACTGAGTGAAATTTATAAGAATAAAAGCTATTCCCCAACTGATAAATTGTCAAAGAATATGAACAAGCAGTTTTCAGATAAAGAAATCAAAGTTATCAATAATCATATTAAAAAATGTTCCAAATCATTCTAGATTAGAGAAATGCAAACTAAAACAATTCTGAGATACCACCTCACACTTACAAGATTGAACAACATGACATTCAAGGAAATTTATCAATGTTTGAGAGGATATGGCAAAGTTGGGACACTAATGCTTTGTTGGAGTTGTAAACTGATCTAATCATTAAGATGGCAATTTGGAACTATACTAAAAGGGTTATAAAACAGTGCATATCCTTTAATACAGTAATACCACTACAAGATGTGTATCCCAAAGAGATTTTTTAAAAGTTGGGGAGAAGGAGTAGGGAGGATCTACTTATACAACAATATTTACAATAACTCCTTTTATGGTGACAAAGAATTGGAAGCTGAAGAGGTAGATGTCCATCAGTTGGGGAATGTCTTAATAAATTATGGAATATGATGGTGATGGAATACTATTGTGCTATAGGAAAGGTTGAACAAGACAATTTCAGAAAAGGCTGGAAATATGTACATGAACTGATTAGTGAAATAATCAGAACCAGTAGAACATTGTACCCAGTAACAGCAATATTGTAGAAATGTCAACTGTGAAAGACAGATATTTTAGCTACAATGATCCAGGAAAATTCTGAAGGACTTAGGACAAAGAATGCTATCTACTTCCAGAGAAAGAAATGCTGGAGTCAGGATGCAGATCAAAGCATACAATTTTCCAACATAGTTTATTTGTGTTTTTATCTGGGGGTTTTGATTTGATATGAATATTCTCTTACAACGATCAATAACATGGAAATATGTTTTGCGTGATGATACATGTATAACCCAGATCAAAATGTTTACTCTCTTTGGTGGAAAGGAGGAGAGAAAGAAGTAGGGAGACAATTTGGATCTTATAGTCTGAAAACATATGTGAAAAATTCTTATAATATGTAATTGGGATAATAAAATATGTTTAAAAAATAAAACAAAATAAATTTTTATAAAGCACTCTCTAAAACTAGAATTGACCAAATGGGAAAGGAGGCATAAATATCCAATGATGGAAAAACTTTCCTAAAAATTAGAATTAGAAAAATGAAGAAGGTAGTACAAAATCTCATGAAGAAAATAGATTCCTAAAATTTTAACTGAGAAAAAAAGAATGGAAAAAAATAAAAAGAAAATCTAAAATAACACACTGGAGAAATTATTGTCCTGGAATATAGTTTCAGGAAAGATAATCTAAGAATCACTGGAGTACTTGAACATCTTTCCCTTTTCTTTGATTTCTCTGTAATACACACCTCATTATGTTACTGCTGGTCAAAAGGTTTCACAACCTTTTGAGCATAGTTCTGAATTGTTGTCTTGAATGCTTGGACCAGTTCAGAATTCTACTAACAATTCATTAGTGTCCTGTTGTCCTACATTTCCTCCATAATATGTCAGATTTTCCTTTTGTGCTTTGTTATACAATCTTATAGGTCTGAGGTGGTACTTCAGAGTTGTTTTCATTTGAATTTCTCTGATCAACAGTGTTTTAAAGCATTTTTTATGTGATTATGAATAGCTTTGATTTTCTCTAAAAACTGCTCATATCCTTTGACAATTTATTAGTAGGAGAATACTCCTGGTTTTAATAAATTTACTTCAGTTGGCTATACTTTCAAAAGGGAATCCTTTGTATTCCCTTGTAAAATGTCTCCCAGTGTCTTGTTTTCCTTCTCATTTTGATTGAATTTCTTTTTTTTGCCAAACCTTTTCAATTTCATGTAATAAAATTATCAATTTCAATAAAAATTATTGATTATAAAATGATCTCTAGTGATCCTCTTTATCGCATTTAGTCAGAAACTCTTCCCTTATCCATAAATCTAATTGGTAAAATTTTCAATGCTTTAGTAATTACTGATGTCTAAATCACATACTAGTTTTAGCCTTATCTTAGTTGTGTACAGATTGAGATAATCACCTACACCTACACATTAGAATTCATGATTTTTATAAGGATTTCTAACTAAAGCATAAAGACTGCTTCTGTGAGGGATATCCAACCCCTTCCTAAGTTTGCACTTCTCTTCTATCATAAGATGCTGACCATCTGAGTTTCATGTCCTGAAATGGTACAAGTATGCACGCCCTTTCTTTATGGAAATAAGCATCCTTCCCCAGATCAGATGAATCTGAAGTAATGGTCATTGCTATTCTCTAAATAAGAGTATTCTCTTGTGATCTGACCTTTAGACTAATATGGGTATTCCTAATTGAACTAACCAATCAGCTGTGTAGTTGGGTAATGGTTTCTAAAAAAGGTCTATATGATGTCAAGTCTTGTGATATGTCATAAACCTTGTTTGGATATATTCATTTTGTCATTGTCTTAGTATATAAACCAGGTCTCTACTGCTGGGCATTGTCATTTGCTGGCTTCTAACTATGTAATATGCACAGTAACCAGTTTTATCTGGGAGACTTAAAATTCTACCTTGACTTGGAGAAATTTGGCTTTTTGACTTTATTTACCTAAATTGTCTATAATGGGGTGGTGGATTATTTTTCTGTAACATCAGGGAAGAAAACTGATAGTAAGGAAGTGACTTGACCAGATTCAGAGTGGTAGCCAATGGTAGAGGCAAGATGATATTTTTGCTATTATTCTCATAGCATTTAACCTCCATTTTTCTCAGTTTCCTCATCTGCAACATGAGGATAACAATATCACCTACTTACTTAGGTTTGCGTGAGGATTAATTGAGAAAGCTTTTTGGACAATGTCCAGAACTTAGGACATGTTTTATAGATGTTAGCTATTCTTATTTTTTAAAACCCATACCTTCTTTCTTGGAGTCAATACTGTGTATTGGCTCCAAGGCAGAAGAGTGGTAATGGCTAGGCAATTGGGGTCAAGTGACTTGTCCAGGGTCACACAGTTAAGAAGTGTCTGAGGCCAGATTTGAACCCAGGACTTCCCATCTCTAGGCCTGACTCTCAATCCACTGAGCTACCCAGTTGCCCCCAGCTATTCTTATTCTTATTATTACATACATCAAGGTTCTTTGACTGGATCAATGGAGGGAGTCCCACTAACAATGGAGATAGTAAGCCATTCATATATTTCTAAGCTAAGCAGCTCTTCTTTCAGTACTTCTAAAGCTCCTCCACAGGGCCAGAATGCAATGATCTTCTAGTAAATGACTAATAGCCAACTACACCTGTCATAGTTTTCAGTTGATCTGAATTATTAATTATTAAAATTTGCTCCATCACTTGTTAAGACTAGAAATAAAAGAAAAAAATCAAACCCTGATTTGTGATATCTGTCAGGTATTCAAGGCATAAATAAAAACACTTAAATAGAATTTAATAATCAGTTCTCTTGAGCTGGCCTGAGCTGGCTCTTACACACACTTGGGTAAGATTTTTATTTGCTTATCTTTTAGTTTTGTTTCTGAAATCTCAAAATTTCCTTTGTTTCAATAGAGAAAGAGACTTTAGTAGAATAGCATCTTTATGCAAACTTTATGAAGGGGTGGAGTTTTTAATGTAAGAGATGACAATAAGAGAAGGATGACTAGCTGACATCCTACCAGTAGACCATCAAGGAATGTACAGACTCTCATTCAAAGAATTAGGTTGGGGAATTCCTTGCAACCATGGGAGACAATTTGGGCAAAGGCTGGGGTTTGGGAGACCACATAGCAGGGTAGTTTGGCAGGGATGTAGAGTCTGGGATGGAGGATAATGTCTTTGTCATGATCATCAATCCCTGAAGTGTGATAGCACTATTGAGGGTACATTGTGTTATTTTTGGAACTTTAAAGATCTGTGAGCAAGTCCAACATGGGGCAAGGCATATATTCTGATGGGGTGTTCAGGGTCTTTCATCTAACATGAAAACGCAGAGGTCAATATGAACAAAGAAACGTGTTTCATCTCAGTCCAAGGAGGAAGATCAGGAGGAATAATAATAGCTCCTATGGCTACAGGTTCAATGCGAGATTGATGGAAGTTGTTCAAGCTAGAATGGAGCAGGTCATCCAAAAAAGTCTGTGAGAGAGATAGGTTTGTGCTCTGCATAAGGTAGACAAGAAGCCAGTTATTAGCAGATGAGGGCATACAAGAAGAGATGATTGGAGGGCATGTTTCACCAAGGACTGATAAAAGAAATGGCACCAACTTGAAAGGTCAGGATTAGGAAAACTAAGGCTCAGAAGGGACTGAGGGATACAAAAATATTGGAACACCCCTCCCAAGATGTGAGGATGAAGAATCAAGAAGAGGTAGACAGTGGGCAGGGTGCCTTGGTCAGGTGGGCCACTACTCAAATAGAACAGAAAGAAGCCAGAGCATGTCAATGCTCATTTTGTTGCCATTTTCTCTCACAAGAAAAATCTTCAAGCTGAAGAAAGAAAAAGCATGGTGAAGAGGTCAGTTCAGTCCTATGTAGCTCAGAAGACAAGGAGATTACACCTAATCACCTGTTTCCTGGAAAGTCAAACCTGCAGGATCTGACATTATGGTCCTATGACCCCACAAGGAGATAAGCTAATCAAAGCAATTTTACACTCCCATTTTCTTTATGCAATTTAGTGCAAGTTAGGGTCAGGGACAGATTTCAAAGTAATGTGGACATTTTCTTAACCCTTGGTTGCTAAACTATCTAAGTTAATAGAAAACAAATGCTGTTTGTCCTCATGATATCATTTTATTGACTGGGTAACCACACCCCTTGTTTTCTACCACTTATTATAACCAGCAGGCATTTGAGCTGGTACCTCTGAAAGTTACAGGACCATCTCTCTGGGCAATGGAGCCTTGGGGACTCACCACAACTGCTCTCCTGGCATGTGTCCTTTTTCTGATCTTTTTATCTCTAAAGAGCCATGGAACCAAAAAGGGGAAGCTCCCACCAGGTCCCACTCCTCTTCCCATCATTGGCAACCTCCTGCAATTGGATTTCAAGAACATGTCTGCATCTTTCTCCAGGGTAAAGGGGATGGGTTTGGGGTTTGGATTCTAGCTGCTTGTGTAATGGGGTTTAGACATAATGACTTCACACTAACTGATCCAGGATGGTGATTTAGAATCTTAAATCATGGTTGGTGTGAGTCAAGGGCTCTCTCTGTATATTAGCAATGTTAAACATGCATATTTTAGTAATAATCTTTGGTAGCAAAAGGAAGTCAACAATGGAAACAAATATTTATGAAGAATTTACTATGTGTAATGCATCATACTAGATTCTGGGATACAAAGATAAAAATAAATCATCCAATTAATGAGAATTTCTTAAGTACCTTTGTGTGCCAAGCACTATGCTGGATACAGGAGATAAATATGTCAAGAATGAAATAATCTCTCCTAGAAAGGAAATAGTTCCTTTCCTCTAGGAGCTTACATTTCCTAGAGGGATATCACAAATTCATAAGAATACAAGTAGAAAGCAATTAGATTAAAGAGAAAGTACTTGTAATTGAGGGACCAGAACAAGGTTTTGAATTGCAAAGAGATCTGAGGTAGACCATGAAGGAATGTACAGACTCTTATTGGAAGAGTTAGGCTGGGGAATTCCTTGCAGCCCTGGGAGACAATTTGGGCAAAGGCTAGGGTTTAGGAGACAACATAGTAGGGTAGTTTGGCAAGGATGTAGAGTTTGGGATGGGGGATAATACAAAATAAATTTAGACAATTGGATTGGAGCTAACTGTGGAAGCAGTTTAGTACCAAGTTAAGGAGGAAATAGGGAGCTACTGCTGACTTTTGAGAAGAGGAATGGTACTGTCAGAACTGTTTTATAAAAATATTAAGTAATTAATTGTGCAAATTATTCACAGCAGAAGAGAAATACTAGTAGCTAGGGGTTGAACCTGGAGGTTATTGAAACAATAGATTAAAAGATGATTTATTAAGTATCTACTGTGTGCTCAATGTTATAGAGACAATGTAGAGTAAGAGATTTCAGCTTTATGTCCGTTGGAAATGCCTTGTGCTCCTTAGGATATATTAACAAAGCAAATGATAATACAACACAGTTAATCACATCATTTTCTAGTCCTGAATCCCTGGGTAGTGTCCAG
This sequence comes from Gracilinanus agilis, assembly GCF_016433145.1. Lineage (NCBI taxonomy): Eukaryota > Metazoa > Chordata > Mammalia > Didelphimorphia > Didelphidae > Gracilinanus > Gracilinanus agilis. Next base: position 688,874,254 of record NC_058131.1, read on the forward strand.
GACTTTCATGTTGGGACTTTTCTAGTCTTTTATGTCTGTCACTGCAGCATGGATAGAAGCAACTGCCAAGTGATTGCTTCCAGGGTTAACATTGATGGTGGCTGGGAAGGAAGAAGGAACAGTGGTCTGCAGATCTGGGCTGTTTCTTCCAGGAATCTTGGGCTTACCTGCCTGGCAGGGTCAGTTATTTAGTAATTGGTATTAGTAGTGGTGAGAAAGGTGAGATACTTCTCTGCAGTGATTACTCTTCACTTAAATGATGATGGTTTGGTCCAGTGATGGGAAAACTACAGCCTGCCGGCCAGATGCGGTAAGGGAGAGGAGTGGAGCCTGAAGTGTTCTATCCTGCCTGTGCAACATTATTCCTAATCTGACGAATACAACGAGTAGGATACAATACAATAAAACTTCTAAAGAGTTACCTTAGAAACAGAGTGACAGATGAGCATTTCCTTTCCTTTGGCCCCCTCTTTAAAAAGTTTGCCCATCACTGGTTTAGTCTATGCTGGAAGCAGAGGCAACAGACTATGGGTACGAGCTATTGATATGAAGGAGCCAATCACAGACGCTTGAGTAATAGTTCTGGGCTTTCTCCATCAGTTTCCAGGGGAACTTGGTAGTCATTGGACATGACTTTCATATTTCAGCTCCTCCCTCCGTTAGGATGACTCACAGAATTAGCCAGCTTGGGTGCCTGTCTCACTAGCCAATTACCATAGTTAAAAGGGTGGAGGGTTGGGGGAGGTGACAGTCTTAATTGGATCAGTGAAAATGTGAAGAGGCAAGAGGGAATAGATATGGGATATATGAAGTCAGAGTCTATATAGACTTGACAATTGGCTATTTGGATATTTGTAATAAGGAAGAATGAAAATCAAGAATGAATCTGTGTTTGTAAATCAGGGTGAATGGAAGTTCTTTAAGAGTGGCCCACTTGTTGGATGCCTTCAAGAGAAACGGACAAGTTTGGAGAAGGTGTAGTCTTGGTATGTGGCAAGCAAATGTGTTGTCTTGCAGACATATTAAGTGCTAACCAAAGAATGATCTGAAGTTTAATTTTGTGAATGTGAGAAAAACTGAGTTGTTTTTCAAACTTCTATTTGAGGGGAAAAGGAGATTGACTAATGGAAAGAATTCTTGTTTTGGTTGCATGGGACAATAATGTCCACAACAGAAAGGAAGGAGAGCTGCTGGTTTATTATTTGACTATAGATTTCTCTGCCAAGGAGAATGACATGTCTTGGGCAAGACTGAAAAAAGTTGACTAACAGAGAGCTCATGTTCAAGAGAAATAAAGGCAGTATGAGAAGAGTTCATTTTACTTAATTACTTAATTTCCCTTTATTTCAATGAATAGAATTTTCTTTTCTTTTCCCAGCCTTAAAGTCCCACCATCCATAGAAAATAAAGTCCCTATTACAGATAGGTAGCCAAGCAAAACAAATTCTCATATTATCCATGTCCAAGAATATGTCTCCATCTGGACTCTGTGTCTATCCCATTTCTATCAAGATGTGAGTAACATGTTTCATCATGAATCCTCTGCAATACTGATTTCACAGTGTGTACACCATAGTTTTTCAAAGCTATTTGTTTTTTAGTGTTGTTTTTATTATATGTCTTTGATTTGCTCACTTGTCTTTACCTGAGTCCACATAAGTCTTCCCATGTGTTATAAAGAAATAGGAATACTTCTACTCCTAGGGGATATATGGATAACGGTGAGGGAAGCTGTGTCTCTATATTCCCCTAGGTTGCTGGTGAATGGGGAACACCAACCCAATCACCTTTGCTTGATGTTATGATTCCCCTTCTAAATAACAGTGCCCAGGAAGGACCCTAAATTGTCAGGTGGATGGGTAACCCTTTCAGGTCCCACTTGGGGTTGGATCAATTATTAATATTGGGCTCTGATTAGCCTTGGATCACATTGTTTATCTGACTGTGTTTGCTCTCTCCCCAAGGGCTGTGATATAATGACCAGTCAGGAAGGTACTTATTAAATGCTTTTATCTATGATGTTAAATAGGGAAAGGATAATCAGGATACGGATTGGGGATTGGACACCCTGTCAAGCTAATATCTATAGGCTATGATCCCTCAGGACTGGAGGCTATTGATTCAGTAAAGCTAGAGCTGTTGTTCTTCACAACCTCTTCTGGTTCAGATTGGCCACTGCCAAATCAGAGAGAGTCTGCTCTGCTGGATGCAGCTGTATTGATGATTTCTCTCAGCTTTTTTTATTTTCAGTTTGTGATGCATTAGCCTTCATGGCCTTCAGGAAGTAATCACTCTTAAAAAAAAAAAACCACCCTCTTCTTCTTAGACCTCCTTCCTCCCATTCACCACCTGGGCCCAGATACCTAAAAAGCTATGATGATTCAGATGCCTAAAGATCTAGGGAGATTCAGAGAGAACCAATGACCAATGGTCAGAGACCCAAAGATCAATGATCAAAGACTCAGGACACAAGATCAATGGTCAAAGGTCCCTCCCAGATGGCTGTTGGGGTATTTATACTCTCAGGCCAACCAACTTTTGCTCCTAGCTCACAGCATCTGGGAACATTCCAATGTCTTCAACTGTCTCCCCCATCAATCAAGGTGAGACCAACATTTCCCAGGGTTTGAACATGGCACATGTTTCTCTGAGACTAGCTTGTTCTTCATTCCTTATAAAACATTCATACACCTACATAATAATATATAATCCTGAAATAACATGATATATACTTTTCCCCAAAATCACCCAACTATCTAAATTATGCTGTAAAGTGCTTTTAATCAGAATGAGTGTTACATTTTGTCACAAGCTTTTTCTGCATATATTGATATAATTATATATTATTTGTCATTTTTGTTGTTAAAGTAATCAAATATGTGATTTTCCTTATAGTTAACCATCCTGCCATACCATTTGTTCATAATGTATAATTTTTGTGATAGATTTGTTGTAATCTCCATGATAGTATTTTATTTAGGATTTTTCCATATCAATTTATTAATGAAACAGCTTTATAATTTTCTTTCTGTTTTATTGCTCATTCTAGTTTAGGCATCAAAAACATATTTGTTTCATAAAAGGTATTTAGCAGGACTCCTTCTTTACCATTCTAAAGAAATTATTTAATATTGGAATTATGTGCTCTTTAAATATTTGGTAAAGTTTACTTGCAAATCCATCTGGTCCTGATGCTTTTTTCTTTGAAAGGTAATTTATGACCTGTTCAATTTCTTTTTCCAAAATCAGTTTACCTAAATATTATTCCTCCTCCTCAATTAGTCTAAGTAATCTATACTTTTGTAAGTATTCTTCCATTTCACATAAATTATTTAATTTTTTGGCATATAATTGTGCAAAATAACTCTTAGTGCTATTTTGATTTCATCTTCATTAGCAGAAAATTTTCCTTTTAACTTTTGTGGCTAATAATTTAATTTTGTTCTGTTTCTCTTAAAAATCATACTAAAATGTAATCAGTTATGCTACTGATAGCAATGCAATAACCCAGGACAATCCCAAGGGACTTATGAGAAGGAATGCTATCCACTTCAAGAAAAAGAACTGTGGGAATAGAAATGCAGAAGGAAAACATTTGATTTTTTACTTGTTTATATGGGTATTAAATATGGAGTTTTGGTTTTTAAAAGATTATCAAAAAATGATCAATATGTGTGATAATTAGATTAAATCTACACTGCCCATATTTAGATTTAATTACCAAAGGTGAAAACATCTTCATTTTTTGGTGGTCTATAACCATATGTGCTTGAGTAGCAAATCAGAATTTACTGACTGCCTCGTGGGCAGTCCTAAGAAAAGTGTCTGTTGTGATTGGACACGTAGACTAAGAGGAGGCCACAGGAAGTGACACAAAAGAAGCCCCTTTAAAAAGAAACCTCAGTCAGCTGAGTTTGGTCTTCTGATTTGTGAATGGGATCTGAAGGAGCTCTGCTGGTTCATGACTGGGCCATTCTGTGTGGCGAGTGTAAAGACTGAATCTTCATGAACTTCTCTTAAGGAACTTCCCTTTTAATAGAGACTTTGTGACTGAAACTTTTGCTTCATTCACCTCTGGGGTCCCCTGGCCCCCTGGGCCTCTAGGCCTCTGGCCCTCTGAGTTTCTGGCCTTGGGTTAATTAGATCTACCTGGATTAATTAGGGGATCAGAGCAAATTACCTACTGTGTTAGATTTTTATTTCCTTATTTCTTCTTCCTCTTCTCATTTGTAAATAAATTTCCATAAAAGTCATTTTAACTTGAGGTTACTCTTTATTTGGGGATTGATAATTGTTCAATCCCCTGGTGACCTAACCTTTTAATATATTTACCAAATAAATCCCCTTTTCCCCCTTTACATATGAAAATAAGTTTTGAGTGATAGCACATGTATAACCCAGTGAAATTGCTTGTCAGCTCTGGGTGGTGGGAGAGGAAAAGGGGAGAAAAATACATAAATTGTATAACCATGGAAAATACTTAAATTAAAAATTAAAATTAAAAAATAAAAATCATATTAAATGCTTCGTATATCTTTTTTATTTTTTGTAAAAATAATGCTTAGTTTTATTAATTAAATCAATAGCTACTTGCACACTCAATTTCATTTATCTTCCTTTAATTTTTAAGATATTTAATTTGGTATTTAATTGGGAATTATAATTTGTCCTTTACCTAGTTTTTGGAAATATTCTACCAATTGATTAATTTGTTCTGTCTTTTATTTTATTGTTATATGCATTTAGAGATTTAAATTTCCTCTAATTATTGCTTTTGCTGTATTCCATAGGTTTTGGTATATTGTCTCATTTTCATCATTTTTTAAAATAAAATTATTTACTGTCTTTATGACTTGATTTTTTTCTAAATTCATTCTTTAAGATTAAGCTATTTAATCTCCAGTTAATTTTTATCCTCTTTCCATGATCCCTTAGTAAATATAATTTTATCACCTGAATAAGATGCATTTAATATTTCTACTCTTAAATGTAAATTTTTTGTGTTTTAATACATGGCCAATTTTTACAAAGGTACAATGTAGCACTGAGAAAAAAGCACATTCCTTTCCATTTCCATTTAGATCTCTACAAATAGCTATCATAAATAAAATTTTATTTCTCTCTGTGGCATCCTTATTTATTTTATGGTTAGATTATGTTGGTCTGAGAAGTAAAAATTGAAGTTCTGTACTATTTTAGTTTTATTATCTATTTAAATCTCTATCTCATTTAAATAAATTTGCTAGAGCTAACTCTAACTTCTTGCCAGTGTCAATCATTAGATTTTCAAAATGAGAATTCACACATTAGGAATCAGTAATTGCTACCAATCAGGGCATGATTTGTTGTTTTATTGATTGTTTACTGATAGAGATCAGCTCTATCAAATAATTGAAGGTACCCCAAGATGGGGTGGGGGAGATGAATAATAGATTTTGGAATCTGGAGGGCCAGAGACAAGCTAGTAGAAAATCATAGCAAAGTTTATTGATCATAACTTCTAATTCATAGACATATTTGAATGAGCTGAGGGATTAGGTAAGCTTTTCACATACACAATGGATGTCAGAGATTTATGAGATTGGTACAATGGATTTGGTTTATATCATCGAATCTAGACAAAGTTTTCTATAGGCTGATAAATTAATATACCAATGTGTAACCATCTAATCCAGAGAATGCAAACATCAGTGAATTTTGGTAAGAACATACAGTCTGAGCAAAGGGGGTGGTGAGGAGTGGTTAAAGCCACTCTTCACCTATATAAATCCCCATTCCTCTCCTATACTTTTACCTTATCCCATCTTAGTTTTAGCTTATTTAGTTGTAGCATAGTTTAGGAGATAGCAACCTTTTATTATTTTGCAAACTTAGTTAGGGATAAGAGCTTAACTTAGTATAAGAGTAGTAATCTCTTAGACTTTAGTAACTATTAAAATGGTGCTAGTTGCACATTTTGAAAAGAAAAGGGGCATTTGTAGTATACAGAATTGGGGGTTATAGTTTTTTCTAGCTTTGGCTGAGTTCCAAAAAGCTGTTAGAGGTTTTAGAATCTTGAGGAGAGGCAGTTGACTGGATCTTCCGTGAAGGGAGGAAGTCAATGAGAGAGCTCTTAGATTATCTAGCTTCAATATTGAATTTTAGCCTAGCATTGACATATTTACTTAAGAAATTATTATTTTAGATAAACCCTTTATATCTTCCTTTCCCAATACCACCCTGCCTTCCCTCCCTTACCTTAGTGGCTGTGGAGTTTATAAGGAGAGAAATTAGAGAGGAGTTAAATCTGAGAAGAGTTATCTAATTGACAGCATTATTTATAATTTAATCAATTCATCATTTATTCCCTTTAGATAGCATTTTGTAAAACTGAGTGAGGCAGGTCCTTACTCAGATTCCATCTTTACTTCCCTTCCCCCACCTGAGGTTCCTGAGATAACTGATAGGGCTTTCCTTTAACCCACCTTCCTAACAAACATTCTTCAAACAATTAAACCCTTTGTGTTTCAATAGTTCTATTTAGTGTAATTTGTCTGTTAGTTATCAAGAGGGGAGAAGAGGGAAAGAGACAACATATTCTGGGCTTAGAGGGAAGCTGGGCATCCATCTTGAAGAAAGGTGTTACTTCAAAATAGGTCCCTTCCTGTGAAATTAACTAAAGCCTGTTTGTTAATTTCAGTCTAGTCTATTACCCTCAGCTTGTGTTTGAGTCTAAGTCCCAGTCTGTAAGCCTGCAGTGTTAGCCTGTTTAGTTTAACTTCTTTCTCCCAAGAAGATCTCGGTTTCCCTTCTGTGTTATACTCCTGACTTCAGTCCTATTACACCCTGAATCTCCTTTAATCCCAGCCTACCTGTAGCCTAGTTTATCCACTTACCAAGTCTCAAACATCCTCCTTTCAATTCCCTTATCCCAAACACTTTCCTTCAAATTACCCCCATAACAAGCCTCAGGTGAGGAGTGAGCTATGTGTCTGGCTTTAGCTGGACTATATGAGGTGGGGAGATAGGAGGATGGTAGGATAGGAGAAGGAAGGGAAAGAAAGGGTAGAAAGGGAAAGGAAGGTAGGAAAGCTGGGGTAAGGAGGGGAAATTGACCCAACTTCTTCAGAGCTCATTAAAGATCAGGTAGCACTTATTGTAGAATAGCTAGATTTAATTAGATTTGAAAGGGAAAAGTTAAGTAGGGGAAAAGGGTCTCCTCTAGTAGGCACTCCTCTCTCCAGGGTAGAGAGCCTCCAGGGTTGAGAGAGCTCCTCCAGGACCTAGAGCTCCTGGAGCACCAAGAGAGTGAAAAGGCACCAAAACTCTCTCTTTTATACTTTCTCTGACACTTCCCACAAATGAAGTGGGAGGTGTTGGGGAAAGTTGTAGCAGGGAGTCCTGGGAGACAGTCTCCCAGGGCTCAGAATAAATTTAAATGACACAACTATGGCTATGTCAGAGCTTTGCAGCTGGGCAGGGAAAAGGGGGGTCTTTAGGCTTCCCAAAGCTTTGCTTGATGGAGGCCCCCAGCTCTCCTCACAGTAAGAAAGTTAAAGATAAAATGTTAATAAAGCTGCTTAAATGTGAGTGTTTACAATATATTTTCCCACCCAAGGACTCAGTGTTTAACATTTGATTGCACCCCTCTCTATTAATCTATAAACATTGTTTGACCTCGAGGAAGAGTGTCGTACAAAACTCAGAGAATGATGTTATCGCCATAGCACAGGTCTGGGACTTGAAGGCTCGTAATAATAATAACTGGCATTTGGATAGGGCTTTAAGATTACAAAATGCTTTATTTCATTATCACATTTGAACTTCGCATGACTCATATAAATAAAACTCAATCTCTGATCTTTGAGCCTTTGCACTTTTCTGTCTGGGTACATTTTTTATAGATAGTATACTACTGGGAGCAAACTATTGGAGAAATGAGAGAGCCTGCCAAATAAGCATATAAAAATAAATTTAAAATAATTGCAATGTTATATTTGGAGGGGAAGGTAATGGCACCTGAAAAAGGTATCATCAGGAAAGACATGTAGGAAGTGGCATTTGAGTGAAGCCTCACAGAATTTAGGAATTCTAAATGTCAGCTGCAAGGAAGGAGTGCATGCTAGATAGACATGGGCATTACAAAAGCAAGACAATGAGAGACAGTGTTTTGTAGGAAGCTGCAAGAAGGCTAATTCTTTTGAACCATGGAGTAGGTCGAGAGCAATAAGGATGCTAAAATGGTACATTTCAGCCAGGTTGTGAAGAATTTTAAATGCAAAATAAGTTTATATTTGCACCCAGAGGTAATAATAAGACACTAAAGTTTGCTGGCCAGAAAAACAAAATGGTCAAAATAAAATAGTGATACCCTATTGTAATAAGGAATAAGTCAAGGTAGATAGGTGAAAAATTTAGAAAAAGTATATTGGAAAATGCAAGCTTGAGTTGAACATTCTAAGGGCTTTTGGAATGTGGCTGAAAGATCACAGGCCTTTTGAACTCTAGGACAGTTGGGAGTTTTTGCCACTGGTGGAGGAACTTGTGCCCTGATCTCACTGGAGAAACCCCACTTGAACTGCATTTTGAGGAACTACAAATAGGTCTGGATCAGTAGCTTTGGAGGGTGGACCTCCTGGACTGTGACAGCCTATTGGAGTGACCCAGTGGAGTCTGTGGACCGTACCAATACCCTGGACCCTGGGACAGCTGAGAACATCATTGGAGCAAGTAGTGAGATCCCCATAACCCTGTCAAGCTTGCATTTAGCCTAGTATAGTGTAGTGTAAATTTTATCTCCCCTGCCCTGATTCCCTGGACCACCTAAACCTCTGTTTCTTTCCTCCTGCAGTTGTTAAGAATAGTTTGCCCCATTTCCTATTTTATTATTAAAACCATTTAATGTTACTTCCTACTGTCTCAATATAAGCCCAAAAGACTCACAAAAAGTAAATTAGTTTCCCTGGCGAAGTTAAGTGTTTAACTGTTATAAAGGACCTGCTCTATAAACCAGAGATTTTCTGAGTGGCCTAGGGTGGTCATGGGATGTAAAGAACGAAACAGATTGAAAGTACGGCTTATTAGCTCAAAGTGCTCTGAGGTACAATGGAGTCACAGGTTTATTATATATGAAGTCAAAGATCCCTTTCACCCAAAAGCACAAGGAAAGTTTCCCACAACTACACAGAGCTGTATTTTTAATATAGACAAAACAAAAAGCCTTAGAAGCTTCAAGGTGTAGATAAGAACCTATGCTAAACTTTTAGCTATATTGTTATCACCAAGCCAAGTCTGGGAATATTTTGGTAGGACAGGAAGCCCCTGAATTTTTCGACCTTGACTACTTTTGAAACCAAGCAGTTTATTCTAAATCTGGGCAAAATGTCCTTGCTAAGATTTTGGCCTTGGCTTACCAAGCAGCTGCATTCCTGACCAAAGGGGAAGAATGTTAACCTCTTGACTGTTGGTTTACTGAAAGCTCAAAGCTTTTCAGTAAGACTATACTGCTCTTTCAGAAAAGGTGTCATGAATCATGAAAAGGAGTCACAAGAGGAATCTTAGATTTTTATCTTAGATAACCCAATCCAGACTTACTCTGATAAGAGGAGAGGGGTCAACACACAACTCTCTTGTCTGTGTTGCCTTTTTGATGGGGTCCAGATAAAAATATCTATTCGAGATTCTTATTTTTCTTAATGGTTTCCCACATATTCCCCATTTCTTTTAAACTAAAGTGATTTATTACACAGGAAAACTTTTAATAATGAGAGGAGTCATAAAGTAGTTATAATCATCAGCTATAGCTGGATCTGATGGGATTTACAGATCATACTGCTTCTTTATGGCTCCCCGCAAACCATCACACCAAGTATTCCTGTCTCTCCCCATCCACCTATTTCACTATCCAGGAAATAGGAAATTTGGAAAAGAAATGAATTTTAGAGAAAGGATGCTGAATTCCATTTTATACTGATTGTGTTGAAAGCTAATTGAAGAGAGATAGTGGAGATAGACCTATACATCTGGGATTTATTTCCATACTGATGATGAAGTTATCAAGAGAGAGTATAGGAAGAGAAGGGAAGATGACCCAGGACAGAACCATGGGGAAAATCCATGAAATTATCATTCAGTGTGTATTATGATCTAGCAAAGAAGATGGATATGGACTAGTCAGACAGGTAAGAAGAAAGAAGAGAGAGACAGACAGAGAAAAGGATCAGAAAAACCCAGAGAGAAGAGGCTAAATTGTAGGAGAGGGTA
>NC_058131.1:688896323-688932043 GCF_016433145.1 Gracilinanus agilis
GAGCAACTGCTGGCTTATATAAAAAACCATGCTAAGCATTTAAGAAGGAGGAAACAGTTTAAAAAGAAGTTCCAACAAAAGAGAGAATTATTCCTCCATAGTTCCGCTTTTGAGGATTCCTCCTATGAAAGCGCTCCTGACACACCCTCTCCTCCCTGTCCCCAACCCCTACTGCCCTCTCCTCAACCCGTCCCCTCCCCCCAACAGATCCCGCCCCCTCCCCAACCCATACCACTCCATCCCCAGCCCGTCCTGCTCCCGCCTCCTCAACCTGTCCAACCCACCCCTCAGCCCCTCCTACAGACAATCACGGCTACTGCTATTGCTGCAGGACCTACACTCCCTGCCATTCAAGATAGCACAACACTATTTCCTTTAAAAGAAGTACCTACTTTCAATACTGAAGGAGACCTGGTTTCTGTAAAACACTTTACTCCCTTCAGCCCTGATGATTTAGCTGGATTTAAAAAGAATACGCCTAGTTTTGAGAAAGAACCATTTTTAGTTTTAAAAACATTAGAAAATATATTAGAAACTTATGACCCTACTTGGCAGGACGTTGAAAATGTTTTAGGAGCACTTCTGACACATGGTGAGAAAGAGAGGATCATTAATCGGGCCAATCGTAATAAAAGTAAAGACACACCTAACTGGCCCCATAAAAATCCAAAATGGAATTACAACTCTCCAGCAGATATTAGAAAATTATGTGATGGCAGGCAAGCATTATTAACAGCTGTAAAAGCTTGTGCTGACACAGAAGACGTATGGGACAAATTCGAGAAAACTAAACAGAGTACCAATGAAACTCCTACCCATTTTATGGATAGACTGATTGAGGCTGCAAATATATATATATATATATATATGAACCTTGATTTAACCATAGAACGGGAATTAAAACATGTACGTAGACAATTTGTAGAAAATTCCTGCAAAGTAGTCCAAGACTATTTTAAGACTAATTGCTCAAATTGGGATAGAATGAGCCTTGAAGAATTAAGGAAGACAGCATCTTATGTTTTTAGAGGCCAAGAAGAAGAACACGAGGATGATACTGACTCGATAGATACTTTAAAAGCAGAAATCAAAATGCTAAAAGCAAAACTAAAAAATAAAGGGGAGATTATAGCCCCTCTCCAAGAATCTAATACTCAACACGCTAACTGTTCCTTTTGTGCAAAAAAGGGCCATACAATGATGACTTGTAGGAATTTCTTAAAGTTTTTCAGAAATAATACCCAGCCAACAGATAACTATAGGAATAACAACAGAAACAGGAATAGCAATAATAATGATGATGATTCCAGGAATAATTTTAGGCATGATAGAAATGCTAAAAATAAACCTCGGGATGATGATAGCTCATACCAAATGACCCCACAACAGTATATCTCAAGTGGAGCTCGGCCCCGAACTAATCAGGGTGCTAATGCCTCTCAGGGGGGTGCCCATGGAACCCAAGCATCTTTATGAAGGTGCGTGGGGGGAGGGACAGCTTTGGAATCAGAAAGGGAAACCTTTGACTTTCCCGACCAGGATGTTCTAATGCCTATTATCCCTATACATTCCCCCCCAAATAGAAAGGAACCTCATGTAACCCTAAAAGTGGGTAATTCATATTATGATTGTTTGCTGGACACTGGGGCTTCAAGATCAGTACTGGTGAGCAAGCCAGATGTAAACTGTAATTCTATTGGCTCTCTAAACATAGTAGGGGTATCAGGAACACCTCAAAAGGTCCCAAAACTTTCTCCTCATATGGTAAGCCTTGGACCTTTATCAATAGAACACTCCTTACTTTTAATGCCTGGATCCCCCACAAATTTACTGGGAAGGCATCTATTATGTAAACTTAAAGTCACAATAATTTGCAATCCAGATGGTTCTATGTCACTGGAATTGCCAGAGGACTCTTTAAACCTACTCCCTGTACTTCTTTCAGAAGAGCAGGAATTAAAAGAGCCTCCCACTTTTAAAATCCCAGATGATATCCCAGAGTCTCTATGGGCTACATCTTCTACTGATGTAGGCCTACTTAAATCAGCTATACCTGTTCAGATTAGAACAAAAGGAGGGCCAGCTCCCTCCATTCCTCAGTACCCCTTATCAAAAGAAGCCATTGAGGGAATTACTCCAGTGATAAATTCACTAATTGAGCAAGGAATAATAATCCCGTGCAAGTCAGAATATAATACACCTATTTTACCTGTTAAGAAGCCGAAATTAGGCCCAGATGGAAAACCCCAATATAGATTTGTTCAGGATCTAAGGGCTATAAACAATCATGTTATAAAGAGACACCAAGTGGTTTCAAACCCAAACACAATTATTTCTTCTATTCCCAGCACAGCCACTTACTTTGTGGTCGTGGACCTGTGCTCAGCTTTTTTCTCAATTCCTATTCATGAGAATTCCAGACATATATTTGCCTTTACCTGGAATAACTCTCAGTGGTCCTGGGGACGTCTTCCCCAGGGATATTGTGAGAGCTCATGTATTTTTGCACAGATTTTGAGCCAAGATACAGAACATATAATATTTAAAAATAGTAAATTGATTAAATATGTAGATGACTTGCTCCTGGCTTCACCTGATGCTGAAACATGCCAGGAAGATAGTAAACATCTTCTTTTAGAGTTACATAAAAGAGGACATAAGATAGCAAAAGGGAAAGTACAGTGGTGTCTCCCCAGAGTAGAATATTTGGGGTTCATCTTGACAGCTGGTGCACAACATATATCCCCTAAGCGCATTGAAAATATTCAAAAATTGAGCAATCCTACCACTAAAAAACACTTAAGAGCAATCCTAGGAGCAACAGGTTTCTGCAGACAATGGATCCCTTGCTATGGGGAAATTACTAAACCCCTTATAGCATTAACAAAAGATTCAGTCCCTGAACCACTTAAATTAGAGCCAGAACACAAGTTAGCTCTATCGAATTTAAAACAAGCTATTCTGTCTGCTCCTGCTCTAGGCATCCCAGATTATAACAAACCATTTACTTTATATGTACATGAGCATAGAGGAGTAGCTTCAGGTGTTTTAACCCAAACTTTGGGACCATACCAGCATCCAATTGCTTATTATTCAGCTCAGCTAGACCCTATAGCTGCAGGTGCACCACCATGTCTTAGAGGTGTAGCTGCCACAGCTCTGTTAGTGAAAAAAACTGTTGATCTAGTATTGGGATGCCCATTAACAATTATGTGCCCACATGAAGTGGAAGCATTACTGCTAAGACATAGAACACAGGCATTTTCTGATCAGAGAATTACAAGGTATGAAATAACCTTGCTAAATAATGAAAATATTACTTTAAAACATTGTACCACCCTTAACCCAGCCACCTTACTTCCAGATTTACCAGTTTCAGAAGAACCTTTACATAATTGTGAAACACTAGTGTCCATGGCTGAAAAGCCTTGAGACGATCTCCTGGACACTCCTTTAGAGAATCTTGATCTAGTTTTATTTACTGATGGCTCTTCATTTATGAGAGATGGCATACGCTACACTGGAGCTGCTGTAGTTACAGAATTTAACACTGTATGGTCAGCTTCACTGCCCTCAAATCTAAGTGCTCAAGCCGCAGAACTCATAGCTCTAAAACATGCATGTATAATTGCCAAAGATAAAAAGGCTACAATTTATACGGATTCTCGATATGCATTTGGAATATGTCATGCAGTGGGTATGTTATGGCTCCAGAGAGGATTTTTAACCTCAGCTGGAAAATCTATAGCTAATGCAAAAATTATTAATGAAGTTCTTTCTGCTCTCCAGCTACCGAAAGCCCTAGCTGTAGTTCACTGCTCTGCTCATACAGGTGGCACTGACCCTGTCTCTAAGGGAAATAATCGGGCAGATATTGCTGCAAAGCTAGCAGCTATAGAAGGGCCTGAATTAATTTTAACATTAACAACCACTGATGACTTAAATTTATCACTTTCCTATGATGAGAAGGAAGTAACAAAATGGGAGGGTTACATAATGGGAAAAATAAACCCCTCTCTCTCTTTTTCATTTGTTCCAGAAGAATGAAGGAGACAGACAGAGGTTGTTTGGGAAACTCAGGAAACAACATTCTTAATGGATTTCTGAATCTCCTAAACTCCAAGATAATTTAATTGGTTAAAAGAAATCTTATTCTATGCTCTCATTAAGGCAAGAGTCAAATATACTCATCTGTCAAACATTTCTCCTTCCATTTCTCACTGGCCATGAGAAAGGGAATATAGAAATCTAAATGACAGAAAAAGAGACAAATTGATCCCACTGTTGAATTCACTCAACAGGTTAAATCCTGAGGTGTATATTTTAAGAAAATCACAAAGGATTTTAGAATGTAATCCGAGGAAAGTGATATTCAGACAGCTACCTAGAAAGCAATGATTCCGAGTTGTGTACAGAAGTATAGAAGTGCAGCTCAAACTTTCCTAGCTAGTCAAAATCATCAATCTAACTCAATGCTTAACCCAAAGTGAAAAAGCTTCTTTAAACAACTGTGAGTTCAACCTACCATTAATCATACTGATATTAGTGAAATTTTAATTTAAAGATAATTAAAACAATACAATTGGCTTACATTTCAAAATTAGATCCTTTTAGAAAGAAACTGGTCCATAAGAAAATCATATGCCAAGAGTAAATCATTCACATCTTCCCAGTTCAGCAGGAAGTAGTTTTGAGAAGCCAAAAAACATTGCCCACTTTCCCCAAAACTCATGACCCTTTCTCTACCCATTAAAATACATATTTGCTAAGGACTTGAATAGGTACTGATGGTACGGTATAAATTCATTCATTTTTGATAATTGACTACCAATTTAAAAATGGAATTTCAGCTACATTTGAGAATATACAAAACTTATATTAAAAAACTATCTATTAGGTTGCAATATGTTAGTACAGATTTGAATGATTAGACTTTTCTAAAATGCTTGTCAAACTGAATTTGTGAATTGTAAAAAATGAGTATAAAGCATATAAGAATTTAATATTAACTCATTAAAAATGTGATATAATATAAAGAAGATTTTGTATGATCAAAAATTTTGGGTAGACACATGAGCATGTAAAATTGTTACTCTAAAACATATACCATTATATTAAGCAATAGGTAAGAATATAATTAACATTAAGGTTTCAAAAATTGGTAAATAAAAATGATAAATGCATTAAGATTTTGGTATATTATCAGTATAGAAATGTGGACAGCATTTGTACTTGATTAGGATACAAAAATTATTTTAAAAATATGTGCAATGTATGAGAAGAAATATATGATCTAAGGATTAACATGCAATTTGTTTTAAAAAATATTATTATGGGTAAGAACAAGCATGTAGAATAGCTACATGTGATCAGACTCAGAGAGGAACAGTGATCACTGAAGCATAACTGCTTGAGACACTTGAGCCAACTCAAGCTCTTTAAAGTGAAAAAAAATGAATAAGAAGCTAGTATCAACTTTATGACATCTATAATATTGTTCAAGAATTCAGGTTTCCCTAATTTACCACATTTGGAGTACAAATTTAAAATAAAAATAGGAAAACTGAAGATATTACTAATAAATAGTTAAAAATGTAAAACATCCAAGAATTGGTTTAAATTTAATAATTGGGCTAAATTAAACAGTTTAGGTTCACTTATAAAACAAAAAAAGAAATATAGAGAAAAAGAGACAGTTAATACAAAGAAAAAATTGTTTAGAAATTTCCTAAAGCTTTCTAAATTTTGAAGAATTTCCAAAATTACCATTTTATTAAATTTCAAAGTTAAAAAATGATGATACATCCAATACAAAGATTTGGTTCAATTTAAGTGGTTATCCTGATTCCAAAAAAAATTATGAAAAGCAAAAAATAACATCTATTGTGGCAACTTAAAACTAAGCCTTAAGAAACTAAGTCT
Organism: Gracilinanus agilis; assembly: GCF_016433145.1. NCBI lineage: Eukaryota > Metazoa > Chordata > Mammalia > Didelphimorphia > Didelphidae > Gracilinanus > Gracilinanus agilis. Next base: position 688,902,246 of record NC_058131.1, read on the forward strand.
TAGTCAAATAATGCCTACTGTATTGAGTGTCTGACTATCCCTTAAAGGTTAATTGAGCAAATTGGAGTCGAGATTAAAATGTAAAAATTAAAGCTATTCAGGAAAAAAGTAGTTCAAATATTATTAATTTGTTATTGTGAAATGCCATTGAAAATGAACATGCATAAAAATACAATTTGTTAATGAGTAATTATGTTTAAATTGAAGTATGTATGCAGAAAAAATTTTAATGCATAATATAAAAGAATACTTAGTTTCCTCATAATGTTATTATTATAATTATAATTAATTATATTGTTAAGAATAATGCTAATGTTTTTATAATGATATATAATTTATAGCAATGCATTTAAATGCAGAATATAAAATTATAATATAAATGCATAACCCACATAATAATTTGATGTCACAATTAATATGTATTTAATTATGATAGCATTAATATTATAATGTATACTTTATTTCATAGTGGTATTAATATAGTTATAACTAATTATATTACTAACAAACTATTAATGATATAACAATGTGTAACTTATAACATTACATTTAAATGCATAATATAAAATTACAAAAAAAATTATTTTTCACCTGAATTGGATAAGGACAAATGTGATATGTAAACAGTATAAATGAATAATCCATTTGACCAGAAAAAAATTGACTATCCCAGAAAACATATAGGACTTGGAATAAGACTATTACAGATATAATTTGAAGGTACTGGAGTTTTAAATCAATATCCAGTGAAAGTAATTTAATATCAAGGTCAAAACATGAAAATTTTACAAGTACAATAATCTAAATAGCAAAAGAGGATCAGAAAAACAAGGTTTCTGGTAAGAAAAAGATTTTTTCCTTATTTCTAAAAGCTTAGAACTTCCTAAAAATTTATTAACCCCTTCTTTACAGTAAATTTAAAACCTAAGGTGTTAATTAGCAGCCTCATCGAATTTTGATATGGTATGGAAAATAATACTGCAACCTAAGCAGTAACAAATATTGGATTTTTGATAAAATTGTTATATATTGAGTTTTACCAAAACATGTACCTTATTCTATAAAGACTGAGAACATGTGTTTAAATGTAAACTATGTATAAAAGCAACTTCTTAGAAATTGATCATGTTTGCTTGCAATGATATATGATTTGTATTGTGAACTTTAAGTTTAAGGGATGTTGGCTAAGACTATTGGCTTAAGTTACTGGCCAGCCCCTGCTTCATCCATCATCAATCAAGATAACATTAATGGAAACTTAACTCCCAGAAAAATTGTTAACCCTTTTTCTGTATAAATTGGGAAGAACTGGGGGCAGCTGAGTAGCTCACTGGATTGAGAGCCAGGCCTAGAGACGGGAGGTCCTGGGTTCAAATCTGGCCTCAGACACTTCCCAGCTGTGTGACCCTGGGCAAGTCACTTGACCCCCATTGCCCACCCTTACCAATCTTCCACTTATAAGACAATACACAGAAGTTAAGGGTTTAAAAAATAAATAAAAATAAATAAATTTAAAAAATAAAATAAAATAAATTGGGAAGAATTGCCAGAGAGTTTAAGCATTGTTAGTGACTCCTGAAACTATGAAAAAACTGGAAAATTATTGAAAAAACAAAAAAATTGGTTATTATGACTTGTAAAATCAAAACTTTTCATTGTATATGTAAATCTTGGAAACTTCTCAGGTATAATTGGTGAAAATTACTGTTGAAGGTAAAAACCATTGGAATTGCAACTAATATTAATTTTGAGTTTTGAATTCAGATATAGTTGTCGGAGAAATCATTGAACTGTATCCACCATTCAAGAAGAAAGACATGACTGATTAATAACCCTGACTCTTACTTGAAATCAAACAGTGTTTAATTCTTTCCCTGCTTTTTCCTCTCAAAGCAAATTGTTATAATCAAAGTAAAGTGAAATAATAATTGAAGCCCCAGAAATTTAAATGTGCATAGCAAACAAACATGTTCCACTACTTGCTTAAGAGACTGTACCCTACCCCAAGTTTTTAATTCAATGAAAGTTATAATGAATCTCTTATAAATTAATTCATTTATATAATCACTGAACATGAATTGGAATAACCAATTACAAAGACAAACAAACAAACAAAACCTCAGAATTATAATATGGGGGTCTAGGTTTTGTTTTTGTTTACAGAGGAAATGAACAACTACAGTAGAGAACCTCTCAGGAATAGCCAAACTCATGAAACAACCCGGATAACTATACAGGAGACCCCAGTCACCAAAGCCCATGATTTGGAGCCAGAAGAACTATTCACATGGCAAAACAATCCCTGTTGGTGGCAAGCCTCCCTAAGACTGATCAATCTTAACTACTAACCCCAGCCCAATTATTACTATCGTTGTTATTCAGCTACTTTGAAAATATAACTTAGTATGATGTACACCCTTGTATTCTGATATTGTGTATAACTATTTCTGTAACAAATGTAAATTTTCAAAGTGTTGTTCCCCTTCCATTAGCTTAATCTAACTCCATACTTATTCCATCAGAAGATAACATAGCATAATAGAGCCACAAACACCTTACACCAAATACATATTGAGATTTGATTAGGAAAAAGTTCTTCCTCCTCTATATTCAGCTTCCTCTATAGCATCTTCATTTTATGATGGTGTCTCCTCCTTCATTTCTCATAATGACTTGTTTCATATGCTTAGTGTCTGTGTAATTGTACTTGTCTTATTCCTTGTCGTTCTTTTTTGTTTTCCAGTCATCATCAGATCCCTAGGCTCTAGCATATATTAAGTCCAAATTGAATTGAATTCAATTCAATTAAAAAGAAAAGGGGGATATGCCAGGGGCCATCAAACCCTTCCTGAATGACCAAGTCACAGGGGGGGATCCTGGAACTGCACAGTAAATTCCAGGGATTATGGAAACCCCTCACTCAGGTACCCCTGTGTGACTCTTCTCTTACTAAAATTCCTTATTATTGAAATTATTGTGATCAATATCCCTATTTAGTCCCAGGAAAATACAGAAGAATAGTAAAGGCTGTTACTAGAGCTTTTACAGACCCCTACAGACTCCTAGGAAATTCCCACCTTCACATATATTAATACAGAAATTCCCCTAAAAGTCACTTCATTACAAAACCAGCAAATAGTGAATTAATACTAAAGATTTAAAAAACCCTAACTTAGATCTCTCACTCCCTTACACGGGTGCCTGTAAAAACAGGTCAGAACAGTCTCTAAGTTTCCCTGCTCCCTGCTCCCTGATTCAGTATGTTAACATAAAAGAACAATGGATGACAAATGGAAAAATTGTCTCCCCTGAAAAGGCTTGTACGTTCCCACCATGCCAAATTGTTCTTTCCACCCCATATTGAAAGTTACTGAAGAATGAAGAGTTGTTAGTAACAAAATTAATGTGTAACTTAATCCATTATCTCCAAGAAAAGATGTATTTTGAAAATGAATTTACATGCCAACCTTATGTGTGATTTCAAAGTGTATAAAAATAAACCTTACTCGAGGCAGACCAGAGCAGTCTCTATGAAGTCTTGTCTGGTTGAAGCTTAGACTGTCTCTCATTCATCTTAGTCACCCACACCATCCCACCTCCTAGATACCTGGACCTGTGGAAGTTTGACTCCCATATCATGTGCTACACAGGGTTGGTACAACATCAGAAAAACTTCTAAGAGGACGCTTTGCCTGAGAAGGGTGGGAATGGGGAAAGGAATCTCCCTTTAGAGTAGAGACAGAGATCAGGAGGGTTTCTTTTTTACCAGCAGAAAAGGGCATGAAGTAGTCACTTTTCTTGAAACTTCCATTTTTATCCAGAAAATGCTGAGGGTCAAATTGGTCAGGGTTGGAGAATGCTTTACTGTCACGTAAGACTGGCGAAAGCAATGGGAAGATGTTTGTGCCCTAGAGAGAAGACATTCCAGTGGAGAGTCAGTTAACAACATGATACCAATTGCAAGAATCCTCAATGGCACCCTATTGTCTCTAGTACAAAATGCACACTCCCTTGTGTGATACATATTGATATGCCTAGCCCTTAAGAGTCTGGTTAGATTCTAGTCTACTTTGCTTGATTGAAGTCTCCTTTATTGGATCCCATCATGTTATTCTTAGGATTTCAGATCAACTAGCCAAGTGTTGTTCCCCATTCATGAATTTACCTCTATGGATTCCATGCTTAGAAAGTACTCCTTGCTCATATAAGTTTGTTAGAATCTTTAGCTTCCTTCAGGGTTTGACTTAGGTATCCTCTTCTATAGCTCTCTCTCCATTCAATTCCTTGGTCTATACTTCACGTCTACTCCTGTTGCCTATGTGACTCTAGGCAGGACATACAACTTTCCACAAGCAATGCTCAAAGTCTCTAAGTACAGACCATTATCCTGAAAGAGTTTCCTCAATTGAAAACCACTCTGATAATCAAATCACAGCCCAAGTCTGAAAGAAAGAAACGATTGTTTTGGGTAGACTTTTCTAGATGTAAGTTGTGCTCCCTCCAGAAGAATCCAAAGTCCTCAGTGGTCATACATCCTCCTATTCTCGCCTTGTGTGAACTCCACTTGGTCCAGCAATTTTCATCTAGGAGGTCCATACTGAGATCTTAATGACTTGAACTAAACAATAGACTTACATGTTATATACTCAACCTGAACCATTAGGTTGGATGCTCCCTTCCCCTTTCTTTGGGGGAAGAGTAGCTCTACTGAGCCAGTACTAGGAGACTTCAATCAATCAGTATTTTTTAAGTGTCCCTGAAAAGAAGTATTTCAGAATCAGGCAATAGTCTCACCTACAAAAGTTTTAGTTAAATGACCTTGGGCAAGTCATTTGATCTCAAATTCAGTGTCTCCATCTACACAATGGGACAGACAATAGCATTTAGAGGATCCAATCCAGGAAGAGGAAATTAAATAAACAAAAAAATTGCTTCTGTAATCTCACTCTATTATTTTTTCTGTACATTTTCTTTCTAAGTGGTGCTGTGATGAATGAGAATCAGGGAAACAAAGGTAAGTATACATTTTCCTCTCATTCTTTATTCATCCATCACATCTAAGTTAGCCATACATAACAAAAGAATGCTTTAAAGGAAACTTGCAGTGTGATCATAGATCTCAAGTCTAAAATGAGATCACTGGACCAAGTGATAGCTAAGATCCCTTCCAGAACTAGATGACTGCTGACCTTGGGGATGGTATATTGTTGGAATTGGATGTCCTTGTTCACTGCATGGGGCAGGTTGAGAGGTATGAGGTCAATGAATCTTTGCACTTCATGCACCACAGCATCCATATAGGGCATATCTTGCCTGTCCTTTATGGAAGGAATTCGATTGTGTCCAATCACACGATTAATTTCTTCATGAATTTTTGCTGCAGGAACAAAAATACGGATAGACACTTAGGTTCCTCATCTTCTGGAAATACCCAACAGAATCTATACGGAATATCTGTCTTATGACACACCCTAAGACTATTTTCAGATTGGCTCATTGTCCTCCTTCCACTCAGTCAAGGATATGTAGACTTTTACAGAAGCAATGGGATAATTTTCCCATGACTTAGTGAATGAGTCAGTAAGACTTGTGTTTATTTTACTTTTACAGACACTGTCTTGGTAAATTTAGTCAAATCATTTAGTCTCTTTTAGCCTCAGTTTCCTCATCTGAAAAATAAGGAACATAGACACTTGTTAAGGACCCTTATACTTCTAAATCTATTATAATATGATTTGTAAAATGGAGGGAATAACTGCACCCTATCCTCTCACAGGACCTTAAATGAAATAACCTATGCCAAGTGAATTAGTGCCTTTACATTCTTTATATTGATGGCCACTCATTGTCAAAGAAACTAGATGGTTTCATTTGAATGTGAAAGTTCTGATGATGAAATTTGTACTTTCATTTAGATTATTTAACAGGTAAGTTTATCATCTCCCCTCTCTATATCCCAATCAGCTGAGACAAAGATTTCAGCATTAGAAATGACTATTTTAATTGAGAACCATCCATAGTTGAATGAGAATCTTATTCCCTGTGAACTTAAAGAAGATACTGAAGGATAACAAAGATCATCCAGCCTTTGCTTGAAAAGCTCTAGTAAGGGAGAACTCAATATCTCAGGGCAACAGAATTAGTTTTGGAACAGCTCTAATAGTTAACAAGTCTTTCCTTAAATCAAGCCTTACTTTGTCAATTTGCAACTTCTATCCATCTCTCCATCCATCCCTCATGTTCAGCCTCCTAGTATCCATCAGAACTAGTCTTGCTGGTATGTAAGCCCTTTGAGGAGAGAGTGTTTCACTTGGATTTTGTCCTCCAGGTATATAGCTGAGGGTACACTGTAGGACCTTTGCATGTTCATTAAACTGAATTAAATTCCACATGCAGGACCTTCACAAACTTGAATAACTATCAGATCTTGCCCAAGTCTTCTATTTTATTACATGTGCTACCATCTGACCTGCTGTTGATCTGTTTGGAAGTCATGTCAGTCCAGAGCCATATTGGTGAACCTAAAGGAAGCATGCCAGAGGGAGCTGCTCCCCTTCCCCTTCCCACCACACCTGAGGACATTTTTCACTTCCTCTGCCCCTCTGCCCAGCAGTCCAATGGAAGGACTTCCTCCCTCCCCTGTATAGGGTAAAGGGGCATTTCACATGTGGCTTGAGGGGTGTAGTTTGGGCACTCAGTCTCTAAAAGGTTCACCATCACTGGTCCAGAAGGTAGGAATGTGGAGCCAACTCATGAGCAACGTATGGGGCTGGCACAGCAAATGTGCTCTGCAAGCATGGCAATTCTTTCACTTTACCTTGGACCTCAGGATGTTTAAGAATAAGCAGCAGACCATATCTTAGAGTGCTGCTAGTGGTCTCTGTTCCTGCAGCAAATAAATCTGCTCCAGTCCATATAAGATTCTCCAAGTCAAATTCAGGTGGGAGATTGTCTTTCTCCTAAAGCAAGCAGAGGCATAAAATGAATGAAGTAATGAACAACAACAGGAACAGTCATAAGTAACAGAAAAAAGTACATAATGTTTGATCTAGGAGCCATCTTCCTCCTGTAAGGGAGAAAAGGGGTATTATGGGTTCAATATATTAAAAGGTGGTCTCCAGAGGACTGAACTCAATCCTCAATTAAGAATAATCTCAAATCAAAATTGACTTTTATGTAAATTTATTTACATGAGAGAAGAAAGACATTAAGAATCTATCTCACTGATTAGTCCAGGTATATCTTAACCCTCAGCCTAGGGTTAAAGGGCCTGAGGCCGGAGGTGAATGGAGCAAACTCCACTCACAGAGTCTATAAAAGGAAGTTTCTTAATAGAAGTTCAGAAGATTCAGTCTTTAAACTCACTACATGGAACAGTCTCCGTCACCAACCAGTGAACCTCCATCAGGTCTCTTTCACCACACCAGTCACAGCCTCACTCCCCTCCTCCCTGCTTGGAAGGGCCACATATATATCACTTCCAGTGCCTTCCCCTAGCCTGTGTGTCCAATCACAATAGATGCCTTCTCACAGAAAGCGTAGGAGGCAGTGCCTCAATTCTGATTGGTTATTCACTCTAGCACACCTGGGTTAGGACCTCCCAGAATTGGAAGGTGCTCTCACCTTTGGTGATTAAATCTAAAGATGGGCAGTGTAGACTTAATCTTATTATCACACTCCTTCACTTCGAACCCCAAGAAACTAAAGATTTCCCAATGCACTCAAGTTTCCACTGCCCAACCATAGGCTTAGCCATCCCTGGCAGTCTTCTCTCCCTCAAGGAATATGCCATAATGGATACAGGACTGGATTTGGAATCAGGAAGATCTAGATTTAAATTTACCCTTAGTCAAAGGGTGCTCATGTGTCCAGCGCCAGTCACTTAATCTTTCTGTCTTGATTCCTCATATGTAATGAGAGAATTGGATCCTTTCTAGATCTCAATTATTATATCTATGGAATGGATATTATATCTATGGTATGGAAGGGACCTGATAAAGCAATTCACATTAAAATCTTAATGATCTGGTATGGTACTATGAAATTACCCCTTATTACAGTTTTACCTTAAAACAGGACAGCATCTAAGTAAAAAATAGAGGCACACACTCAAGAAGGAATTTCAGGTGTTCAGAATGGGGTATTGAAAGGAATGTTCTGGGGCAGGAGAAAACAAAATTTCAAAATTTGTAGTGAAAATTATATTCAGTGAGCCCACCTGTGACTGATCAGAAATTCCCTTTCCAAAAATCTCCCCTAAGTAATCATCCAGGTTCAACTTGAAGACTTCCGCAGATGGGAAACCCTGCTTAATGAAGAACTCTTATGCCAGTCTTGGACATTTTCCCCTCATGGAGAAATAAAATTAAATGTGTCTTTATAATTTCAAACCACTGTTATGAGTTCTGTCTTCTGGGAATGCCACAGCAAAATTATTCTAATACTTTTCTATGAAGCCAACCTTTAAAATTAGGACTATTGAGAGATACCTTTCAACTCATGAATTCTGTGAAATTCTGTAAAATATGAGAGCTAATAGAATCTAGAAGTAGGAAGAACCAATGTTAGAAACTACCTGACTAAAGATACTTTATAGGAAGAGAAATAACATCCTAGAAAGAATGTGATTTTTTTTCAATTTCATACAAGAGGAAATTGAAAGTTGTGGTTGGTGAAATAGCCCGAATGGGAGAAGACAGAATACCATGTTACCTGGAATGGAAATGAAGCTACTTGTGATAAAAAAAAAAAAAAAAAGCTGAGAGATAAGAGTTAAGTAGACGTTTATCTATTCAAATCAACTGTCAATAAAACTCATAAAGAGAGAAAATGAGCAAATATTTTAGACCAGGATACAATACAATGAATATAGACTCTCTCATTAAGAACAGCTAAAGTCTGTGATAAAAAAAAAAAAATGATCGTAGCACTCCCAGAAATAAAAATACAATAGCCAAGTCAGCTATGTCCTTCAATGGATAGAATGCTAGACTTGGAGACAGAAGACATGAATTTGCATCTAGCTTCAAACATTTTATTGCTCTGGGATCTTGTGCAAATCACTTCACTTCTGTATATCTCAGCTTTCTCAACTTTAAAATGGAGATAATAAAGTACATATTTTCTGGGGTTGTTGAGAAGTACAAGTGGTATAGTATTCATAAAGTGTTTTAAAAACTTTGAAGCATGATATAAAAAGCTAGCTATTATTATTAAAGTATTCCACAAAGAAAAATAAAAGTATTAATAAAGGAAATAAGGGTGAAAAATGGACTGAAATTATAGGTCTCAAAAATAAAGAGTAAATATGAAATTAAAACATGTTGAATGATGCATTCAAAATTATAGATGTTCTTTTAAGATGAAACTAATAGATTAAGTATTAGAAAATAGAGGAATTTTGCCATAAATTGTAGTAACAACCATATTGGAAGAACACATGAGTTCTCTATAAGCCAAAATGATCTTGAAGATAGGACATAAAGAAATAATTTGAGGATTTTATATAACTTAGAAATAAAGAGTTAATTTTAATAACTGTGTACAATACCTTAATAAATAAAAAATGTAAGAGATCCCAAAGAATAAAATCATTATTTGTGGCTGTTATTTTTTTGTGTGTGTAAATATAGTAGATTTTATTCTTATTCTCTTTTCTTCTCATTCTGGCTTTATTTGTGTGAAAAGTGTTTTTTTTAATTTTTAATGGTGTTCATATTGTTGCTGGGTATGTTTTGGTAAATATATCCATAGACATTTTATATTTTCTGTTGTTTTTTTAATTTAATTTCCTTTTTTGTCTCTTGCTGTTGGGTTTGTTGGTAGTAAATAATAATGCTGATGATTTATGTCACTTATTTTGTATTCTGCAACTTTGCTAAAGTTGTTCATTGTTTTTTTAAGTTTTTTTTTGGTTAATTCTCTAGGTTCTCTATTCACATCATCATATCATCTGCAAAGAATGATAGTTTTGTTTCCTCATTGGCTAGTCTAATTTCTTTTTCTGCTATTATTGCTATAGTTATCATTTCTAATGCAATATTAAATTGTTGACATCTTTGATTCACCACTGATCTGACTGGGAAAGGTTCTCCTTTTCCTCCATTACATATACCTCTTACTGGTGGTTTTAGACAGATGCCGTTTATCATTTTAATGAAATTATTGAGTACTCCCTAAAATTTTTTCCTCCTGAGAAAAGTTTCTTCTTTTAGGTTAGACTAAAGGAAGAAAGGAAGGAAACATCTACAATGTGCTAAACCCTGTGCTAAAAACCTTCCAAATATTAACTCATTTAATCTTTCCAAAGTCCCTAGGAGGCAGATGTTTTACAGTTGATGAAATGGAGACAGATGGCATTTAAGGGACTTGCTTTGGGTTATCTCACTATAAAGTGGCTGATGCCAGAATTGAATACAAGTCTTTCAGAGCTTAGTCTTAGCATTCTTTGAACACCATTACCTTGAAGCCTCTATCAATCTGAGTGAAACTATGTTGGACTAGAAGAAAGTCATAGAATGATTTGCAAGTTGAACTGATGTCTATTTTTGCAAATTTGTTCATTTTAATTATGGGGGCATAAATATAGTATTATAAAGGATTTATTTGTTTTCCAAATCAGTTTGTAGATTTCTGGAAGTCTTGAATATCTTATATTTCTATGGTACAAAATTAAGTTGCTTTCTATATTTAATTTATTTTGAGTGCTTTCATGGGATGTTGTTATAGCTAGCATTTATAAAAATAGATATAATTTCTATTTATATTTAAGGTTAGCAAAGTGCTTTACATGTTTATCATTTTTTCCTTACCAGAATTCTGGGACATAAATATAATTATCCCCATTTTACATTTGAGGAAATGGAGGCAGAGTGTGATGTGTGATAATGTGATTAAATCTACCCTGCCCATTTTTAGATTTAATCACCAAAGATGTAAACACCACCACTTAATTCACAAGTGGGGAAGTCTGTAACCCACATGTGTGAAAGTGGTTAACAAATCAGAATTGACTGACTGCCCTGTAGGCAGTTCTAAGCAAAGCTTCTGTTGTGGTTCGACACATAAACTAGAAGGAATGCACAAGAGGTGACGCAAAAGAAGCACCTTTAAAAGGGAGTGACGACTTCCTGTAGCTCTCTTCTTGTTCCTGTCTTGGACCTGAAGGAGCGTTGGCTGTCTGGCTGGGACTTTGGGCATGGTGAGAGTGCTCTTAAATCTCTCCCTTAGAACTGAACCCTGTATTAGAGTTCATGGTGAGTGCAAAAACTGGCTTTTCCTGGATTTCTCTGAAGGAACTCTCCTTTCAAGAAAGGCGTCATGACTGAAGCTTTTGCTTCATTCATCCTTGGCCCTCGGCCCTCGGCCTTTGGCTGAACCTTCTCCAACTGAGGACTAGTTAGTCCTGCCTGGGTTGAGCCAGGGACTGGAACAAATTTTTTAGTGCTTTAGGCTAATTATCTTACCTTATCCTCTCTCTAATTTTTTTCTAAATTTCTAAATTTCTCTTTCTTCTCATTTGTAAATAAACTATCCATAAGAGTCATTTTGACTTGAGGTTTTCTCATTAGGAATTGATATGTATTCAATTCCTTGGCGACCTTTTAATATTCATCCAACAAAAACCCCTTTTTACCCCTTTTTACCCAGTGTTACACCGCTAGGAAATGTTCGAAGTTGACTTTGAACTCAAGTCTTCCTGACTCCAAGTTCTGCTCTGCACCATGTTTGTCTTGTTTGTAGTTTACTTTGTAAATTGTTTTGCATGTTATCTCTCACTCCCATTAGATTTTAAGCTCCTTGACACAGGAATAGCCTTTCCTCTCTTTTTTGTATCTCAAGCACTTAGCAAAAGCACCTGGGACAGTAGGAACTTAGTAAAGGTTATTAATTGATTCCTATTATCATTTTCAAATACGTCATTCTCCTGCAAACAGGAAAGCCTAGATCAGCAGCTGATCACACTGAGCCACAGAATTCTTCTGAATTCCCTTCTAATACAGGGTTCTGATAAGGAGCAGGGGAAGAGCAAACATGGCTCAGTTATGAAGGAGACATTGGCCTCCTTGGGGGATATGGATATCTTGAGATTTTCTCTGATTTTCCTTCTTGTCATTTGAAGAGAGAGGGTGAAAAACCTTTGGAACATTAGTCTTGCTTAAGTGGGCAATACTCTTCCCCCATGTATCCTACCTGCTGCATTTTGGAGAGGTAGCAGTCAATGTAGTCTTGAGGGTTGTTAGGATCCAGTATCTCTTGATGCTCCTTCACTCTTTCCGAAATGAAATGTTTTAGTTCCTCAATATTTTTCAAAATTTTTTTATGCTTTCCAGGAAGATGCACTCTGAATGCTGGTAAAAAGTTGTAGAGCTAACTCCCCCACAATAAGAAAACAGAAAGACATGTGAGTTTATTGTCATGGAGAGACAATTTTTCATCTCTATAAACGATTCTGTTCTATTCAAAGTCATTACATTTTCTTTTATATTCATTTAAAATTTTCATTAATAAAAAATATTTTCTCTCATCTTTACTCCCTACTGGGAAAAAAGAAAAACAAAAGCATGAAATGAATCTGTATAGTCAAGCAAAACAAAATGCCACCTTGGCAATAGCCAGAAATGTATGAATTATGTATCTTGAGTCCATCTAGGAGATGGATATCAGAATTTGTTATGTTTCCTCTAGAATTCTGCTCTTATCAGAGTTTTTTAGCCTTCCATGGTGTTTATCTTTCCTGTGTCTTTGTTATTGTACAAATTATTTCTGCTCACTGTACTTGGCATCTATTCATAAAGTCTCATAGGTCTTAAAATGTCCTTTTCATCATTTCTCACAACATAGTAGAAATTCCATAAACTTTATGTACCATAGTTTGTTCAAGTATGACCCAGCTAATTAGTACTGTGTAATTTCTAGTGCTCCAAAGCCACAAAAAGTTGTTTTCCACTTTTTTAGATATAACTTTCAACTTCTTTTTATAAAATTTTTGGCTCAAAGCATATACATAATTTACTAAATTGGAGAGTCAGATCTGAATTGTTTTCTACGGTGCCTAGATTATTTCACAGCTACACTAGCAGTATCTCAATGTGCTAGTTTCCCCACAGTTCCTCCAACATGTGATATTTTGAAAAATATGGAAGGAAAAATCAGGTCTTATCCACATTTTTTAAACCCTCATCTTCTGTCTTGGAATCAATACTGTATATTGGTTCCAAGGCAGAAGAGCGGCAATGCGGGTTAAGTGACTTGCCCAGGGTCATACAGCTGAGAAGTGTCTGATGCCAGATTTGAACCTAGGACCTTCCTATCTCTAATCCTGACTCAATCCCCTTAAGTACCCAGCTGTCCCCTTTAACTATATTTTAAAGAAAGTCATTGGGGGACAATTTTTATGACAACTTCTATAGTGCCAAAAAATTGGCAGAATATTTTTTAAGGCATCCATTCAGGGAAGACAATGATGATTGTGAAAGATGGGTATTTTACAAAAGTCATTAGCAGATAAAACATCTAATAGTAATTAGAGAGAGGAAGCTTCAGGACTGTACACAACAGTCCTGCATAATTCAAAAGCCATTGGCCTCATTGAAGTTCAGGGAACAAGAATCCTATTTCTCTGACCAAAATGAGCATGAAGCAGAGAGAAATCTGGCTAGAAGGCAATGCTTCTTTCTACTCCAGACATGAGACATTGGGAGAGCATGGTGCTGACAAGTTCGAAAGGGGTGGCAATTAGGTTAAGATGAGGGTAATTAATTAGACACTACTGGAAAAAAATCACTAAGAATCAAGGAAGGTCTGCTCTTGAAGTGAGAGGAAGAGAAAGGTTCTTTAGAGCACCAAGTGTAAAACAAGTTCTCCAAGTTGTTCTCTTGAACTTAATTTTCTTTAGTTTTTCAATGAACAGATATTATCTCTCTTTGCTCATTGAGTTTACATTTAAAAAACTCTTTTAACAAAATTAAATAGTCCAGTACCATAGTACCATAAGTTTTCAACCTTTCCCAAACTTATCAGCACTTTCTAGTTCTTTATCACAACAAAAAGCTATTATAAATATTTTTGTAAATAGAGGTATATTTAAAAATTTTTTCTCTGATTTTTATGTAATTTGAAACTAAGAAAGACATTGATGGTTGGAAAAGTATATAATTTATTGACTTTAGAGGCACAGTTCCAGATGCCTTTCAAGAGGGACTCCACCAATATCATATTAATATGACATTTTCTGTGGTTCCACCAATATTTGTCATTTTATACTTTTATCATCATTGCCAAATGAGATTGAAATTTTCTTTAATTTTCACTTTCTCTAGTTATTAGTAATTTGCAACATCTCTCATAGGTATATATCTTGGAAATTTTCCCTTGAGAAATGCTTCCTTATATTTGTTACTTATTTTCAGTTGGTTAATGGCTCTAATAAATTTTAATCTAATCCTTATAAATCTTGCCTATAATATCTTTATCAGAGAAAATTGTTGCAAATCTTCTTCCAACTGTTTCCCTCCAAATTTTACCTACCTTACTTTGGCTTGTGTGTTGAAGTTCTCAGTTTCATATATCAAAACTGCTTGTTTTATTTTCTGTGATTCTCTAAATCCTAAATTATATCATGATCATTCCCCCACGTTCATATATTTGAAAGTTAATTCCTTGAATCTCCAAGTTGTATGTGATGAGACTTTCTGCATCTATTATGTATAAAATTTGAAGCTAATCTTTGTATTTGATGTTAGTTGTTGGTCTTAGCTACTTTTTACAAAAATAATTCCTTGTTTCTCCAGCTTTTTGTCAAGTAGGGAGTTCCTACCTCATTGGGTGGTATTTTCTGGTTTACCAAGAATTAGGTTCTTAAGTTAGCTTGTTTCTAATTGTAGTGTTTTACACTAATTTAGTTTTCTATGTTTTAATTAGTAACAAACTCTTTTAAGGTCTGATTCTGTTAGAGTCCCTTCTCCCATTTTTTCCCATGATTTCCTTTGAAGCTTTTCACCATTTCACCTCCAGATGAATTTTCATATCATATTTTTTTCTAACACAATCAAGTAATCCTTTGATTTTTATGGCATTAAATTAGTAGATCCATTGAGATAGTATTGCCATTATTATTATATTAGTTTAGGTTATCTATAAGCAGTTAAAATGTCTCTAATTTTACAAGTCAATTCTCATTTCCATAGAGAGTTTTATTGTTTCTTGTGTTCCAACAGTTCCAATGAGCATGTTGGTAGATAGACTGAAGTTTTATAGTTTTTTTAATGGAGTTTCCCTTTCTACCTGTTCCTGTTCACTTTTGTTGATAATATACAGGCATAATGAGTAATTGTGTGCATTTATGTTACATCTAGTGACTTTACTGAAATTACTAATACACCAGCTTTGGGTTAAGTCGTAATTGACTAGTTTTCTCCACTAAAGTCCTCCTATTGTACCTTGTTCTAGGATGGAAGAGATCCTCTAGCGTCAAAGCGTCGGGAAGTTCTTACCAATGAAGAAAGGCTGAACAAACTGTGATATATGATGGTGATGGAATACTATTATGTTGTAAGAAATGATGAATGAGGTGATTTCAGAAAGATTTGGAAAGACCAAAATAAACTGATGTAGAGTGAAATAAGCAGAACCAGAAGAACATTGAACACAGTAATAGCAATATTATAAATCATCAAATGTGATAGACTTAGCTACTCTCAGCAATATGATGATATAGGACAATTCTGAAGGACTTATGACAAAGAATGCTATCCAGCTCCAGAGAAAGAACTGTTGGAATCATGATGCAGATCTATGAATACTATTTTCTACTTTGATTTATTTGGGGGTTGAGAGAGGGTTATATGATTATTCTTTTACAGCTATGACCATTACAGAAATAGGTTTTTCATGATATTACATGTATAACTCAGATCAAATTGCTTACCATCTTGAGAAGGGGAGAAGGAGACAATTTTGATCACATAATTTTAGACAATTTATGTGGAAAATTGTTATTACATTTAATTGGCAAAATAAAATATCTTTATAAAAAAAGGATGTGGAAAGACTTCTAGGAGAGGCTAAAGTAAGCCCTTGGTATTTTGTGTATATTTGAGGGGAGAGTATTTTAAAGGCATACCAGATAATGAGCTTTCTCATTATGCTAATTAATTATTATTTCTCATATATTATTTCTCATAATATTGCAATTATCCTCATTGTGTTAGTCAATTATTAATTAATTCAACAAATACTAAATGAGTACCTTATTAGTGTAGAATAATATATTAGATGTTCAGAGAGATACAAATTTCCTAAAAGATAAAATTCATACGCATGTGGAGTTCATATTCTAGAAGAAGAATGAGATATCCAAAGATAAATAACTCTCAAGTAAATAATACATGACTAGTGTGCATCAGGAGGATGCATATAATATTCTATGGGAGATCCCAAAGAATAAAATCATTATTGATTGCAGGGAAAGGGGGAGGCTTCATGAAGTAGATGCTATTGGAGGGGGACTTTAAAAGTGGGCAGAAATTCAACAGGTAAAGAGGAAACCAAATGGATATTCAAGAAATATTGGACGGGAGAAACAAATCCCCAAAATGAAAGAAGCACAGGACTAGACTGTAGGACTGAGTATGATCCAGCTTGGCTCTATCATAAAGTATATGGAGTATGTGGACCAAACTGTTAAGGATCAAGAGTTAATGTGGTACCAGAATTGGAGAGTCCAGAATGATAAATTGGAAACTCTTTGCTCCATCTTGAGAAAGCCTATATTATGCCACTCTGAAGCCAAAGAACTTAATTTCTCCAGGTGGCATTGATAGTAATCAGATGAAATTGAGGGAGGCTTGAGTGAAGAACAGGATCCTCTCTGCCCAATTCAAAACTCAATAGGGAAACTAAGGTCATTATTTCATGAATTGGCCACCACTTACTCTCCTTACCAACAAGTGGAGGCTTGGGCTGACCATGGTGTGAAATTCACCAAATCAGCAGAAGAACTTAAAGAGTTCCAATATTCCTATTTCTTTCTAAGATTTGTTCACAGCTCTACTGTGAGGATGACTTTGTTCTTCTTCAGATAATGATTAAGTGAAAAGGCCATTTGATTTGAAGTCAGAACACTGGATCAGCATGCATGCCCTGTGACCTATTTGGTAAACTCCAGGAAACCTTGACAGTTCTCTTTATCTCAGTTTCCTCCTCTGTGCAGTAATAATCATAATAGCTAGTATTTATATAGCATTATATGAGTGTAGGATATGCTGATCCTATTGCTGAAATTCATCAGTCACAAAACAAGACACTTCTGACCTTACCTGTATCCATGGGTCAGTAAACAGTTTAAAGTTTTCATTTAATAAACCCATCAGATATAGAAATCTCTCATCTTTGTAGTTGAATCGGTCACGGAAAAGTATAGAGCAGATCACATTGCATGGAGCACAGCCAAGGATGAAGGTGGGATCATTAGGTTGACCTAATGTTGAAAAAAATTACCCAAAGTGGAAAAAATAGTCTTAACAGCAATGTTTTCAATCAAGTAGAAATTGGCTTCTCTTCTGTTCATACCTGGATTTGGTGTTTAATTCCTCTAAGATTATTTTCCTGGATAGTTTCTTTTATGCATTAGAGGGAGGCTAGATAGATAAGTTGTAATATCTGAATAAGAAAAGCAAGAAGGAGTTCTATAGCTAAACAGAGTGGTTACCTAGTCAGTGGACCAAGGCAGAGACTTTGAAGGACTCCCAAAGCAAATAGTACATAGCACTAGAATGTGTGAGCAGTGAGACCCCACATGCTCAGAAGACAAGAACTGAAAACCAACCTTCTGTTTTCCTGAGTTCCTCCACCAGGCACTGGGCTTCCTCCTGAACTCTCTCTTCAATACTTCTCTTCCCCATCCCAAAGTTCCTTAGTGTCATCAGAGAAAATCTCCGATTTTGTTTCCACCTTTCTCCACGGCCGAAAACAACTCCTAGACAATGGAGAAATACAAGATGTGGAGCATTCTAACAATCAAGGCAAGAAGTGGACACTGTGCATGGTAGCTAAGGAGATTCTAGCTTAATTCATTGAACAAATTTAATTTTATTCAATTCAAACAAAATTCAATGCAGCATAGTAGGTATCAGATCCCTACCACTTGAAGGCCTTTTGCTAGATTCTGGAATGGAACATTAAAAATGAAAGCCAGTAACTGCTCTATGGAGGTATAATTAATTGATATATTCTTCCATACCTTTTTGTTTTTCAGTGACTCTTGAATAAACTAAACTTACCTTGTCCTTTGACAGTATCTTCAAATATTGGTACATTTCCTCTTTCCAGAAAAATATCTCCTTGATCAATTAGAGCTTCCTTCACGGTATTATATCCATGTAGCACCACAACACGCTGAGTTCCAAAATAAAGAGTATATATGGAGCCATATTTTTTAGCCAGCTATGAAAAGATTGCCAAGAAATAGAGAGGTCAGTGTGAAACTTCAAAAAGTTTAAATCTATCCCCAACTATATCACAGCATATATGTGTGTACCTATGCACACATAACACCAAATGTTGTTAAAGAATTCACAGAATACAAAATAATTAGCTATGAGACAAGGTAGTATTTTCATTCGTTAGTTTTGCTCCTTGGAAATCCCTATAATTCCATTTTTCTAATGTAGAGTTTCCTCATGTGTTCCATTGGTAACTATTTAAGAATTAGAGATAGAAAGAAAGGGCCTAAGGTAGATGTTATGTATATGACCTATGGGAGAATTATTGGAGTACATGGGGGTAAAAACCACCTGGGATATAGATGAGATTATCTCCTTTCAAAAGTCCACCCTTGTTGCCTCTCCTACTCAAATTTCTTAAATTTTTGCAGTAGTTGTCTCATCAACATTCAATTCAAACTGATCTTTCCAAAATTACTAATGGTCTCTAAGTTGTCAAACCGGCCATTTCTCAATCCACATTCTCCTAGACCTTTTCACTATTGATTACCCTCTTTTATCATCTATTCTCTTCTATCTGGGTTTCTCTAATCCTCTCTATACCTCTGTCTATTTTCTTCCTACCTGTCTGATTAGTCTATGTTCTTTGCTAGATCATAATTAAAAAAGAATGACAAATTCATGATTAGTCTGTCATGGGCCATATTCCCTTCTCTTTCTACATTCTCACTCTTTTTTTAATTTTAATTTTGAATATTTTCCCATAGTTACATATTTCATGTTCTTTTCCTCTCCCTCAAATGCCCCTAAACCCCTCTTAGCCGATGCACAATTCCACTGGGTTTTACATGTATCATTGATTAAGACCTAATTCCATATTATTGATAGTTGGACGAGAGTTATTGTTTAGTGTCTTCATCCCCAATAATATCCCCATCAGCCCATGTGTTCAAGCAGTTGTTTTTCCTCTGTGTTTCTCCTCCCACAGTTCTTCCACTGAATGTGGCTAGTTTTCTTTCTCATCAGTCCCTCAGCCTTGCTCTGGATCCTTGCATTGCTGCTAGTAGAGAAATCCTTTGTGTTCGATTATACCACAATGTATCAGCCTCTTTGTATAATGTTCTCCTGCATCTGCTTCTTTCACTCTGCATCAATTCCTGGAGGTCAACCCAACTGTCATTCCAATTCTCACTCTTGATAACTGTATCATCACTATGGAGATAAATCCCAGATATAGGCATCTTGACCTACTATCTCTCTTTAATATCTTTAGGCTTCCCATACTCAATAAGTATAAGATGGAATTCAGGATCCTTTACCTAAATTCAATATATTTTTAAAAAATTTTCAGTTCCTTTCTAAAGTGCCACTATAGAAGCACAGGTCAGACCACTTACTACACTGATTAACAGTCTTTAGTGGCTTTCTATTACCTCTGAGATAAAATATAAACTTATTTTGCATTTCAAATCCTTCACGACTCACCTGGGATGAATATTTTCAGCATCCTTATTGCTCTTGACTTATTCCATGACTTAGAAGAATTAACCTTCTTGCTCTTTCTCACAAAATACTAATTTCCATTGCCTTGATTTTGCAATACACATGCCCAGAATGTGCTCCTTCCTTGCACCTCTCTAGTAGAAATCCTAAATTCCACAAAGTTTAGTTCACATGCCACTTTCTACACAATATCTTTTCTGACACTTACACCACCTTGTAGTGCCTTCCCCTCTAAATAAAGTATTTATTTTGAATATATTTTTATATGCTTACTTGGCAAACTCTCTCATTCCTCCAGTAGCTTATTTCCCCAAGCTATACCCAGAGAGAAAGCGAGAAGGATAATAGCCCTTAGGGGGATTCAAAAAGGTCTCCTGCTAAAACTGGGCTTTGGGGTGTCTTGAACAAAATTAGGAAAACTAACAATTAGAGATGAAGGAATAAAGCATTTTAGGCATGGGAGGAACTCCAGTGCAAAGGTTCAGAGATAAGAGATTGAGTTTAATAGACCAGAGTCTTGTGAGGTTCAAATGAGAATGAAATAAAGCATTTTGTAAATTTTAAAGCCCTTTATAAATGCCAGCTATTATTATTATTATTATTTGTCTTCTGGTACCAGACCTATACTATGATGATAACATCATTCTCTGAACTTTGTACAACACTCCTGCTTGAGCTCAAACAATTTTTATAGAGTAATAGAGAAGTTCAGGCAAATGTTTAACATTGAGCCTTTTGGTGGGAAAGTATATTGTAAAAACTTTTATGCTTAAGCTTCATTTTTAACAATTTATCTTTCATGTTCTTAGTCTAAACAATCAATAAAATAATAAATCCTATCTCGATTGGTAGCAATTACTGATTTCTAAGATGCAAATTGTCCTTATGAAAACTTAACAATCAGCATTGGGAAGAAGTTAGAGCTCCCTACCACAAATCTATCCAAATGTGGTATTGATGGAAATATACAACAAAACTAGATTAGCAGGGGACTTCAATTTTCCTTTCTCAGAAGCAGATAAATCTAACCATAAAATAAATAAGAAGTCAAGGAGATAAATAAAATCTTAGGTAAGCCGGATAGAATAGATATCTGAAGAGAATTGAATGGGAAAGAAAGGAATATATCTTTTTTTCTAGTGCTACATTCTACCTTTATAAAAATTGACTATATATTAAAACACAAAACTTTATAATTAAATAGAGAAAAGCAGAAATATTAAATGCATCTTTTCCAGACTATAATGTAATAAAATATATTTAATAAGGGACCTTGAAAACATAGAATCAAAATTAACTGGGGACTAAATAACTTAATGTTTAAGAATTTGTTTCCTAAAATGAAGCCATAGTGACCATAAGTAATTTTATGAAAGAAAATGATAATAATGAGACAACATATGAAAACCTATGAGATACAGCAAAAGCAATAACTAGAGGAAATTTATGTCTCTAAATGCATAAAAATAAATAAATAATGAACAGATTATGAATTGAGCATAGTATTTAAAGACCAGAAAAAACCCAAATTAAATACTCCCAATTAGATACTAAATTAGAAATCCTAAAAATTAAAGGTGTGATTAACAAAATTGAATGTAGGAAAAGCATTGAATTAATAAATAAAACTAAGAGCTATTTTTATTAAAAAAAAGAAAAAATAGATAAACTATTGGTTAATATGATGTTTAAAACAGAGAATAAAACCAAATCATTAAAATAAAAAATGAAATGGTGAATTTGTCACTAATGAAGAACAAAACAAAACAGTGATATAGGAATTATGTTTGTATAATTATAGGCCAAAAATTTTAACAATTTAAGTGAAACGGTAGAGTAGTTACAAAAATGTAAATTGCCTAGATTAACAGAGGAGGAAGAAGAACACAAAAATAAACAGATTTTGGAAAAAAGAAATTTAGTAGGCCATAAGTTAGCCTCCTACGAAATAAATATTAGGACCAGATGGATTTTCAAGTAAATTTTAACTAAACATGTATAAATCTGATATTAAATAATTTCTTTAGAAGAATTTTTAAAGAATGAGTCTGGTCAAAAGTCTTTTATGAAACAGATATGCTTCTGATGCATAAACTAGGATGAGCAAGAGCAGAAAAAGAAAATTAAAGAAATATTTCATTAATGAATAGAGGTGAAAATTTTTAAATAAAATATTAGCCTGGAGACTATAGCAATGTATCACAAATGTATATTAAGACCAAAGAGGAATTATAACAAACATGGCAGAATGGTTTGCTACAAAGAAAATAACTTAAGTGATTAAATTGACAACAAAAGTAATAAACATTACATAATTACATTAATATATGCAGAAAAAACTTGTGACAAAATGTAGTTCATTTTTGTTCAAAAGACTTGAAAATACAGGTATAAAAGGATTTCCTTAGAAAAAAAAAGTATATATTTTAAGCCATCAGCAAAATTATCTATAATAAGAATAAATTAGAAGCCTTCCTTATAACATCAGGATTGATACAAGGAATCCTCTCACCTTCAGTATGATTTAATTTTGTATTAGAATTGAAAGCAATAGCAATACAAGATGAAAAAGAAATGGAAGGAATAAAAATGGGCAAAGAAGTAGTAAAGCTATTCCTTTTCAATGATAATATGATAGTATTTATGGAAAATCATAGCGATTCAACTAGAAATTAGCTGAAAATATCAATAATTTTAGCAAAGTATCAGGATATAAAATAAACCCATATAAATCATTAGTGCGTATATTTCAACAACAAAGTCCTGTAAGAAGAGCTAGTAAGAGATAATCCACTGAAAATAATCATAGATAGAATAAAATATCTAAGAGTATGTCTCCTAAAACAAACCCAGAAGCTTCATGAACATAATTATAAAATATTTTAAAATATAATCAGCTTTAAGTATCTAGAGAAATATTAATTATTCATAAGTTGGGGGAACTAATGTAATTTAAATGACAATCCTACCCAAACGAATCTACTTATTCATTGTTATCATCATTAAATTTGGATCTATGCCACAAAAGTTATCAAACTATTCATACCTTTGCAACTTGGTCTATTCCTGAAAGAGATTAAAGAAAAAGGAGAGAAACAGAGACAGAGACAGAGACAGAGACAGACAGAGAGAGATATATGTAGATATATATAGATATAGGTATGTGCAGGTTGTTTTATTAAAACTCTTGAGGCCAGGGATCATTATGTTTTCCTTTTTCTATACTTAAGACCTAGTACAACACCTGACACAGATTGTTATTACCATTCAGTTTCAGTTTGGTTGGACTCTTTGTGACCCAATTTGGCATTTTCTTGGGAAAAAATATGAGGAATGGTTTGCCATTTCCCTTTTCAGCTCATATTAGAGATGAGAAAATGGAAGCAAACAGAGTTAGGGATTGGCCCAGAATCACACAGCTACCAAATATCTAAGGCTGGATTTAAATTTAGGTCTTCCTGACTCCAGACCTCCCTCTATTGTACCATATCACCTGCCTGGCACATGCTGCATGCTACATGACATTTTATGGATTGATTGATTGATTGACTGACTAATTAAATGATTGGAGAAAAAGCTTTTGCATATTCTGCCTAGAAGAAAAGGTCCTAATGAAATAAACTCTTCATTAAAGACTCTCTGCTGATGAAGGACAAGTCTAGCCAATATTAGTATATTTGCGTTGTTCTTAAGCATTTACCATATTGAAAACTGTGCTACCATTTTTATTAGGTCCTTTTCATTTTAAAGATGATCAATAAAATTTTTCAACCCCCAACCCATTCCTCCCTTAAACTCTATAAGGTTAATTGCACAGTTTTAGGTAGTGGCGTGATTTTTGGGAAAACATATCATATTACTACAGGATTGTATGTAATTATGTGGGTGTAACAATGTCCTGTAAGCAATAAAGAAAAGGATGGTCTCAGAGAAACATGGGAATACTTGTGTGAATTCTTATAGATTCAAGTTGGCAAATAAAAAACCTATATAATAAAAATAACATTGTTAAAACAAATAGCTTTGAAAAACTTAAGAACTATAATGCTCAAACTGTGAAGCCATTATTGCTGGGGATTCATGATGAAATATGCTACCCACATCCTGATAGAAATATGGTGGACTCGGGGATCAGATGGAGACATATTCTTGGACATGGTATACAATTTGAGAATTTGTTTTGCTTGGTTACATATCTGTAATAAGGATTTTATTTTCTATGGATGATGAGACCTTAATGCAGGAGGAGAAAATAATGGATTTCTGTTCATTGAAATAAAAGGATATTAAGTAATTAAGTAAATCAGCTCTTCTCATACTACTTCCTTACTTCTGATGAATATAATCTCTTTATTAATCTCTTTTTCCCAGTGATTCCCAAGATATATCATTCTTCTTGTTAGGGAAAACTATAATCAAATAATAAATGAACAGCTCTCCCTCCTATTTGTTGTGGACATTATTGTCCAAAGCATCTAAACAAGTTTCCTTTTCCTCAGTCAGTCTTGCTTTCCCTCCAATAGAACCTTCAAAAACAATTCTGTTGTTCTCATTTTCACTAAATAAAACTTCAGATCATTCTGTTGTTAGCACTTAATATGTCTGCAAGGCAACTCATTTGTTTCCGCACACAACAAAACTACATCTAACTTGTCCATTTCTCTTAGACACCCAAAAAGTGGGCTACTTTTGAAGAACTTCCATTCATCCTGATTTAAGCCACAGATTCACTCTTGACTTTTTCATTCTTGCTTATTACAAATATCCAATAAGCCATTGTCAAGTCTGGATATCTCCCACATCTATTCCCTCTTGACCCTTCATGTGTTCACTGACTCCCTGCCTTTGACTATTTTATTGGGCCAGTGAGACAGGCACCCAAGCTGGCTAATCTTGTGAGTCATCCTAAAGGAGAGATTACATTACATTGTAAAACCACTTGGAAACTGGTAGAAACAGTGCAGAACTCTTACTCAAGAGTGTTTGTGATTGGTCCTTTCACATCAATAGCTCCTGCATCCAGTATAAACCAAAGAGTCATCATTTAAATGAGGAGAAATCGCTGCTGAGAAGTATCCCACGTTTCTCACCACTAATAATACCAATTACTAAATAACTGACCCTGTCGGGCAGGTAAGCCCAAGATTCCTTGGAGAGACAAAGATCTGTAGACCACTGTTCCTTCTTCCATCCCAGCCACCATCTACATTAGCCCTGGAAGCAATCACCTGGCAATTGTTTCTATCCATGCTGAAGCCATGGACATAGAAGACTAGAAAAGTCCTACCACCAAAGTCCTGGGCACTGCCCAATGATTCAGTGTCAGAAAAAGGTACAATTTTTAAAAGTAAAAAAATAACATTAAATGTGTATATTAGTCTTTGTTAATGTGTCCTAATGAGCACAATGCCTTTCCAACTGACATGCAGCTGAAAGCTCTTACTCTATGTTATCTCCATAATATTGAGCACATAGTAGGCACATAGTAAATTATTTTTTAATCTATTTTTTCAATAACCTCCAGGTTCAACCTCCAGCTTCTAGTATTTCTCCTCTGCTATGAATAATCCACACAACTAGCAACTTAAGATTCCTATAAACAGTTCTGACAGTGCCATTCTTCTTCTCAAAAGCCTGCAGGATCTCCCTTGTGCCTCCTTAACTTGGCAATTAAATGCCTCCATAGCTAGCTCCAAACCAAAAAGTTTTGAGAAGATATTCAGTGCAAGTTTGACATTGCTAATGTTAATCACATACAAAGCCCTTTACTTACACCATCCATGATTTAGGAATCTAAATCACCATGAATCCTGATTCAATATTCATGTGAATTCTTTGTGTCTCAACCCAATAATATAAGCAGCGAGGATCCAAACTTGAAATCCTTCCCCTTTACCTCAGAGAATGTTGCAGCCATGTTCTTGAAATCAAATTGCAGGAGGTTTCCAAAAATGGGAATAGGAATGGGACCCGGTGGGAGCTTCCCCTTTTTGATCCCATGGTTCCATAAAGATAAGATCAGAAAAAGGACACAAGTTAGAAGGACAGTTGTGGTGAGTCCCCAAGAATCCATTGTCCTGAGAAATGATCTTACACTTTCAGAGGTGCCAGCTCAGACTTTTATAATCAGTGGTAGAGAACATGGGGTGGGACTGCCCAGCCAATAAAAGGATAGTAATTGTAGGCAAACAAGATTTGTTTTCTATTGACTTAGATTAGTTTAGCAATCAAAAGGTTATTAAGGGAATGTTCATGTATTTGTTACTTTGGAATCTGTCCCATACTCTACCCTTGCACTAAATTGCATAAAGTGGGACTGTAAACACATCACAACAGCAAGAGGTAGAAAGAGAAACACCATTTAAAATCACCTTAGACAATATAAGATACTTAGGAATTATCTACCAAAACAAACACAGGAATTATACGAACACAAGTACAAAACACTTTCAAAAAAATTAAAACTACATCTAAACAATTGGAAAAACATTGATTGTTCATGAGTAGGATGAGCTAACATAATAAAAGTGACAGTTCTACCCAAATTAATTTACTTATTTAGTGCCATACCTATCAAACTACCAAAAAACTTCTTTACTGAATTAGAAAAAAATATAACAAAAGTTCATTTGGAAGAACAAAAGATCAAAAATATCAAGGGAAATAATTAAAAAAACATGAAGGAAGGTGGCCTAGTAGTACTAGACATTAAACTATACTATATAAAGCAGCAGTCATCAAAACAATATGGTACTGGCTAAGAGACAGAAGGGAGGATCATTGGAATAGACATGGGGTAAGTGATGTCAGCAAGACAGTGTATGATAAACCCAAAGAGCCCAACTTTTGGGACAAAAATCCACTATTTGACAAAAACTGACAATATGGGAGAGATTAGGTTTAGATCAACATCTCACATCCTACACCAAGATAAATTCAGAATGGGTGAATGACTTGAATATAAAGAGAACTATAAATAAGTTGAGTGAACACAGAATAGTATACTTGTCAGATCTCTGGGAAAGGAAAGATTTTAAAACCAAGCGAGAGTTAGAGAAAATTACAAAATGTAAAATAAAATTATTTTGATTATGTTAAATTAAAAAGTTTTTGTATAAACAAAAACAAAGAAACCAAAATCAAAAGGGAAACAACAAACTGGGAAAAAAATCTTTATAACAAAAAAACTATGACAGGGGTCTAATTACTCAAATATACAAGGCGTTAAATCAATTGTATAAAAAAATCAAGCCATTCCCAAGTCAATAAATGGGCAAGAGACATGAATAGGCAATTTTCAGATAAAGAAATCAAAAGTATCAATAAGCACGTGAGAAAGTGTTCTAAATCTCTAATAGTTAGAGAAATGCAAATCAAAACAACTCTGAGGTATCACCTCACACCTAGCAGATTGGCTAAAATGAAAGAAGGGGAGAGTAATGAATGCTGGAGGGGATGTGGCAAAATTGGGACATTAATGCATTGCTGGTGGAGCTGTGAACTGATCCAACCATTCTGGATGGCAATTTGGAACTATGCTCAAAGGGCTATAAAAGACTGCCTGCCCTTTGATCCAGCCATACCATTGCTGTGTTTGTACCCAAAAGAGATCATAGATAAACAGACTTGTACAAAAATATTTATAGCCGCACTCTTTGTGGTGGCAAAAAATTGGAAAATGAGGGTATGTCCTTCAAATGGAGAATGACTGAACAAATTGTGGTATATGCTGGTGATGGAATACTACTGTGCTCAAAGGAATAATAAACTGGAAGAATTCCATGTGAACTGGAAAGACCTCCAGGAAGTGATGCAGAGTGAAAGGAGCAGAGCCAGAAGAACATTGTACACAGAGACCAATATACTATAGTAAAATCGAGTGTAATGGACTTCTGTACCAGCAGCAATGCAATGACCCAGGACAATTCTGAGGGATTTATGGAAAAGATGCTACCCACATTCAGAGGAAGAACTACAGGAGTGGAAACAGAAGAAAAACAACTGCTTGAACACATGGGTTGAGGCAGACGTGATTGGGGATGTAGACCTGAAATGACTACACCAATGCAACTATCAATAATATGGAAACAGGTCTTGATCAAGGACACATGTTAAAACCAATGAAAATACGTGTTGGCTTTGGGGGGGGGAGGTTGGGGGTGAAGGGGAAAGTAAGAACATGAATCATGTAACCATGATAACTTTTCTAAAAAATAAAAAATTATTAAAAAAGAAAAAAATAATAAAAAATAAAGTGGGACTGTAAAAGTATGTTGTCCAGCTTATCTTGTTAGAGAGGAGAGGTCATAGGCTGATGACAATCAAATTTCTGTTGGCTTTTAGATGAATTTTGAGCTAAGAAGAGAAAAAATATCCAGATTCATCCTGAGAGGAGGGGGTTTTTGAGTCCACATTGTCAGATCCTGCAGGTTTGACCTTTTAGTAAACAGATTAGGTGTGATCTCCTTGTCCCCTGAGCTACACTGGACTTAACTGACTTCTTTACCATCATTGTTCTTTCTCCAGCTTGAAGAAGATTCTTCTTGTGAGAGAAGGTGGCAACAAAATATGCACTGACATGATCTGACTTCTTTCTGTTCTCTTTGAGTAATGACCCCACCTGCCCATGGGGCCATGCCCACCATCTATCCCTTCTTCATTCTTCTTGCTTTCATCTTTTTGGGTACCAACATTTTTATATCTCTTTGTATCTTCTGAGCTTTAGTCTTTTTAACCCTGACCTGATGTTAGTTCCTTTTCTTATATCCATCCTTGGTGAAACACATCTTCCAATGACATGTTGATATTTCCTTTGATATGGTTCAATGATATGATCCCATATGATTCCATTGATATATGTCCTCCTTTACTATAAGTCATTGATGACTCCATGTCAAAGCATGAACCCATCTATCTCACAGACCTCCATGGATTATCTGCCCCATTGTAGCTCAGATGCCAACCATAAATCTCAGATTGAGACTGTGACCAAAGGTACTTTAATTCTTCCTGGTCTTCCCCCTTGGACAGATATGGAACACATTTCTTTGGTTCATGCTGACCTCTGCTTTCATGTTAGGTGCAAGACTCTGAGCATCCTATCAGAATATATACTTTGTCTCACAGACCATTAAAGTTTCAAAAGTAATGTAATGTTCAATCATCAACACAAAGAGAGCACTTTGAGAATTGGTGATCCTGACAAAGACACTTGGGTATGGTATCAGCTAGTCAACATTCTCTTGTTGTCATCTCTTCCATTCAGAGTTTCACTCCTTGTTAAAGTTTGTCTAAAGATGCTATTCTACCAAAGCCTCTTGCTCTTTTGGAACAAAGGAGATTCTGAGAGTTTCAGAAACAAAATTAAAAGATAAGGAAATAAAATTCTTGCCCAGGCGTGTGTTGGAACCAGCTTAGGCCAGATAAAGAGTTGATAGTTAAATTTCTAAGTGTGTTTGTTTACAGTTTGAATACCCAACAGATATCACAAATCAGGTTTGATTTATTCTTCTATTTCTAGGCTTAAATGATAGAGAAAATATTAATAATGCAGATTCAACTGAAAATGGTGACACGTTTAGCCAGCTGCTAAATAGTTCCAGAACCTCATTCTATTCTGGCCCTGTGGAGGAGTTTTAGAAGTACTCAACAATAGTTTTGCAGCTTGCAAATGTGTGTATGTCTTACTATCTCAATTGTCGGAAGGAGTCCTTCCATTGATACTGTCACTGAAACCATGATGTATATGTGATAATAATAAAGAGGAAGGAGAAGGAGGAGAAGAAGGAGAAAGAAGAAGAAGAAAGAAGAAGAAGAAAGAAGAAGAAGAAGAAGAAGAAGAAGAAGAAGAAG
>NC_058131.1:688932078-688960968 GCF_016433145.1 Gracilinanus agilis
AGGGAGGGAGGGAGGAAGAGAGGAAGGAAGGAAGGAAGGAAGGAAGGAAGGAAGGAAGGAAGGAAGGAAGGAAGGAAGGAAGGAAGGAATATATAACATTTATAAAATAGGTTCTATGTCCCAGGAATTGTGCTAAAAGCTTTGCAATTATTTTCTCATTTATTCTTTACAACAACCTAGTTTGTAGGTGATGTTATGAAGTGGGGTACTTCATAATACGAGTCCAGACACCCAGAAATTCAATAATTGGAACCATTATTTATTGGTTAAAGAAGGAAAAAAGAGAAAAATTATCATTACCAGCTGGAACAGTAGCTGGGACAGTCTTCCCTAGTGGAATCTGTACAGACTAACATTACAATACAGCTTATATAGGTTTACAAGATACAAGGCTATTCCCTTTCACATCCAGGTTCTTATTTGTCTAGACACAACTCATCGCAAAACCTCGGTAGTGATAAGTGGGTGACATTTAGGATATTTACTCTTCACATATACCTAAACACTCCATCTTAGTTAGCTATATATTTGCCCTACATTCTATCCTCACCTATTTGTTTGTACTTAAACACTCATCCCCAGTTAATTATGAGTGTTTCCCTTGTATTCCATCCTGACCCATTTGTTTGTATTGGTGTCCTTTTGATATCTGCAGGGGGAATTTAGGACTCTGACCCTTCACTTGCCTAGGTTGCTTGGCCTCCTAGAGGGCTTAGGTCAGTTTCCTAAATAATGCAGGAATGGATTAATCTACTTCAATTCTACTTTATTCTCTAACCTATTTCATTTATTCAGTATACTTCAGTTATTCCCATTTTACAGAATGAGAAAACTAAGACAAATGGATGTTAAATAGTCTGAGAATAATAGCAGAAATATCATCCTGCCTCTACCACCAGCTACCATTCTACATTTGGTCAAGTCACTTGCCAATCTTCAGTTTCCTTCCCTCAGTACTGTCAATGTTGGACTAGAACCCTAGTAATCAAACTGTGATCCTGTGATTCCCTCCCACCAAATCATCTCCACCCAGTTTAAAGGTCATCAGATTTGAGCACAGAGATCTGAAGGGATTTACACAAGGCTATGCACCCGATCCTGTCTGAACCATGCACTTACCCAAACTGAGATGAACTTTGTTTATGAAACACATGAACTTTGGTGACTACCTGTGGACTTCTTTGAACTTCCATGGAACTTCTGAACAGGTTTAATGTTCTTTAAAACTTAACTGTGCACCTAACCTAGCACTGAAATTCTTGCTAATTGTTTGCTCATGGTTAGCATATATAAGGTTCAGGGACAAGAAAGAGTGACCTGGATTCTGGAGGGACATCACTTTGAATTGACCTTCTGATCATGATTATGACAAGAGACACTATGAAGGGAGACACATGCTCATGAATATCTTTTGGTTCTGTTAGGGTGTGGAGTGAGAAGGATTCCATTTGGGTGGAGAAGTCTTCCAGGTGTTCTCATTTAGGGATAAACTAGCATTGGGTGCATCAGTTCCCCCAACCCCAATTTTATAAAGCATTCCAAATAAAATGGAATTCTATTTCATTCCCATTTTTTTATTCAGAGGTGCAATTGGTAGGTAATAATGAGAATACTGACATCATTATCAGACCTTTGTATAACTTTTAAGTCCAATACGACCATAATTGCCAAGCTTTATAGTTATCTTTCAGTTTGTATGTACCATACCCTTTGACAATCACTAGTATGTGATTTAGACATGGAGAGTGATATCATAAGTAATTACTAAAGCATCAAAATTTTTACCAATTAGATTTATGGATAAGGGAAGAGCTTCTGACTAAATGAGATAAAGAGGATCACCAGAGATAATTTTATAATCAATAATTTTTATTGAAATTGATACTTTTATTACATGAAATTTATAAGGTTTGGCAAAAAAAGAAATTCAGTCAAAATGAGATGGAAAACAGGACACTGGGAGACATTTTACAAGCAGCTTCTCTGATAAAGGATTCCCTTCTGAAATGTGTAGGCAACTGATGTAAATTTATTAAAATCAGGACTATTCTTCTACTAATAAATTGTCAAAGGATATGAGCAGACAGTTTTTAGAGAAAATCAAAGCTATTCATAATTACATAAACAAATGCTTTCAAACACTGTTATCAGAGAAATTAAAATGAAAACAACTCTGAAGTACCACCTCAGACCTATAAGATTGTATAACAAAACACAAAAGGAAAATCTGACATATTTTGGAGGAAATGTAGGACAATAGGACACTAATGAATTGTTAGTAGAATTCTGAACTGGTCCAAGCATTCAAGAGAACAATTCGGAATGCTCAAAAGGCTGTGAAACCTTTTGACCAGCAGTAACATAATGAGGTGTGTATTACAAAGAAATCAAAGAAAAGGGAAAGATGTTCAGGCAGTTCAATGATTCTTAGATTATCTTTCCTGAAACTATATTCCAGGACAATCATTTTTCCAGTGTGGTATTTTAGATTTTCTTTTTATTTTTTTCATTCTTTTTTTTTTCTCAGTTAAAATTTTAGGAGGCTATTTTCTTCATGAGATTTTGTACTACCTTCTCCATTTTTCTAATTCTAATTTTTAGGAAAGTTTTTCCATCATTGGATATTTATGCCTCCTTTCCCATTTGTTCAATTGTAGTCTTTAGAGAGTTCTTTATAAAAATTTATTTTGTTTTATTTTTTAAACATATTTTATTATCCCAATTACATATTATAAGAATTTTTCCCATATATTTTCAGACTTTATAATATCCAAATTGTCTCCCTACTTCTTTCTCTCCTCCTTTCCACCAGAGATGGTAAACATTTTGATCTGGGTTATACATGTATTATCATGAAAAACATATTTCCATATTATTGATTGTTATAATATATATTATATTACATATAATATATAATTGTCATATCAAACCAAAACCCCAAAATAAAAACAGAAATAAACTATATTGGAAAATTCTATGCTTTGATCTGTATCCAAACTCCAGCAGTTCTTTCTCTGGAAGTAGATAGCATTCTTCATCCTAAGTCCTTCAGAATTGTCCTGGATCATTGTAGCTAAAATATCTGTCTTTCATAGTTGACGTTTCTACAATATTCCTGTTACTGTGTACAAGGTTCTCCTGGTTCAGATTACTTCACTAATCAGTTCATGTACATATTTCCAGCCTTTTCTGAAATCATCTTGTTCAACCTTTCTTATAGCACAATAGGATTCCATCACCATCATATTCCACAATTTGTTTAGCCATTCCCCAACTGATGGACATCTTCTCAGCTGCCAATTTTTTGTTACCACAAAAGGAGTTATTGTAAATACTGTTGTATAAGTAGATCCTCCCTACCCACCCAACTTTTAAAAAATCTCTTTGGGATATAGATCTTGTAGTGGTATTTCTGTATCAAAGGGTACGCATAATTTTATAGTCATTTTAGCATAGTTCCTGTGGGAGACCAATAAGAGAAACAGAGTCTGACATAGATAAAAATTTGAGACTCCTCTTTTGTCCCCTTTTGTGATCCACACCTTTTCTTGTTGAAAAGTATTATGGTTTTATTGGAAAGCTTTAAGCTCTTAGCAAACCAGTAAAGTGGTTAACATTCTTCCCTTTGGTCAGAAATGCAGCTGCAGAAGTGCCCGGAGCATTATCCCAATAAATGAGTCTTGAACCAACAATGCAAGATGCAAAGGGACTTTATTGTCTAGCTCGAGCTAGGGTCCCCCACTAAAGCTGGTGAGTGACCCCAAGCTGTGCCTGAGCTTGAGTTTTATAGAGTAGTAGTCAGCAGGGGACAGAGTAGGGGAATGTCTTAGGGTTGGGAAATCCTGCAGATAAGGGGAATGTCTGTAAGGTATTCTTGCAGATAAGGGGAATGTCTGCAGGGAAGAGATCCTGTGGATAAGGGGAAGGTCTGCAAGGTAGATAAGGTCAGGCTCTGGAGACCAGAGGTCTGCAAGTTTGGGATTCCTGTGGGCAATCCTATTCACCATAAAGTCATACAAGGGTCAGGATTTTTAATTATGAATCCTCCTCTGTTCCACATTCCCCACTTCTGGAGTTGGATCATAAATAAATCATTCTTAAATGTCATTACAGTCGGAAGGTGTTGGGGAGATAGCCCGGTATTGTTGCAGAAGGACCATAAGTTGGACAATGTTGATACGATCTTTGACAAAAGTTACTAGTCTGTTTAGGATGCAGGGGCCAATAGTGAGAAGGAGAAGAAGGGTCACCAAGGGCCCCAGCACTGTGGAAATTAGGGTTGTAAGCCAGGGGGAACATTGGAATAGCTGTTCGTACCAACTCCCCTGAGCCTCCCTTTCTCTACTCTTCCTGTAGCTTAGTCATAGAGTCTGGGACTAACCCTGTATGATCTGAATAAAAGCAACATTCTTCCCCCAGAGCTGTGCAGAGCCCCCCTTGTAGGAAGAAAAGATCTAGTCCCCTTCTGTTTTGCAGGGCCACTTCTGAGAGGGAGGTGAGAGACTTTTCTAAGTGGGTGATGGATACTTCTCTGCCGGCTAGGTCCTCATCGACTGCTGCCTGGAGGGCAGAGAGGCTCTGCTGGTGGATGGTGAGAGATGCTATCCCTGTGTCTGCCCTGGCCAGGCTAAGGATGGTGGCTAGGGTGATAGCAGTAATGGGTCCCCTTCGGACTCACGGGGCTCGGTCAGATCCTTCCCAATACCCATAAAGGGCTTCCCCTGGGTGGTAGAGAACATGGGGTAATACAGTTACTAGCAGACACACTTCCTTGGAAGCCCCCAGGGTGGCTTTTGCGACGCATGGGGTGAGGCTAGTGATGGAACACAACCATCGGGCCCTGGGAGGGGGAAGAGCATAAGAGGCGGTGAGGGGAGAGGATTTGGTACAGAGTCCAGGTGGGGCCATAGTGGTGTCTCCGATACAATGGCCTCCTCCGAGCACTGTTTCCAGAGTCAATCTGGTCCATCTGTCTCCCCAGGCACACTCAGAGGGGTTTTGTTCAGAGGAGGTGTTATAGGGTGCATTAAGAGCAACAGCATCATAGTAAGGAGGTCTGGCGCTCAAGCAGATCCAGCAGCTCTCAGTCATATTTGCATCTGTCAAATTTAGTGAATCAAATACCGCCTAGAGAATGGAAAAAAGGGGAATTGGATCTGAATCCAGAGAGGAGGGGGTGGGATTCCGAAGAGGGGTGAGAAACAGCATTCTCGGGGGATTGGTGGTGGGAGGGGTACGAGGTTTCTTATTCAAGGCTGTGTTAGGGCCCACTGGGGTAATCTGGGGGGGAGAGGGTTCCTGTTAATGAAGAACAGCCCTCCTGGGTCTGTTCCACTCCCATATGTCCTCATTCCCCAAGTACGGCCCATAACCCAGCCAGAGTCCTGCGGACTGAGGACTGTTAAGTTGAGGTATTGGCAGTCAACCCATTGTCCCCTATATCCTTCTGCAACATGGCGTCCTACCTCTCATCTGGGCTTACATCTGAGGGACCCCCAGGAGAGGGAAAGGAAGGGGGTCTGGTCTATCCGGGGTCCATCCTGTAGAGTGTGTTTCACATCTCCAATGAGAGCAGTAGTATTGTCCTGGGGAGTTACAATAGGATAGTCCTGGGTTAAAGGAAGGACAGATATAGTAATCATTATATGTGAAATGCCAGTGTGGGGCTCCAGGAGACTCTGCCACACAAGGTCC
Source organism: Gracilinanus agilis (assembly GCF_016433145.1). Lineage (NCBI taxonomy): Eukaryota > Metazoa > Chordata > Mammalia > Didelphimorphia > Didelphidae > Gracilinanus > Gracilinanus agilis. The sequence continues at coordinate 688,937,773 of NC_058131.1, forward strand.
GGGTGTTACAGTGATGTATGTTATGTTAATAAATAACAGATATTTTGGAGAAGCAGATAATTATGTAAGGGCCAGTAACCTCCAAGTCATAGACACTGACTGGAAGGCTTCAGTGAGAAGGGAGGGGGTAAGACACTCCTGGCTCTCAAACAGTTGGAAAAATGGAGACAAACTGAAGGTTCTTCAAGTAAGTTTCAGCTATGGCTAATCTCTAATGATGTTCCCCTTTCTTTAACTTATATTCCCTACAGGTCTGATAAAGGAATAAGTAGAAGCTAGTTATCTAAATGTTGAAGGACTGATATAGATGATCTTCTTAAATCTGGCAGCTGACAGGAGTCAAGCTAGATGACCAGACTTGAGCAGTGAGTATCCCCCAAATAATTCCCAGGCACAGATATTGTAGGTAAAGCTTATATTAAGAAATAAAAGGAAAAGCTAGAGGTGGTAATTAGGTTTTAAATAAGGAAAGGGGGGTGACCCTGATCTGTTAGGTTGAAGCTGCCCTTCCCCACCACCACAGGAGGGGGTGAAGGACCCTTGACTAAATTGGCTCTCTTGCTAATAGTTAATATTTCTAGTCACTAAACCATTAAATAATTGTTATATTGATATTGATAAGGATTAACCCTACAAAGCCGGCTAACCCCTGAGTAGAAACTACGATGGCTTATGCCACAATGGCCACTCAGGTGAACCCCCCAAGTCAGGAGCAGTAAGCAGACATCCACTCACCTCAACCCCCACAAAGCAACTGCCTCAACCCTTCTCAACTGCCCCCTCACCCAAAGTTCTCCAGGGGGGGTCCCCTGGAATTCTGGGTGAGGCTGTCCCTGTATTTTGCAGGGATTCCATGCTACCATCTCTACATAACATGTAGCAGTGGAAGAGAGTAAAACTGGGGGCCCCCGGGGTTATGCGGGTTTGCAAGACTGAAGAGGAATCCCAGCTGCCTAGGGTCCATTTCCAGGGTTGGTGGGGGTTCTGGGAGAGAAAGTCTTGGGTTTTGGAGCTTAGAGGATAGGCAAGGAATTGCAAGAAGATACATAGGTAGCACCAATCCATGGCTATTGTTTGAGTAGGCAAATTTTGAGGGGGTTAGTGGGATGCTTGTGCGCTCTGCAGTCGGCTGAAGGGTGGTCTGGATGATGTGGGTCAGGTGGGTCAGCCTTCCGAACATGAGAGTGGTGGACCCAGGGCCCGATGCAGTCTACCTTGAGGGTGGAAGATGTTACAAAAAGAGTGGCATATGGTCCCTTCCATAGGGGCTGTATATTCCCTTTTCTATGTCTTTTCACCCAAACCTAATCTCCCAGTTGGAACTCATGAAGGGGGTATGATGGTGCCTGAAAAATATCCTTCAGCCTGGGCCATATTTCATGGTGAATGGTTGCCAGACCTAACAACATAGGTGTAAGATCTCGAGGGGTGGTCTCAGTGGGAGAGACAGGAGGGTTAGGTAGAATTGGGGGAAGGGAACCAAAGAGTATCTCATAGGGAGTTAGAGAGTGGGGACCAGGGCTGTTCTGGGCTCAGAACAGGGCCAGGGGAAGGAGGGTCACCCAATCTGCGCCAGTCTTGAGGGCCAATTTGAATAAGGTCTCCTTAATTGTCCTATTCATCCTTTCTACCTGGCCGGAACTCTGGGGGTTATACTCACAACATAAGTTCCAAATGATCCCCAGGGTGGCCGAGAGTCCTTTAAGAATCTTACTTACAAAGGCTGGACCATTATCTGACCCGATGGTGGTGGGGAACCCAAATCAGGGAATTTCTTCTAAGACCTTCATGGCCAATGTTTGGGCAGTCTCTGCCCTAGTAGGGAAGGCTTCAGGCCATCCTGAAAAGGTATCCATGAAAACAAGGAGGTACCAGAACCCAAACTTCCTGGGTTTAACCTCAGTAAAGTTGATCTCCCAGGACTGGCAGGGGCGTTCTCCCTGCAAATGGTGGCTGGGATGTTTGCTGGGTTTGGCGGAACACATTAACTGGCAGGCTTGGCATGTCTCTGTGAGGTGGTCTAGAAAACTGCGTTTTCCTGGGAACCGCAATTTTCCCTTTTCCAGAAGCTGGGCCAGTTTCTTTTCCCCAAGATGGGTGAGGTGATGCAGATGAGTGCTTAGCAACTGTCCCAGAGTCTCAGGGAGGATCCTGTTGCTTTCCAGGTCTCTGTACCAGGGGCCATCCTTCTCCCCTTGGTGTTTCTTAATCCATTCTAAGTCTCTTTCTGAGTATTGTGGTTCTCTGGCCAGAGGGGGTAGGATAGTCATTGGGAGAGTCAGGAGAGGAGCGCTGAGTGCCACTTCCTGGGCTGCCTGGTCTGCTTCTCTGTTGCCCCTGGTTTCCAAGGATTCCACCTTTTGGTGACCTGAGGTGTGAACCACAGCTACTGCCTTTGGCTGCCATACAGCTGAGAGGAGCCCTTGGATTTCGGCCAGGTGCTTGATTTCCTTCCCTCCTGCTGTCAAGAAGCCCCTTTTCTTGATAAATGGGTGTGTGGACATGTAGAGTGGCAAAGGCATACCTGCTATTGGTGTACACTGTCAGGCGTTTCCCTGCCGCTCCCTCCAGGGCTTTCTGCAGGGCAATCAATTCTGCCTTTTGAGTGGACGTCCCTTCCAGAAGGATGGCTGCCCAGACGAGCTTCCCTGAAGCATCAGCCACTACTGCACTGGCTTTTTGTTCTCCATTTATGATGAAGCTACTTCCATCCGTGAACCAGACCCATTCTGCATTCAGGAGAGGCACATCGAAGAGGTCTGGACAAACAGAAGTGGCAGTGGGCAGGACCTCTTGGCATTCGTGCAAGAGCTTATCCAGTTCTGATTTGGGCAGCGGGGTTGCTGGGTTCAGGGTGGCAGTCACTTGGTATGAGACTCAGGGAGCATTGAGTAAGATACTTTGATAGTGGGCAAGCTGAGCATTAGATAGCCACCTATTGGGAGGCTGTTGGAGGACACCCTCAATGGCGCAGGAGGTGGTTATGCCACACGTTAGTTTGTCAGCATCCTGCACCAGGAGTGCCACTGCAGCTATGATCCGCAGGCAGGGGGGCCATTCTGAGGCTTCAGGGTCCAGTCTTTTAGAAAGGTAAGCAACTGGTCTGTCCCAAGGACCCAACCTTTGTGTCAACACCCCCTTGGCTATCTCCTTCTTTTCATCCACATAGAGTTGAAATACTTTCTCAGGGATAGGGAGAGCCAGGGCTGGAGAGGTTAGCATGGCGTTTTTCAGTGCCCGAAAAGTATTGTCCATGTCTGGGGACCAGGTCCTGTCCAGCTTTTCTCTGAAACCCTGAGAGGCTGGACCAGCTCAGCAAACACAGGAATCCAGAGGTGGTAATATTCTACTGAGCAAAGAAATTCCCAAACTTGTTGGGGTCCTGTTGAGGTGGGGATTCCTAGGATAGTTTCATAGCCCGGGTAAGCCACTTTTGTCCCCCTTGAAGTCTATCCCAGATACATGACCTCTCTCTCAGCTATGAAGGCTTTCCTGGCACCGACTGTACCTGAGTTGCTCTAGGGTTCTCTGTAGAGCCAAAGTGGCTTCCTCGCAGGAGGCCTGAGTGGGGGCAGCAAGTAAGAGGTCATCAACATATTGGAGGAGGGCCATGTGGGGGTGTTCTCCCTGGAATTCATGGAGATCTGAGGCCAGGGCCGCATTGAAGATTGTGGGCATGATTTTGAACCCTTGTGGCAAACGCATCCAGGTCATCTAACCCGTCGTCTATGTCTGGTCATCCTGCCACTCAAAGACAAACAGGGACTGGCTAGCAGGTGCCAAGGGCAGTGTAAAGAAAGCATCCTTCAAATCAAGGGTGGTGTACCAGACGAGGTCTGGTGGTAATGAGTTGAACAGAGTATATGGATTAGGGGTAGTGGGGTGAAGGTCTTCAACCCTCTGGTTAATTTCTCTCAAGTCCTGAACTGGCCAGAAGTCTTGGCTTCCAGGTTTGTGAACGGGTAGGAGTGGGCTATTCCATGGCTTTGGCAGGGAATGAGGATGCCTGCTGCTTTGAGCCTGTTAATATGTGGTGTTATCCCCCTCCTAACCTCAAGAGACATGGGGTATAGATGGACCTGAACTGGAGTCGCGTTTGGTTTCAGGGTGACCATGATGGGGAGTTGCTGCACCGCTAATCTGACCCCCGATGTCTCCACCCACACCCCTGGTACCTTGTCCATCCAAGGGCAGACATTGTCCAGGACCTCTGCCGGTGTCCGGTTGGTGTAGAGGTGATATTCATCATGCAGGGATAAAGTCAAAACATGGAGAGGAATAACAAAAAACTCTGACAGGGGTCTAATTACTCAAATATACAAGGAAATAATCAATTGCATAAAAAATCAAGCCATTCCCCAATTGATAAGTGGGCAAGAGACATGAATAGACAATTTTCAGATAAAGAAATCAAAAGTATCAATAAGCACATGAGAAAATGTTCTAAATCTCTAATAATTAAAGAAATGCAAATCAAAACAACTCTGAGGTACCACCTCACACCTAGCAGATTGGCTAAAATGAAAGAAGGGGAGTAATGAATACTGGAGTGGATGTGGCAAAACTGGGACATTAATGCATTGCTGGTGGAGTTGTGAATTGATCCAACCATTCTGGCTGGCAATTTGGAACTATGTTCAAAGGGCTATAAAAGAATGCCTGCCCTTTAATTAAGCCATACCATTGTTGAATTTTGTTATAAAAAAATATGTAAATAATCTGAATAGGACAAAGAAACGCAATTTGGGTGTGAGAAAAGGATAAAAGGGATATTGCGTGATTATATAGTGATTTGGGGAGGAAATAAAAGTATGGGATAGTATATAGGAGATAAGGGAAATGGGATATGTAGGAGAGGGCAGCTCAAACAGGTTTATTCCCAGAGGCTTCAGACAGAGGATACAGGGAGGAAATTAAGGCCAGTAAGAAACATTTAGGTTCGACTGGAGGGGTCTTCTTGTTACTTTCTCCAGTCTCTTGAGGGAGGAGTCGAGGGGGCCCCTCCCTGCCAGTCAAACTGATGGCTGGAGGAAGTCTCAGGGAGGTACTTCCTGCCAAGATGGATACCTGAGTTTTTCAAGAAACAAAATTATTCCTTCCTCTTGAACCCTTGACTTAATTTTCGACACAATCATTCACCAGAGGGATTGAATAGGTAACAAGGGGATTTATTAATACCAGGGTCAGTCAGAAGGGGAGAGGGGTTCAGGATTTTCAAACTGCGGCTAGGGAGAGGGTGATGGTGGGGGATGGGTAAAGGAGAGGTTTAGACTGAGAGAGCCCAGCTCTCCCAGTCAGGAAGATTTCACTGCCTTTTAAGAAAAATATTTATCAAATCTAGGGGTAACTTATTTGAGGATACTCTAATTATCTAAAGAAACTAAAACCCACAATGTTCAATCACCAAGCCCTGCCTTCCAACAAGAACCCAAAGGAAAATCAGGGAAGGGGAGGGATGGAGATGGGAGATCAGGGAGAGGTCCAGAGAAATGAGATAGGTCCAAATTTCCCCAAAACAAAATAAGCACAGGCCAAGGCCGAGGCAATTAGGCCAAAGCCAAAAGGCCAAAGCAAAAGCCTCCAGCCACAGCGAAAGCCAGAAGGCAAAAGCCCCATCAGTTGAAATTTCACCTCTCTGTATAGCTTTTAGTTCTAACTGACTTTCTGAACATTCTAAGATGTTTAACTGACTTTTTGTGACTGTTAGAAATTACAGAGGCAAAACGTTTCTGTTAGCCACCTTGCATTACAGATTTGCTCATATGTTTTTTTGGAAAATTTGCAGCTTGCAGCATTTTCTGGTTGCTAAGCTCTAAGGGGATACTACTTTTATTCTAAGCTAAATTATAACTATGCTCTTATCCCTATCTAAGTTTTGTAAAATAATAAAAAGGGTTGCTTACTCCTAAACTATACTAAGACTAGTCTAAGTTAAAACTAAGATGGGTTACAGGAAAGGCATAGGAAAGTAATAGGGTTTCAGTTTTGCAAAATTTTTGAACAGAAAAGAAAAGCAGATTAAATGCAAACATTCACAAACAATCTTAAAGTTAACATTTGCTAACTAAAACAAAGTAATAAATTATATCTATGTATCTATCTAATATCATGAACTAGCAACAAAATATCAATTAAGAAAAATTTTGCAATCTAAATTTCCAAATTCTAATTCATCTTCCTAAAGTTAGTATATGGATATGTTAGTACACTTATGCCTATGTTAGAAATGTTAGTAAGAATAAGTAAGACTGATATTCTTTTTAAGTCTTTTGGTTAAAATGTAGACTTGAGCTATGTACAGTATTTACAAAGAATGTTTAGAAAATTCTGTCCCTGTTCTAACTTATCAAGCTAACTAACTGTCCCTGTGGGTTAGTAAAACTTATTGCTAAGTAAAGCAAACATTTACATATTTACATTATTTACAAGAAATGTCAGGTGATTTGAGTAGAAGGTGTCTGAACCAAAGTAAGAGGAAAATTCTGTGCTACGGCAGACAAGTTTCTCTCTTAAGTGTAAGTTTATGTTTCACATGTAGATGTGAAGTCAGAAAATGTTCTATGTATTGTCGAGTGTGACCTTTCTGTGTAATGAAGTGTTACATACTTACTCCACTGTAATTCTTCTGCAAAGTGTATGTACTGTGTGGATGGAATCTAAAGTGTTGGATGCAGTAAGCATTCTGTTGGGTGTAAGTTATGTTTTTCAAATGCATGTGTCCAACGCTGTTCTGATGCTCCTTTTCACAGTGTGGTTTGTTGTCCCATACACCTATTGTGTATTCTATCATGGATGTTATATGTAGTCCTCAGGTTTGCTGTCCTTGTGATGATCTGTGAAGTCAGCAATGCCTTACTTGTGTCGTTTGATGTTACTCACGCATTTGTCAACTTGCACACTGGAACTGATGTTCTGTTGTGTTGATTTTTGTAGTTTGATGTACCTGCGCTTGTCATCTTGCACTAGAACTGATGTTCTGGTGTGTTGACTTGTGTCAGGGACAAAGTTCAAATGTCTATGAAACATGATTAATCTTTTCTTCTTTTGTTGTTGTTATTGTTTAATAAAGATAATTACAGGTAACAAAAGAGTTCGTGATAAAGTCTTTTGTGCTTTCATTTATTTGTCAGTGTCAATGTCTAGGTCTTGGATTGACTGCAAATCAAATATTGTGTCTTCTTCTGCCGTTGATTCTTTTTCATTGTCATAATGGTTTACTGGTGATTCTTTTAAAATGTAATTGGGACTTCCTGGTTAAGATGGCGGCTGAGTAAAAAGCAGCTGCTTAACCACTCCTAACCGAAACATACAGGACTCCTCAAGAAGACATAAAAACAAATCCAGAGGAACGAAGGGACTCCACAACAGGGAGCAGCATTGAAGGTATGTGGAATTGCGGCATTTCCATGCTATAAGGGGGTGAAATAGCTCTCACTAAAACTCAAGTTAGCAACCCCCTCCTCCACCCCACACCACCTACAGTGCCAAAGACAGCGCACAAGAGCTAGAGCAAGCTTGGGGCACCCATTAAGTCCTTGGCAGCTACCTGGGGTCACCAGGACCTGTTCCTGAGAACAGCAATACTTAAGACCCCAAGAGGCTAAAGAACGCGCGCTGACTTTGAACTCAGATCCTGAAAGCAGGCGCAAGCGCAGGCTCTTGAGTCCATGGATCCTGAGCGCAGGAGCAGACTTGGATCCTGAGCACAGGAGTGGATTTTGAGTGAGGACCCAGTGCAGAGGGGTGCACAACTGTGGAAACAGAGCCCTGAAATTATTAAAGGAGCCTCAGACAGAGGAACAAACAAGGTGGCCACCAGGAGGATTGACACTGAGAACAACAAGATCTGAGAACTCAGGAGCCTAGAGAGAGCAAACAGACTCTGGGTGTGAGGAAAAACCTGAGAGGGTGCAGGGCTAACAATGGCAAGCCATTATCAAGAACCCCAAAAGAGAAAGATCATCAAGAAGAAATCTGTAACACTGGACAACTTTTACACAGAGAAAGTCCAGACAGCAGAGCAAACAGCAGAGGAGAACAAACAAGTAATCACATCCAAACCTTCCCAAAATAATGAAAACTGGTCACAAGATCTTGAAGAGTTCAAATCTGAGACGATGAGAAAGATGGAAGAGATCTGGCAAGAAAATAACAGTTTAAAAGGCAGAATTACACAATTGGAAAGTGAGGCAAGTCAACTGAAGACAGAAATGACCAGATTGAAAAGGAAAACCAAAAGACTATAACTGAAAACCAGTCCCTAAAGGATAGAATTGAGCAGTTAGGAGCTAATGATCTCTCAAGACAACAAGAACAAATAAAACAAAGTCAAAAGACTGATAAAATAGAAGAAAACATGAAATATCTCAATGAGAAACTGACAGACTAAGAAAACAGGGCTAGAAGAGACAATTTGAGAATCATGGGTCTTCCTGAAAAACCAGAAATTAATAGAAATTTGGACTCCATACTAAAGGAAATTATTCAGTAAAAGTTCCCTGCATTTCTACAAGAGGGCAATATAGACATTGAGAGGATCCGTAGGTCACCCTCTACACTGGACCCAGAAAAGACAACCCCAAGGAATATAATAGCAAAATTCAAGAGCTTCCAAGTAAAAGAAAAATCTTAAAAGAAGCCAGAAAGAGACAATTCAAATATCAAGGAGCAACAATCAGGATCACACAGGATCTGGAAGCCTCTACGCTAAAAGACCACAAGGATTAGAATATGATATTCAGAAAGGCAAGAGAACTGGGCCTTAAACCACGGATCAACTACCCATAAAAATTGACTATATACTTCCAGGGGAAAGTATGGGCATTCAACAAAATTGAAGATTTCCAAGTATTTGCACAGAAAAGATCAGGGCTAAATGGAAAGTTTGATATCCAACCAAAAAAATCAAGAGAAACATGAAAGGTAAATAAGAAACAGAGGGGAAAGAAAGAAAACTCATAATTTTTAAATTTGCCTCTTTAAGGGCTTCAATAAGATCTAATTATCTGTATTCCTATGTGGAGAAATGCTATGTATAATTCTCTGTAGTGAACTCTATTCACTATTATAGTATTTACTATTATAGTAATCAGAAGAATAATTCATAGGGAGAGGGTGGAATACTAAATGATCTAAGATAATATGGGGGGTGAATAGTAGGGGACACCAAGAGAAACTTGAGTGAATAAGAAAAATAGGATATGATATTACACACAAAGAGGGCATGGGAAGGGAAGGGGACAAATACTATTATAAGAAGGAGAGGAAGAGAGCATTAAGAGGTAATATTTAAACCTTACTCTCAGTGTAATCAACCCGGAGAGGGAAGAGTAGCTATATTATCCATTGGGATATAAAACTCTATCTAACCCTACTGAGAAAGTCAGAAGGGATAAACCAAGGGGATCAGGGGAGTGGGGAGGTCAAAAAAGGGAGGGGAGAAGAAGGGGTAGAGAATTCTTTAGGCCTTTAAAAACAAAAAGAGGGGAATAATAAGGGAGGGGGTTGAAAGGGAAGTTAATCAAGGGAGGGGATAAGGGATACCAGCTTAATAGCAAACCACTGGTTTAAAAGGAAATAGGGTAAGAAGAAGGGGTAGGAATAGGGGAGGATACGAAAATGTCAGCGAATGCACAACTTATAATTATAACTCTGAATGTGAATGGGATGAACTCACTCATAAAATGGAAGCAAATAGCAGAGTGGATTAGAAACCAAAATCCTACCATATGTTGTCTACAAGAAACACATATGAGGCAGGTAGACATACACAAGTTTAAGGTTAAGGGCTTGAGCAAAATCTTTTGGGCATCAAATGAGAAAAAGAAGGCAGGAGCGGCTATTATGATTTCTGACAAAGCCAAAGTAAAAATAGATATGATTAAAAAAGACAGGGAAGGTCATTACATCCTGATTAAAGGCAGTATAAACAATGAGGAAATAACACTGCTCAATATGTATGCACCAAGTGGCATAGCATCCAAATTCATAAAGGAGAAACTGGCAGAGCTCAAGAAGGAAATAGATAGTAAAACCATAATAGTGGGAGATCTAAATATTCCTCTTTCAGATCTAGATAAATCAAACCAAAAAATAAATAAGAAAGAGGTAAGAGAGGTGAATGAAGTCCTAGAAAAATTAGATTTAATGGATATGTGGAGAAAAATAAATAGGGACAAAAAGGAATACACCTTCTTTTCAGTGGCACATGGTACATTCACAAAGATTGACCATGTTATAGGGCATAGAAACATTGCAAACAAATGCAAAAGAGCAGAAATATTAAATATAACCTTCTCAGATCATAATGCAATAAAAATAATAATTAGTAAGGGCACCTAGACAGGCAAATCAAAAACTAATTGGAAATTAAATAATATGATTCTCCAAAACCAATTAGTCAAAGAAGAAATCATAGAAACAATCAACAATTTCATTGAAGAGAATGACAATGATGAGACATCCTACCAAACTCTGTGGGATGCGGCCAAGGCAGTACTCAGGGGGAAATTTATATCCTTGCGTACATATATTAACAAATTAGGGAGGCAGAGATTAATGAATTGGGCATGCAACTTAAAAAATTAGAAAGTGAGCAAATTAAAAATCCCCAGATAAACACTAAATTAGAAATAAATGATAAATGGGCAAGAGACATGAATAGGCAATTTTCAGGTAAAGAAATCAAAATTATCAATAAGCACATGAGAAAGTGTTCTAAATCTCTAATAATTAGATAAATGCAAATCAAAACAACTCTGAGGTATCACCTCACACCTAGCAGATTGGCTAAAATGTAAGAAGGGGAGAGTAATGAATGCTGCAGGGGATGTGGCAAAATTGGGACATTAATGCATTGCTGGTGGAGTTGTGAAATGAATGATCCAACCATTCTGGCTGGCAATTTGGAACTATGCTCAACGGGCTATAAAAAAAATGCCTATCCTTTAATCCAGCCATACCATTGTTGGGTCTGTACTCCAAAGAGATCATAAATAAACAGACTTGTACAAAAATATTTATACCCGCACTTTTTGTGGTGGCAAAAAACTGGAAAATGAGGGTATGCCCTTCGATTGGGGAATGGCTGAACAAATTGTGATATATGCTGGTGATGGAATACTACTGTGCTCAAAGGAATAATAAATTGGAAGAATTCCATGTGAACTGGAAAGACCTCCAGGAATTGATGCAGAGTGAAAGGAGCAGAGCCAGAAGAACATTGTACACAGAGACTGATACACTGTGGTAAAATAGAATGTAATGAACTTCTGTACTAGCAGCAATGCAATGACCCAGGACAATTCTGAGGGACTTATGGAAAAGAATGCTACCCATATTCAGAGGAAGAACTACAGGAGAGGAAACACAGAAGAAAAACAATTGCTTGAACACATGGGTTGAGGTGGACATGATTGGGGATGTAGACTTGAAACTATCACACCAATCCAACTATCAACAATTTGGAAATAAGTCTTGATCAATTACACATGTTAAAACCAGTGGAAACATGCATCAACCATGGGGGGGGGTGGAGCTTGGAGGGTGAAGGGGAAAGTAACAGCATGAATTATGTAACCATGTTAACTTTTCTAAAAAATAAATATTAATAGATGTTTAAAAAAAAACATGGAGAGGAGACCCACGGTCATCTGTGACTGAGACCCCTGAATCAGTGAAATGAATGTGGGCTCCCACTTTGTGCAAGAGATCTCACCCTAATAATGGGGCCAGGCAGTCAGGAACGATGAGGAAGGAATGAGTCACTTGGTGGCGCCTGAGGTCCACCCTGCTGTTAGTAGTCCAATTATATCATTTTTTTGTGCCTGTGGTGCTCTGTATCTAGCTGGTCTTGGAGGAGACAGACCCTGCCAGGGCAGTAAGGACTGAGAATTGTGTGCCAGTGTCCACCATGAAATCCATTGGTTTCCCCTCCACCTTAAGGGTTACCCAAGACTCCGGGAGGTGCTTAGCGTCCTGTGCCCATCAATAATCTTCCCACTGGGTCCATAGGAACTTCATAGAGCAGTCGTTGAGGTGGGGGTGGCGGGGGCATGGGCCAATTGTAGCTCGGTTCCTTATTCTTAAGCCCATTGCCCCAATTAATTGGTCCTTCCCCATTAAGGTGTGGGTAATGCCATTTCCAATGGCCCTCCCCGTTACAGTGAAAGCAAAGTGATCGCTCCCCATAATCTCTATTGGGGTTGCCTCCCCTGCGACCACTGGGTGATCAATTTAGGCTTGCAAGGCCAGCCACAAGAATTTTACCTGGTCCTACTAGTTTTTTTCAGTCCTGCTTAGGTTTGAACTCCTGATCCTCCAGCCAGAGGCGCTCTGCCCTTTCGTCGGGAGTTTAATGAGTGTTGAAAACTTGCTCTGCCACTTTAAGAAGGTCACTTAATGACTGTTCTCCCAATCCTTCAATCTTTTGGAGTTTCCCACGGATGTCAGGGCCAGATTGATTAACAAAAGCCAGGAGAACAGAGGCCCTTCTTGTCTCTGCCTGTGGGTCCATAGGTATATATAGGCACAACACTTCCTGCAGCCTTTCCAAAAAGGCGGCGGGACTTTCCTCAGGCCCTTGTCTAACTAAATTTACCTTGGCCAAATTTGTGGGTTTGCAAGCCATGGCTCGGAGACTGGTCATGAGAGTCTGGCGACAGACACGGAGACACTCTCTACCTTCAGGCTGGTCAAAGTCCCAGTTGGGGCAATTCAGGGGGAACGCTTCATTAATGAGGTTAGGCTGGTTGGTGGGTCTACCATTGATCCCAGGAACATTCTTCCTGGCCTCCAGGAGGATTCACTCCTTCTCCTCAGTAGTAAAAAGGACCTGCAAAAGCTGCTGGCAGTCATGTCATGTGGGGTTGTGGGTAAAAAGGATGGAATCTAGTAAGGAAATAAGTTTCTGAGGTTGCTCTGAAAAGGTGGGGTTCTGGGCTTTCCAGTTATAGATATCACTGGAGGAAAATGGCTAATATTGATAAACTCGGGGTCCCCAAGGAACCATCAGGCCCACTGACCATACTGGGAAGGCAAAGGTTGAAGTAGGTTCCTGAGGTTCAGGGGTGCCTTGGTGTCCACAGCTTCGGGTGTCATGGGCTGGCAGCCCTCCGATTGGAGGTCCTCCTACCTCAGCCTCATTGTCTGCCCCCAGGTGAGGATATAGGGGAGTATAGGGTGGGGGTAAAGGCTTCAGGTCATGGGGCTCAGAGGCTGATTCAGGTAATAGAGGTGGGGCTGAAGCCCCCGACCCTGATGATCCCTGGGAGCGCCCTTGCCTTGCTTCCCCTTTATCCTCTGAGAGGATCAAAGTCCTAAGACCCTTTGAGGAGGGTCTCGGGGTTCCAAGGGCAGGAAGGGTTGTAGCCATAAGGGTGGGTCCAAGACTAGATTTTGCCAAGTGAGGATATAGGGGATCTGATCAGGGTGGCCTTGTGGACCTGGATGTAGGATTTCAGCCCTGAATTTGGAGATTATTCCCAGGTCCAGAGTCCCTTCTCTCGGCCACCCCAGGCCAAATGTTGGCCAGTCTGCAGAGCAGAAGGTTTTAAGTTTGCCCTTTTTGACTGACATGGACAAACTATGGGCTCTAGCTTTAAAAATGGGAAAATGGGAAGTCATGAGAGAAAGTGGGGTAGATTCTCCTTGTCCCATGACTATCTATAGAAGGAATGGAGTTAGCAGTCCCTGTATCCAAACAGTGAACACAAAGAGTACAAAAATGATAACAGACAATAACACAAGACATGAAAGCGGACAAAACAATCCGAAGCAGACTAGACAATCAAGACAAACACCCAATTGTATGTTCACTCACCCTTCCACCTGCCTGGATTTCTCCCTTCTCTTCCAGTGCGTCCACTGGTATTATTTCAATTTGCCAGGGGACCTCTAACCTGCTGGGCTGGGATTCCAACCACACCAGGTACCTTTACAGGGAACTCTAACCCACCAATCTTGTGAATCTAATTCTGGATAAAGACCTCCAACCCCTGCAAGTTCCTCTTTAAATCTCAGAGACTCTATCCCTGGGCAAGACTCTTACAGTGGGGACTCCAGCCCCACAAGGTACCTTTAAATTTCTGGCCAGTCAAGTTGTAGGTCTCCCCTGGTCTAGACACCTGTGCCCAGCAGAGCTCCTCTCTCTTCCTTCGAATGAAGCGTGCTCAGAGACCCTGTTAAGGTTCTGGTTTGGCAATACGCTTTTCCCGTATAAACCCCGGGACCAGCAGGGCAAGCCAGCCACTTAGCCTTATACCACAAACCTCCAAGACCTCTTCCCTCGCGCCCAGCACAAGCCGCAGATTGGAGCCCACTGGACCCGAGAAGCTTCGGCAGCAAGGATATTAGGGGAATTCCCAATTGGTCCCACTGCTGGTCAGAACTCAATTATTCCTGTGTGATCCTGGATGAGCCCCCATATGAAGTGCCTGGAGACTTATCCCAATAAATGAGTCTTGAATCAACAATGTAAGATGCAAAGGGACTTTATTGTCTAGCTCGAGCTAGGGTCCCCCACTAAAGCTGGTGAGTGACCCTGAGCTGTGCCTGAGCTTGAGTTTTTATAGAGTAGTAGTCAGCAGGGGACAGAGAAGGGGGATGTCTTTAGGTTGGGAAATCCTGCAGATAAGGGGAATGTCTGTAAGGCATTCTTGCAGATAAGGGGAATGTCTGCAGGGAAGAGATCCTGTGGATAAGGGGAAGGTCTGCAAGGTAGATAAGGTTAGGTTCTTGAGACCAGAGGTTTGCAAGTTTGGGATTCCTGTGGACAATCCTATTTCATCATAGTGTCATACAAGGGTCAGGCTCATAATGTCATACAAGGGTCAGGATTTTTAATTATGAATCCTCCTAGGTTCCACACTGCTTGGCAAGCCAAGGTTGAAACCTTAGTTTAGCAGGGGCATTTTGCCTCTGAGAAAAGTATTCTCAGACTTTGCTTGCTGATAATCACGTAGCTGAAAGTCCAGCCTGGCTTTTATCTTCACTTTGAAGTTTCTGACGTTTCTGTGTGTTGTCTAAACTAATTGCAATTTCTGCAAAGCTGTAAAACTCTCTCTGTTCTTCTGGGTGAAAGGGATTTTGAATATATAATGAACTTGTGACTCAATGGCACCTCAGAGAAGCAGCTATGATTTTAACAGAAAGATCTTCTCCTGTGTCTTATCAACTAAGTTGTCCTTATCAGATTATCAGGAGATGATAAATAGATTTCCACAAGTTCAAAATTACCATCTTAATGATTAGAACACTTTACAACTCCACCAACAAAGCATTAGTGTCCCAACTTTGCCATATCCTCTCAAACACTGATCAATTTCCTTCACTGTCATGTTGTTCAATCTTATAAGTATGAGGTGGTATGTCAGAGTTGTTTTAGTTTGCATTTCTCTAATCTAGAATGATTTGGAACATTTTTTCATATGATTATTAACAATTTTGATTTCTTTATCTGAAAACTGCTTGTTCATATTCTTTGACAATTTTATCAATTGGGGAATAGCTTTTATTCTTATAAATTTCACTCACTTCTCTATAGATTTTAGAAATGAGACCTTTATCAGAGAAATTAGTAACAATAGTTTTTCCCAGTTTGTTGTTTCCCTTCTAACCTTGGTTACATTGGTTATGTTTGATATTGGATTATTGAGGTATTCTATTTCTTCTGCTGTTAATCTAGGCAATTTATATTTTTAAAAATATTCATCCATATCTCCTAAATTGTTATATTTATTGCCATATAATTGGGTGAAATAGTTCTTAATGATTGCCTTAATTTCCCCTTCATTAGAGGTGAGGTCTCCCTTTTCATCTTTGATACTGTCAATTAGGTTTTCTTCTTTCATTTTTTAATTAGATTGACTAGTACTTTGTCTATTTTATCTGTTTTTTCAAAATACCAGCTTCTAGTCTTATTTATTAATTCAATAGTTCTTTTACTTTCGATTTTATTAATTTCTCCCTTGATTTTTAGTATTTCTAATTTAGTTTCCATCTGGGGATTTTTAATTTGCTCGCTTTCTAATTTTTTAAGTTGCATGCCCAATTCATTAATCTCTGCCCTCCTTAATTTGTTAATATATGCACTCAAGGATACAAACTTCCCCCTGTGTACTGCCTTGGCCGCATCCCACAGAGTTTGGTAGAATGTCTCATCACTGTCATTCTCTTCAATGAAATTGTTGATTGTTTCTATGATTTCTTCTTTGACAAATTGGTTTTGGAGAATCATATTATTTAATTTCCAATTAGTTTTTGATTTGCCTGTCTAGGTGCCCTTACTAATTATTATTTTTATTGCATTATGATCTGAGAAGGTTATATTTAATATTTCTGCTCTTTTGCATTTGTTTGCAATGTTTCTATGCCCTATAACATGGTCAATCTTTGTGAATGTACCATGTGCCACTGAAAAGAAGGTGTATTCCTTTTTGTCCCTATTTATTTTTCTCCACATATCCATTAAATCTAATTTTTCTAGGACTTCATTCACCTCTCTTACCTCTTTCTTATTTATTTTTTGGTTTGATTTATCTAGATCTGAAAGAGGAATATTTAGATCTCCCACTATTATGGTTTTACTATCTATTTCCTTCTTGAGCTCTGCCAGTTTCTCCTTTATGAATTTGGGTGCTATGCCACTTGGTGCATATATATTGAGCAGTGTTATTTCCTCATTGTTTATACTGCCTTTAATCAGGATGTAATGACCTTCCCTGTCTTTTTTAATCATATCTATTTTTACTTTGGCTTTGTCAGAAATCATAATAGCCGCTCCTGCCTTCTTTTTCTCATTTGATGCCCAAAAGATTTTGCTCAAGCCCTTAACCTTAAACTTGTGTATGTCTACCTGCCTCATATGTGTTTCTTGTAGACAACATATGGTAGGATTTTGGTTTCTAATCCACTCTGCTATTTGCTTCCATTTTATGAGTGAGTTCATCCCATTCACATTCAGAGTTATAATTATAAGTTGTGCATTCGCTGACATTTTCGTATCCTCCCCTATTCCTACCCCTTCTTCTTACCCTATTTCCTTTTAAACCAGTGGTTTGCTATTAAGCTGGTATCCCTTATCCCCTCCCTTGATTAACTTCCCTTTCAACCCCCTCCCTTATTATTCCCCTCTTTTTGTTTTTAAAGGCCTAAAGAATTCTCTACCCCTTCTTCTCCCCTCCCTTTTTTGACCTCCCCACTCCCCTGATCCCCTTGGTTTATCCCTTCTGACTTTCTCAGTAGGGTTAGATAGAGTTTTATATCCCAATGGATAATATAGCTACTCTTCCCTCTCCGGGTTGATTACACTGAGAGTAAGGTTTAAATATTACCTCTTAATGCTCTCTTCCTCTCCTTCTTATAATAGTATTTGTCCCCTTCCCTTCCCATGCCCTCTTTGTGTGTAATATCATATCCTATTTTTCTTATTCACTCAAGTTTCTCTTGGTGTCCCCTACTATTCACCCCCCTCTTTCCCACCCCCCATGTCATCTTAGACCATTTAGTATTCCACCCTCTCCTTGTGAATTATTCTTCTGATTACTATAATAGTGAATACTTTAACAGTGAATAGAGTTCACTACAGAGAATTATACATAGCATTTCTCCACATAGGAATACAGATAATTAGATCTTATTGAAGCCCTTAAAGAGGCAAATTTAAAAATTATGAGTTTTCTTTCTTTCCCCTCTGTTTCTTATTTACCTTTCATGTTTCTCTTGATTTTTTTGGTTGGATATCAAACTTTCCATTTAGCCCTGATCTTTTCTGTGCAAATACTTGGAAATCTTCAATTTTGTTGAATGCCCATACTTTCCCCTGGAAGTATATAGTCAATTTTTATGGGTAGTTGATCCGTGGTTGCAGGCCCAGCTCTCTTGCCTTTCTGAATATCATATTCCAAGCCTTGCGGTCTTTTAGCGTGGAGGCTGCCAGATCCTGTGTGATCCTGATTGGTGCTCCTTGATATTTGAATTGTCTCTTTCTGGCTTCTTGTAAGATTTTTTCTTTTACTTGGAAGCTCTTGAATTTTGCTATTATATTCCTTGGGGTTGTCTTTTCTGGGTCCAGTGTAGAGGGTGATCTATGGATACTTTCAATGTCTATATTGTCCTCTTGTTGTAGGACTTCAGGGCAATTTTGCTGAATAATTTCTTTTAGTATAGAGTCCAGGTTTCTATTAATTTCTGGTTTTTCTGGAAGACCAATGATTCTCAAATTTTCTGTTCTAGCCCTGTTTTCTTGGTCTGTCAGTTTCTCATTGAGATATTTCATGTTTTCTTCTATTTTTTCAGTCTTTTGACTTTGTTTTATTTGTTCTTGTTGTCTTGAGAGATCATTAGCTTCTATTTGCTCAATTCTAGCCTTTAGGGACTGGTTTTCCTTTTCAATCTGGCCATTTCTGGTGTTCAATTTGCTTATCAATTCATTTGATTTCTGAACCTCATTTTCCAATTGCAAAATTCTGCATTTTAAACTGTTATTTTCTTGCCTGATTTCCTTTTGAGCTATTTCCCATTTCTCTAACCAAATCTTTTCCAACTTTCTCGTCATCTCAGTTTTGAACTCTTCAAGAGCTTGTGACCAGTTTTCCTTATTTTGGTAGGGTCTGGATGCTTGTTTGTTCTCCTCCTCTGTTTGCTCGGTTGCCTGGATTTTCTCTGTGTAAAAGTTGTCGAGTGTTAAAGATTTCTTTTTCTTGTTGTTAATCTTTCTCTTCTGAACTTCCTGATTCTGGGTAGCCATCGTTAGCCCAGCAGCTTCTCAGCTTTATCCTCATGCTCAGAGTCTGTCTGCGGTCTTTTGGGTCCTGAGGTCTGAGGTCTGGTTTTTCTCAAGGTCAAGCCCCCTGGTGGACCCCCTCGCTTGATCCTCTGCCGGAGGTTCCTTTACAAGTCTCAGGGCACTGCTTCCACAGTTGTAAACCCGTCTGCACTTGTTCCCCACTCAGGGTTTCAGAGCCTTAGTTCGCGCCTGTGTCTGCCTCCACCTGTGCCTCCTCCTGCGCCTGCGTTCTGTGTCTGCGCTCAGAGTCTGTGTGCATTCTTTAGCTTTTTGGGGTCTTAAATCTTGCTGCTCTCAGGAACAGGCCCTGGAGCTGCCAATGACTCAATGAATGCCCCAAACTTGCTCTATTTCTTTTTAGCTGGCTTTGGCGTTATAGGTGGTGTGTGTGGAGGGGGTGGGGGGGTGGTTGCTCAGCTCGCGATTTAGTGAGAGCTGTTTCACCCCTTTATAGCATGGAAATGTCCTGATTCCACGTACCTTCCACGTTGCACCCTGTTGTGGGGTCCCTCCTTTCGTCTGGACTTGTTTTTATGTCTCCTTGAGGAGTCCTGTATGTTTTGGTCAGGAGAGGTTAAGAGCTGCTTTTTACTCTGCCGCTATCTTAACCCGGAAAACCCCTTCTGTAGCATTTTAAACCCTTCATATTCTGGTTCCATTCTCTCTTTCTAGACTAATTACACAACCTCCTTCACATCTCCATGGTCTAGACAAACTGGCTTATTTGTTGTTTCCTGTACACAATGCTTTATCTTTTGCCTCTTTGCTTTTATATACTCTATACCCCATGTCTAGACTGCTCTCCTTGCCTTTCCACATTTAGCTGCTGCCTCCTTCAAGGAACCTTCTCTGATTCCCCCAGTTATCACTGTACTGCCTCATTCTTTCTGCTACAGTATTCTCCTGCTTCAGTTCACTTCACTTTACATCAGTTCATACTTTTCTTCCCAGGTTTTTCTGAACTCATCCTGTTTATTTCTTATGGCACAATAGTATTCCCTTACAAACATATGCCAAAGCTTATTAAATCATTCCCCAATTGAAGGACAACTCCTCAGTTTCCAATTCTTTGCCACTACAAAAAGAACTGCTAAACATATTTTTGTTCTGGTAGATCCTTTTTCCTAATCTCTTGTCTCTTTGGGATACAGACCCAGTACTGGTATTTCATAGTTTTATGGCCCTTTGGGTATGGTTCCATATTGCTCTTTGGAATAATTGTATCAGTTCACAGTTCTACCAGTAATATAATAATATCCCTATTTTCCTACATCCTCTCCAACATTTATAATTTCACTTTTTGGTTATATTATCCAAAGTATTAGGTGGTATCAGAATTATTTTAATTTGCTTTTCTCTAATCTATAATGATTTTGGATTTTTTTATATGACCCTTGATAATTTTAATGTCTTCCTCTGAGAACTGCCTGTTTCTAGCCTTTTGTCAATTAGGGAATGGGGAATGTTTTGTATTTTTATAAATTCTATTAGATTTTCCATATATTTGAGAAATGAAGCCTTTATCAGTAATGCTTGCTATGGAATATTTTCACAATTTCTTGTTTCCCTTAGGAAATTTCCCTCCCTATTGTGTTGCTTTGTTTGACACCATCAATCAGTGATCTGGAAGCCATTTACCATTGAGATGTGCAGGTATAGATAAACCCTCAGAAATAGGAAGTTGAAATCTAAGGGATGGAAAATTGATACCATGGCACTGTTCCACCCCCACCCCCCTTCCCCCAGTGCCAGACAAATTAAGGAACAATGATTGCTTCCTGAGATGTGAGGTGGAAGAACTAGTGGGTTGAGAAAACTACTTATAAGGTGAGACCAGGAGTCTTCTGGTTCCTTTCTGGCTGGAGCTTGTAATCTGAAGGAACCCCTGTCAGTGGTGAATTTCAAACCATGGAAGAGCAAATAGGGTAGCAAGCTAAGCTACTCTCTATCTCTTTCCTACATTTCCCTCTCTTTACTATCACTACTTTGATATAATGAAGCTACTAAAGCTACTAGTAGCCTCATGTTTTAATTTTAACTATTACACCTTCTAATCCTGGCTGCATTGGTTTTCTTTGGATAGAAACTTTTGAAATTAATATAATCAGAAGTATCCATTTAATTTTATTAATGTTCTCTGTTCTGTTTCATAAATTATTTCCTTTTCCATAAGTCTGGAGAGTAAACTTTTCCATGTTCCCCTAATTTGTTTATGGTATTGTCAACATGGAATCTAGAAGCCCCCAAACTTGTAGCCCAGAAAGATTTAAGTGACCCCAGTCTACTTAGCTTGAAGGTGATAGCTTCAGGCTTGGATCTATCACAAGAGAGTTCCTACCTGAGGGAAGGCCAAACCCAAGTTGAGTGACTGACTCTTCTGGTCTCCAGAAGCCTCTCCATTATACCACACCCTCCTTTCTAAGGATCAGAGGATCTGAGGATCAGAAGATCAGAGGATGGAACTCAGGACTTTTACCTTACCAAACTGATGTGCTACCTGCTGCACCAAAGAGTCACTCAGCTTGGGTTTGGCCTTTCCTCAAGGAGGAACTCTCATATCATGGATCCAAGCCTGAGGCTATCACCTTCTAGCAAATCTTTCTAGGTTACAAGTTTGGGGGCTTCTAGATTCCACATCTACAGTATCACCCTTTATTTCTAGATGAAATATCCATTTTGACATTATCTTGGTGTATGTTGTGAGATGTTGCTCTATGCCTAGTTTTCCAATATTCCCAGCAGTTTTTTTTTCAAATATTAATTTCTTCTCCCAATGGCTTGGATCTTTGTTTTTTGTTTTTTTTTGACCCATAAATTATTATGGTCATTATCTACTGTGCATTGACTAATTAATCTATTCCATTGAATTGCTATTCTACTTCTCAGCCAGTAGCAGATGACTTTCATAATTACCCCTTTAGAGTATCGTTTGAAATCAGGTATGACTAGGATTTCTTCCATCATATTTTTCCCATTGATTCCCTTGATATTCTTGATATTTTTTTTTCCAGATGACTTTTGATATTTTTTCCTAGCTCTAGGAAGTATTTTTGGCAAGTTTGATTGGCATAGCACTGAAAAAGTAAATTCATTTAGATATGTGGAATCTAAGAGAACCCACTTTGCAGCAGCATGAGATCTGAAAACCCCAAGTTTTAGAGTTAGCTTGTAAACTGGAGACCCCAAGTTTGTCCCTGTTCCTGTGAGAATACACCCCAAGGGAAGTTTCAGATTTAACTATTTCAGATTAAATAATAGACCTTCAGATTTTTAATGGTCCTAGTTAGGTAGAATTAGCAAATCTAAATCAAATGCAAAATATCCTTTTGTCCTAGAAGTTTCTCCTATTGTATCAGAGTTTTCTCCTGGTAGCCCAGCCCTTTTCCAGATATTTTCCCTTCAGTATCTTTTGTAAGGTAGGTGCCCTAGTCTCTGGCTATGGTTCCTTTCCCAAACCTGTCAGTGTAGTTTGAATACTCCTATTTCTCTGTAGTCATGATAATGTAAATCTGGGTATATAACACTACCCCACCCCCCAATTCTTTTGTTCCTTGGAGCTGCCATCTAGCACAGTGTCTTTTCAAGTGATACTGTCCCCAGAATGTAGACCCTGTAAAAGTTTTTGGTGCTGGACTCTGGATTCAGTTGAACATTGGACCTATCCCTTTCCTGATTAAAGACTTGGTTTTTCTGATTATTTTAGCAGTTCTGTGTTATTTCCAAGTTAACAGGTAGGATTATCATTTTTATTATATTGGCTTGGCCTGACCCTGAGCAATTAACATATTTCCAGACATTTCCATCTGACTTTGTTGTTTTTGTTTGTTCATTCAATTGTTATTTAATTATTTTTTAGAACCTTAACCATCACAACCACTGTTAGATCAAGATACTAAAGGAAGGAATGAGAGGTGACAGATGGAAATAGGACTAAAAGCATGGATGAGTGAATTCGCTATACTGATGGATCAAAGACTCATAGATGGAGAGTCAGCATGGAATTCTGAGCTCACATAGCACAATCATTTCCTTTTAGAGTTGATGAATGTGATTTGAGAATAAATAGTGAAGTAATCTGGCTAAGAGGTCACATAAATTATTTGCATTAAAGGCAAGACTTAATCTAGTTTCTGTGATTCCAAAGTCAGGACTTCTTCCTTATTATCACACTTCTTTGGAAGTGATGAATCTTGTGAAGATGATATATGTAAGTACAGGTATATACTTTCACACCAGAACTTACTAGCAACATATTCATGTTTATTGTATCCCAGATTTAAAAAGAAGGGTGACAAAATGCAAAATGATATCTTCCTTAAGGATATTTGAAGAAAAAAATACAAATTAACATAGATTTAGGGTGGCAGAGAGTATTTTAGTCTTTCTCTGTACCCTCCAAGTGGAATTGGGGT
>NC_058131.1:688961468-688983145 GCF_016433145.1 Gracilinanus agilis
TCTCTCTCTCTCTCTCTCTCTCTCTCTCTCTCTCTCTCTCTCTCTCTGTCTCTCTCTCTATCCCCTGAAGTTGAGAACAAAGGAAAATGAAACCCTTTAGCTAACAACATGCAAAATCTAAGGCAGCACAGTAGCCAGAGCCACAGGCTAGAATCTGGTAGACCTAGGTTCAAATCTGTCCTCAAACAATTCCTAGCTGTGTGACCCTGGACAGGTCACTTAACGCTATTTGGCTAGCCCTTGCCCTTCCAACTTAGAGCTGTTAAGACAGAAAGTAAAGATTTAGAAAAAAAGCATGCATAGTCAGGCAAATGAGGTTTTTCCATTGGCCAGAGCTAATATATTTTTACCAGTCTTTTTGAAAGGTTGCTCCATCACTGGGCAGGAGCTCATCCTTCCTTGGTCCAGAAAGCCAAATCCTATTCTAAGATACCACTCTAACTGGCTTCCCTTTGAATATGAAGCCTTCTCTTTCAGTTGGTAGCAGTGATAAGAACAGCACCTCTACAATTGTGATCGTCATCAGTTTACCGCCAAAAACTTTGTGGTCCTTGGCAATGCTTTGTAGCATCCTTTGTGCCCACATGTCAGCAGAATTGGATAGTGGTCATCTGGTGTGACACGCCTTGGAAGGCCCTCCATCCTGTCTCGGATACATGTCCCAGGAAGATAGCAGATTCCAGTCATTTTATTATCAGCTTGACAAATGCCTTTGAGGGGGTCACCAGTCATTCACAATTGCTTGTCTCTTCTTCCTCTGATTTTTGCTTCTCTCTCACATAAAGGAGCCTATGAGCCTACGGCTTCTTTCCTCAGAGGACAAAGCAGCTGTTCCCTCTTTGCAAATGGCTTCTTCTCCATCACCTCCAAATATCTGAGGGTCCTCCTTCCAATCTCCTGACAAGTCATGATTTCCTTTCTGTCTCTTCTGCTCACTTTTCTTTGTTTCCACACTAAGATTCTTTTAAGGAATGCCTCATTTATTCTGGACTGTCTCTTTTCGGAGAGAAGCTAGCTTAGACTTGAATTATAGATAACAATTACTTGACTATGACAGAAAGACAAACATGACATACCCTCCATCTCCCTCTGCTGTCTCAACATGGAACAGCTGGCTTTGGAAATTGGAGAAGCTGGGTACAAATCCTAATTCTTCTACTTTTTACCTGTGTGACATTGTCACTTCTCATCTGTTAAACCAGAGAGTTGGCCTTGATAGTATATGATGTCCCTTCCATCTCTAAATCCACATTTCCCCTTAAAATGGGCCATATCCCAAAGTTCTAGCCTTGATCCTCTTCTCTCTATGAATTCTCTCTCCTGGTGACCTCATTCATTTTCATCGTTTCAATTGTTACCTCTTTGCAGATGACCCCCAAATGCATACTACCTCCTCTACCCCATTCCCAGAGTCCCAATCTCATATGACAGTCCAGTGCATGGGAACTTCCCCAAGGACAGAGACTTAAGAGGAGAACCCAAACACTTCCACACACGGAAAGCCAATCAGGTAAACAGAGTCCCCAGGGATATATTTCTCTGCCCCAAAGTGGTTCTTTGGCTTTACTCCATGTCAACAAGTCAACTCATCAGTTTTGGAAACAATGGTCCAGAAGCCTGGACTTTATTTTTTTGCTTTAATAAATTGGCCATAGATAGCCCAAGAGCCTAATGCTCTTGTTAGGACTACTGGTGAGTTATTCCAAGATCAGTTGACTCGCCTCCATGATTGTAGTAGCAAATAGATCCATCTTCTCTTAGACTGCTCCTTGGCTCTGACCATGAGTATACTGGGAAATAGTTAGCCAGTTCTCTAGGGAGAGAAATCACACACAAGACACACTTTTAAGCTTAAGCTGACCTCAGAATGTTTTTTCTGTCACTCCATTAAATCTAGACAATCATGAGAACAATCTATCAAGCCCTGATTTGCAGCATCTGCTGGTTTTTGAGATGTAAATGATGATGCTGAAAATTTAACAGTCAGCATTCATGAGCCTAGACAAGCCGGACCCCTGGCTTTGACCCAGAGCTTGTCCTGACCTCCACATGTGTGTGAGTATGTGTACTCCAGCTTAGACTGTGCTATTTGCTGCCCAACACCAGCCTAACTCTAATGATTCATATTTCCCTTTGACAGACACCAAGCCACAAAACATTTTATAGAGATGAGAAAATAACCAGATAGGATTGCAGTTGCTAACGTGTTCTCAGTTCCTTTTTTTCTTATGTAATAAGATCAGCAATGAACTTTTCTTTCTTTTTTTTTTAAACCCTTACCTTCCATCTTAGAATCAATTCCATGTATTGGTTCCAAGGCAGAAGAGTGGTAGAGGTGGGCAATGGGGGTCAAGTGACTTGCCCAGGGTCACACAGCTAGAAAGTATCTGAGGCCAGACTTGAACCTAGGACCTCC
Source organism: Gracilinanus agilis (assembly GCF_016433145.1). Taxonomy (NCBI): domain Eukaryota; kingdom Metazoa; phylum Chordata; class Mammalia; order Didelphimorphia; family Didelphidae; genus Gracilinanus; species Gracilinanus agilis. The sequence continues at coordinate 688,963,885 of NC_058131.1, forward strand.
CATCTCTAGACCTGGCTCTCAATCCAGTGATCCACCTAGTTGCCCCCTTTTCTAGACATTAAAAAAAACCTTAAATGTTCCTCTTTGTTTTCTTCTTATTTTGATATCATTGTCCACTTTTCTTCCCTGATTCCTTTCCTCCAAGAAAAAAATTCACTTTTAATAAATAAATATAGTCAAGCAAAAAATTCCAAAACATTGACCTTGTCCAAAAATGTCAGTTTCATTTAGCACCTCTAGTCCATCAACTCCATATGAAGAGGTGAACAACAAGCTTTGTCAAGTTATCTGGAATCAGAGCTGGATTGATCAGAATCTTAAATCTTTTTTAAAAAAACCTCTTACTGTCTTAGAATTAATACTAAGTATTGGTTCCAAGGCAGAAGAGTGTTAAGGGCTAGGCAATGGGGGTTAAATGACTTTCCCAGGGTCACATAACTAGGAAGTGTCTGAGACTAGATTTGAACCCAGGACCTCCCATCTCTTCTCTAGACCTGGCTCTCTGTCCACTGACCCAGCTGCCCCTTGTTCTTAAGTCTCTCAAAGCTGATTATCTTTACAATGTTCCCATCACTGTGTTCCTGTGGTTCTACTCACTTCACTCTGCATCGGTTCATACAAATCAGTGATTCCCAAAGTGGGCATCACCGCCCACTGGTGGATGCTGTAGCGACCCAGGGAGGTGGTGATGGCCACAGGTGCATTTATCTTTCCTATTAATTGCCATTAAAATTTTTAAAAATTTAATTTCCAGGGGGCTAAGGAATATTTTTTCTAGAAAGGTAGGCCAAAAAAGTTTGGGAACCACTAATACAAATCTTCCCAGTTTTCTCCACCATTCTTCATTACATTTCATAGTACAATAATATTCAATTACATTTGTATGCCCAACTTGTTTAATATTTCCCCTAATTGATGAGCAACTCCTTCCCTTTACTGTTTTTCACTGTTTTATGAAGCGACAATACTTATGATCTATCATAATCATCCTCTATAACATTTCCCACATGTATTTATTCTCCAAATATTAAAAGTATGAGCTTTAACTGAGGTCATCATGTCTTTCTGCTTGGCAAAGAAACCAATTATTTGCTGACTGAAGAATTTTTGCTCTTTTTGGCTTCCTCATAGTAGTGACTATTTTATATTGCTTAAAATTCAATAAGGAAAGGTGATCATCAGAGTCAGTGTCTTCCCTTTTATCCATTTCTCATTTATCAGAATGAATAGCATATTTAATAAGTTGGGGGTAAGATAATCATATTGTGTGTCTTCTCTTCTTTGAGATAAAATACAATTTTAAAATGGGTGGTTAAGGTGATTTATACATAGGCTTCACCTTGAATAAATGATGTGTGAACTGGTACGATTTCCTGAAGGTAAGTCCTGAAGAGTACTGAACATCTAGAAATCCTATTTTTCAGGTGAAAAACAAATGAGAAGGTTGAGCTATCTAAGATACAGGGGCAGCTGGGTGCCTCACTGGATTGAGAGCCAGGCCTAGAGATGGAAGGTCCTAGCTTCAAATGTGGCCTCAGACCCTTCCTAGCTGTGTGACCCTGGGCAAGTCACTTGACCCCCATTGCCTACCCTTACCACTCTTCTGCCTTGGAACCAATGCATCATTTTGATTCTGACAGAAGAAGTTTAATTTTTTAGCTCTGACATTCTCTGTTCTCAGGTCCCCAACAGCTCTGATAGTCTCTCTTCTAATTTCTCCTCCAGCTCCGGTGTCTTCCCTTCTGAGGTCCCTTCCTCGCTCTGAGAGTCTCTGTTCTAACGTCCCTCACACCTCTGACATTCCTGTTCTCAGGCCTCCAACAGCTCTGACACTCTGTTCTAAGTTTCCTCCCAACACAGATCTTCTTTGTCTATGACTTTTCATTGCGTGAAGGAGACTCAGAGAGAAGAGCTCTCCAGGCTGTCTAGCTGCTCGGTCCCAGGGAGACGGAGGCCTCGGCTTCCCCCCCTGAAAGCTGAGGCAAAAACAATCTGCTTGCCAGTAACTGAAGCGTGACCCTGTTCAGGGAAGGTGGCCTCTGCCTGCCTGGCCCCTCTTTATTTATAACCGCAGGAGCGCACCTGGCTGAAGTTTCAGATGGCAATCAGCTGCTGTCAGTTCCAGGGGGCACAGCCAAAGCCTCCTGGTTTGATGCAGGACGGAGGGAGGGGGGGCTCGGTAACCTAATAAAAGCTGCCTCCCCAAGGGAGCCCTAAAAGGACCCTTCCAGGAATGAGGGATGTGTCAACAGACAGAGGGAAGGGCGGAGGAGAGGAGGAAAGCACTAGGAGAAAGTGCTGAGACAGCCAGAAGGCCATGTGAGAAGGGGAGGCTGGATGTGCGAAAGATTAAAATGGGACGGAGTGAAACCTGCCCTCGGAGGCAGGAAGTGTCACAGGGATGAGGGAAGGTCCTCTTCAAAGTGTGAATCTTGCCGGGGAGAGACGCAGGCAGGTGAGACAACCAGGAATGAGTCAGGAGAGGGAAGGGCAAAGGCGTAATCCTAGCCAAAAGGTATTTTTAAACATCAGGAGATCTTTAAAAACAGAAAAATGACGTGCGGATTTCTTCAGACCAGTGGCCTACCTTTGGGTGGCTGAGCTAGGCTTTCTGGGTGAAGCCCCGTCCTGTCCCCACTCCTCTGTGGCGTGTATCCAGTGAGGATCCCACCACCCGCACACTTTCCCCTTAGAATGAATAGATTTCCATCATTTCTGCCTTAATCCAAAGATTTTTCATTTTCACGCCTGACCAGCGGGGACAGAAGATCAGGAGGGTTGGAGAAGGCCTTGAGAATAGAATGTAAAGTCCCTGAGGGCAGGGACTGTTCCATATTTCTCTTTGTATAAGCACATTTAAAAATGCTCATTGATTGGATGAGATCATGGTGGTGGCAAAGTGGAGTGGATCGACTTGATGTTAGAAAGATGTGAGTTCAAATCCTGCCTTAAACACTTACTAGTTTTAGGACCCTGGACAAAGCACTTAACCCTGGGTGCCTCAGTTTCTTCATCTGGGGGTGGGAGGAGCCATTGACTCAATTAATGACCTTTAAGGTCCTATTCAATTCCAAGTCTATTTATATTCATGGGATTGAAGATATAAAGCAAGAAGGGACCTTGGAGGTCATCTAGTCCAGTCTCCTCATTTTATAAATAAGGGAAACTGAGGTCCAAACAGGGAAAGTGACTGGCTCAAAGTCTTGCAGCAAGTTAGTGATATGATCAGGATAAGAATTCAAGTCCCTTTACTTTTTTTCCTCCATATCATGCCCCCTTTCCTATCTCCTGCTGCCTCCTCTGTTTCCCTCTGCCTGGCATTTGGGGGCTGCTCTATGCCAGATTCAAAGGAACATTGACTTTCATAGATGAAAAGATCCATGAAGAATACTTCATGAAGTCTCTTCATTTTATATATGAGAAAAAGGATGCCTAGGGCTTGGTGACTTGCCCAAGGCCATACAACTCACAGGTGGTGGAACTTGGACCAGAACCTAAGTCTGCTCACTTACCCAAAGCCACCCAGTGGCAGACTCTTTACCAGACCCCCTCCTGCACAGATCATAACTTTGACCTTTAGGGATTCCTCTAGAATCTTAGAGGTGGAAGGGACCTTAGAGGCCAGCTAGTCCCTAGGACTTCCTCAGTATCAAACCTGGTCAGTGGCCACCTGCTCTCTGCTTAAATATTTCTGGGGATCAGGAGGTCACTACCTGTTAAGGTCTGCAGACTCCTTGCTCCCCAGTATGCCTTTTTTACCTTCTTCCTTTGATGCTTACCCAAATGCTTCCAGCCTTCACTTCGAGAATTCCTACCCCAGGGGGATGTCTTGTGGCTGCTCCCTTTTATTTGGGTCACTCCTCGTCTAAAGCAGACCGGTGATGGGGGACTGTATTATGGCAAGAACATTGGCTCTGGAGTTAAAGACTCCAAATCCAAATTCCCCCTAAATATTAGTAGTTAGGTAGAAATCATGTGAAATTCAAGCAAATCCTCATATCTTAAGAGGAAGGAAGAGATATAGACATATACATACACACACATGTATGTATTCATGTGTGTGTGTTTATGAAAGGCTTGACTTCCTTCCCACCAAATTCCAGTTCCATGAAGAACACACAAAGCAAATTAACCTATTTATCCAAACCTCTAGCAAACATCAGAGAACTTAGACAGATGAGGATATGTAGACACTGAGTAAATGAGTTCTCCTACTGGGAATGAGATGAGAGACAGAGACAGACAGACAGACAGAAAGGAAGAAAGAAAAGAAGAACAAGAACAAGAATAGAGATAGAGAGGAAGAGAGAAGAGAGACGGAGAGTGTTCTAGATTTCAACCAAGGGGAAATTCCTCAAAGGCTCTAGTGTAGTAAGCTGGGGTAGGTGCTAAGTCCTCTTCATTTTAGCTCCTCCCCAGAGTCTTTCTGTCCCTTCAAGGACCTCCCCCTAAAGAGAATCTGGAACCCTGTGTCTTCTCTCTTCAAGCTGGGGAGCGAGAAAACCAAGGACTTCTCCTCCCTCAAGCTCTCCAACTTTGCCCCTCCAACCAATACAAGTGTGGAACATGAAGCAATCAGGAAGAATCTTATGCAATGGGCTTTGAACTGATGGAGGAATAGAAATTCCTCCTCAGGCTGAAAATCTCTGTAGTCCCTTGCAAAGATCAGCCAGGGTACCCCTGAAACCTGTAACCATGTAGTATAAAGCACACATGTTAACACTTGAAAACAAGGTTGATTTTCCTGGCATCTCCAGTAACCAAGAGTGGTCCTTATGGCCACTTTCTCAGGGTTCATGTCGCTGCCCTATTTGTTATCATCATCATGTAAATTATTCTTCTCTTTCCTTTGTCCTGTGTCACTTCAAGCAAGTTCCCCCTTGTTCTTTTTTCTGCTTCCTTCTAAGCCCAGAGAGAGCAAGAGGCCTGCCCAAGGCCACCCAGGGAGTTAATGGCGGCCACATGGGGACGGCAACATTGGTGGGGCCTTCAGTGATGTTGCTCAGCTCCTTCTCTCTTCTCCTAGGTCCAACTGGCTGAAGCCATGCTGTGGACGGCGGGCCTCCGTGTGGCAGGTCTTTTTACTCAGTGCCAGCCTCAACAGCTTCCTGGTGGCCTGCGTCATACTGGTGGTGATTCTCCTGACCCTGGAACTGCTCATAGATATAAAGTCTCTCCAGTGTGAGTAGCAAGACAGAGACACCCATATGTGTAAATATTCTGCGTGCATGCACATATTGCGGGGGTCCCCAACCAGTAGCCTGTCACCTGCCAGACCTGAGTCTTTCTTGGGAGAGCCCCAAACCACGTGCTGACCAGCACTTGTTTTCTCTTCCCTTGCAGTAAGGCATCGGGAAAGGAAGAGTGGATTTGGAGCCAGAAAGATAAGGGTTCGGATCCCAGGTTAGCCACTTACTACCTGGAGGAACACCGGACAAGTCATTTGACCTGTCTAAGCCTCAGTTTCCTCATTTGAAAAACAAAGGGGTTAAACATGATGAATTCTGAGAAGGAAATTCCCTCTAGCTCTAAAGCTGTGTTTCTAGGTCCCATTAGTAACTTGGATTCTCCTATCTCCCTCTCCTGAATGTAAGAAGGAGATTTGGGGAAAATCTTCTCAGGAAAAGGTTGGGGACCCCTTGTATGTAATGTACTTTTAAAGTGATTTCAAGTGAGTTTCCTCCTTTTTGCCCCCACACTCATTGATAAGCACCTCTTATTGTTTTTATATTTTTTCAATTATATGTAAAAAACAATTTAAATATTTTTAAATTTTTTGAGTTTCACATTCTTTCCCTCCCTCCTCTCCCCCTTCATTGAGAAGCAATTTGATATAGGTTATACATGTGCAGTCATGCAAAACACATTTCCATATTAGACATGTTGTGAAAGAAAATATAGACCCAAAAAAAGCCAAGAAAAATAAAGTTAAAAAAATATGCTTCAATCTGCATTTGGATTCCATCAGTTCTTTCTCTGGAGGCAGATGGCATTCTTCGCCATACATCCTTCTGAATTGCCTTCCATCATGGTATTGCTGAGAATAGTAAAGTCATTCACAATTGATCATGGGATAATATTACAATTATTGTATGCAGTGTCCTCCTGGTTCTATTCACTTCACTTTGCATCAGTTCATGAAGTCTTTCCTAAATTTTTTGAGCATCCTGATCGTCATTTCTTATAGGCCAACAGTATTCCACTATAATCATATACCACAACTTATTCGGTCATTCCCCAACTGATGGGCATCCCCTCCATTTCGAGTTCTTCACCACCACAAAAAACCTGCTACAAATATTTTTGAACATTGATGTACTTTTCTTCTTTTAAAAAGACTTTTTATTGATTACAATTTATTTGTTATTTGTATTATTTAATATTTATATTTATGGTTATTAAATATATATATTTATTTAAATATTTATAGAGAGATTACAATAGGATACAGTCCTAGTGGTGATATTGCCAATTCAAAGGGTTTGCACCATTTTGTAGCCCTTTGGCTGTGGTTCCAAATTGTTCTCCAGAATGGTTGGATCAGTTTACAACTCCACCAACAGTGCATCAGTGTCCCAATTTTCTCACATCCCCTTCAGCCTTTTCTGTCATGTTAGCCAGTCTGATGGATGTGAGGCAGCACTGCAGAGTTGTTTTAATTTGCATTTCTCTAATCAGTGGTGACTTATAGCATTTTTTCATATGACTGTAGATAGCTTTGATTTCTTCGTCTGAAAATTGCCTGGTCATATCCTTTGACCATTTGCCAATGGACCATTTATCAATCGACTTGATCAAATCAATATAATTTACTTGTATTCCTCTAAATTTGACTCTGTTCTTTGTATTTTTGGAGAAGTGAGAGGTAGGTGTCCATTATAGTTGTGGCAAAGCTTATATATTGCTGAACCAGTTTGAGTCTGGTCTCCATGTGGACCCTCTGGAGACTATGGCAGGAGGCTCATGGAACCACTTGAAGCAAGCCCTCTTGTCCTTGCAGATTCCCTCAAGAGACATAAAAATAGGTGGACCTCCATCTTCAAAGGCATCCATCTAGCTGAGCCTCCACATCCTTCTCCTGGAGCTCTAGAGGAACCGTCTTCAGCCCACCAAGATCTTTTCCCTTATGAAATCCCCCGATCTTTGAACCTCAGCTAAAGCTCCCTAGCCTCCTGGAGCTTCCTGGCCCCTCGGCCAATTGGATGTCCCGGGTTCAGAGATCTGCCGTACCCAAGTCTTTCTTGTCCTTCTTCTCTCACCGTCACTACTACCACCAACGCCATCAATGACGACTCTCTTTTAGATACTATTTTAAAGTTCATTATCTCATTTATTCCTCCCAACAAACTTCTGAGGTCGGAGCTCTTCTTATCCCGATCTTATAGAAGAGGAAACTGAGGCAGACAGAGGTTAAGTGATTTGCCCAGAGTTGCATAGATCGTGTCAGAGGTGAGATTTGAACTTGGGCACTTCCAACAAAGGCTTATGGGAGCGCCGAGGAAATATAAGAAGGTGAATCCTGTAACCGCCCTCCCTCCGAATCCGAGGAATCCGGTGGGATCCAGAGTTCACAAATGGCCCTCCCATTCGAGCAAAGCCCTCTTTAGCGTTCTGCTTGGTCCCTGGACCCAAGAGTCCGGGTGTCTCTTGTCTACGACCCAGGATATATCCAGGGCGCTGACCCTGGGCTCACATGCCTACTAGATGCATAACCGGAAGCGTTCCTAAACTCTTCTAGTTCTGTAAAAGGAGGGTTCTGGGCTACCGGCCCTCCGGGGTCCTCTCCAGCCCCGGCATCTCTGATCTTCGGCCCCTCCAAGCCCCCTAGAGAAGCCCTTTCTAACAAAGGCCGCTTGTGAGAACAGACGTACTTTCTCCGCCGGACAAACCCATTTGGCTTTAATGTGCCTGGTGGCCCCTCGGTCCCAGCGAAAGTATTTCTCCAGCACGGAGCTGACAGACTCTGGCTTTATGCTCAGTCAACCTGTCTTGAATTAGAGCAGATTATGCTTTGCCCTCTCTCCCCCGTCCCCCCACGCACACTGTCTGATTTTTATGCGATTTAATCATAACAGAGACTCTGGTTCCATGCCGTGAATTCTCCGCAGGTCCCTTGCCAGTTCGGACTGTAACCAAGCCATCGGGTAGAGCTAAGAACCTCGCAGACACGGACTGGAATTTTGCTTAAAATTAAGTATCCAGGAGATTGGTTTTGGTGGGAGATTCAATGGCAGCTCATAAAAGACATCTTAAATTCCGTAAAATGGACAGCCGGAGATTTATGGCTCTTCTCAAACAAGCCATAAAAGTGAAAAAATAAAAAACGGCCAGGAATTCATCTGAGAAACAAGGGAGAGTTTTACGACGGCAGCCTTCCTCCGGTCTCTTCCCAATCGCCCAGATGCTGGGGCTCGCTTGATCGTTTTCCCTGGACCCCCAGGCAGTTGGGGGCCCAGTGGAACCAGATCTCCTAAGGCCACATAAAAGGAATGTACCCTCCAAGGCTCTTCCCCGCCATCTTGGTCCTCGCTTTCCCTGGAGGGTAGCGAGGTGGGCTCGATGGTTAGAGCTCTGAGCCTGAAGCAAGGAAGACCTGAGTTCAAATACCACCTCAGACACATAGCAGCTATGTGACCCTCAGGAAGTCACCGAACCTCTGTTTGCCTCGGTTTCCCCAACTGTAAAATGGAAATAAGAACAGAACAGCACGATCCCCCAACAGAATTTTTGTGGGGATCAAATGAGATCATCATTGTAGAGCACTTAGCACAGTGCCTGGCACAAAAGGTGCTCCATAAAAATGCTCCTTTCCTTCCCTTTCTTTCACTAGTGTTCACTCTCCAGGCCTTCTGGTAGTGTTATAATTTGAAAATAGACTTGTGGCATAAGCAGTTGGCCAGAGGACTCTGATGGTAATGATGTCAAGTCAACAAACATTTTGAGGCACCTACTATGTGCCAGGCACGGTGCTAAGCAACTGGAGATTCAAAGAAGCCCCTCCCAGTCTAATGGGGGAGACAGCACCCAAACAATGAGGAACCCCTCGCCATAGACAGGAGATCTTGGTGGTCATCCCAGAGGGAAGGCCTGATGAGAGCCTTCACAATACTGATTCTAAGGCACAAAATAAGGATTTTTTAAAAATTAAAAAAATAACTTTCCAATGATGGGGGGAGGCATGAATAACTGAGGGAGTCAGAAAAAACGTCTTTCTTTTTTAGGAGCTAGGTATCCCCATCTCACCCAGACACTCATGAGCCCAAAGCTACATTTAATTGGCATTCTGACTCGCTCCATTTCTGCCATGGGCAGGTTTGCCTTGGTGGCCACTCAGCCTGGGGGTCCCTGATCTTGGGGGCTCACCCTGGTGGTGCTCATGCAATCACCCCATAAGCTCGTCTCTCCAGCTTAGAGCTCCCAAACCTGAGCAATCTCCCGGCCTCAGCCCCCCTAACATCAGGAGCTACTGGCATGCATTCTCATCCCTGGCCAGCAAAGTCCTCTTTCAAGAAGGGAGCTATAAAGAGAACTAGGGATTTCAGACCGTGAAGGTAAAGAAGGGAGAGCATTCTAGGTATGGAGCCTGGGCAAAGGAGTTAAGAGATGTAGTGCCAACGATGAGGCCATTTTTTCTGGGGCAAAATCAGGAGAAACAATGTATAATCAGCCTAGGAAAAGAGGCTAAAAATCAGACTTTAAAGGGACTTAACAGAGGAATTATATTTCATCCCAAAGGCAAGTGACTTGGTTACCCCTGGTTTTTAGGAATAGGGAAAGGGTAGATTGGAGAAGAGAAAGGCTGGACACAAGTAAGACACATAAATGAGTCCACATAGCTAATAAGTGGCAGAACTAGGACCCGAATCCACGTTGAAGAATATGGGATCCATCATGAATTGATATGCTGTCTTTAGGCAGGGGCCATTCGTATCACAAAATCTCAATAAAATATTGGAACTGAAAAAGGTTTTCTTTTTACAAATGGGGAAACTGAGGTCCCAACACATGAATTGATTGACGAATTGATTGACTTAAGATCACATAGCCCATACATCAGAGAATTGGGATTCAAACCTCTTCTGACCTCAAGTCGGGTGATTATGATGGTTCCATTTGCTGGTGCTAAAGAAGCCCTGGAGGCATCTTCCTAGAGTTAACTCTTAGCCATCTTCTTAGCACTGAGGCAAAGGGTTGGCACTCTTTGTCCTTTGTCCTTCCATGGTTTATATTCCTTCATGACCATCATCGAGGTTTTCTGTAAGTTGACTTCGGTGGCGCTCTGTTCCTGGAGTGGAACCCATGGTATGCTTTGCCCTGAATTCCCTGGAGGTGACCCTGATTCTAGACACCCCCTCCCTACTCACACGCCTACCTCCTTGTTCCTAAAACTGACTTCTGTTGTATTATATTCCTTGCAGTTTCGAACTCATCCCAGTTTGCTGGAGTCAGTCACTGGATCAGCCTGGTCATCTTGTCTGTGTTCTTCTCAGAGGTGGGTAAGGCATTTTGGCTCTTCTTCTGAAAGAAGATGGGCTTTGTGTCCCAGCAAGTCATTCACCTCCCTGGGCCTCAGTTTCCTCATCTGTAATATGAGGGGTTTGGAATCAACAGCCTTTGAGGCTCCTTCCAGCTTTAAACACGTGATTTGGTGAGAAGCCTGTTCTCTCTTAGGTGGCCTCTAAGATGCTAGTCGTGTTCTCTGCATCCCTAGTCCGAAGGTTCTTAACCTCTTTTTTGTGTCCTGGGCCCTTAGGGAGTGTGGGGAAGCCTATGGACCCATCCTCAGATAATGCTGCTAAACTTCATCAAATCAAATATTTAGGATTTCAAAGGAAGCCAATTCTGTTGAAATACACTTATCAAAGTATTAAGAAAAAAAAATGTTCCCGGACCCCAGGATTAAAAATCCCTGCTCTAGAGGGAGCATGAGTTGGATTTGACCAGAAAATTCAGCTAGAAGTGATGTTAGAAATGCTAAGACCTTCTAACAGAAAAACAGAGCTAATTACAGATATCGCCAGTCCAGCCCCCATTGATGCTTACCTTCAGGATGGTCCAGGGGTGGCTCTGGGCTCTTGAAGGCCATCCTAGTAGAGCCTAGTCTCTGGTCGATCTTTATCAGGCTTTGACTTAGAAGCAGTGTGGTGGATTGACTTGGGAGTGAAAGGAACCCAGTTCAAATCCTGCCTCTGTCACTTTCAACCCAAATGATCTTGGTCAAGTTGCTTAATCTCTCTTGACCTCATCTCCTGAATCTGCAAAATGGTGGAATGGTGTTGGGAGTAGATGACCTCTAACCCTAGATCTATGATCTATAACTATGAGCCTAACAATAATTCACTTCAATGAGCATTTATTAAGTGCCTACTATATACTTAATACACAGGAGCTAGAAGTACTAAGGATTCAACAACCCCTGATTTCAAGGAGCTTATATTCCAATGGGAGAGACTGTGGAATACATAGATTTAAGTAGAGATGACAAAGGAGGCCAGTTATATGATATCTGGGCAGAGGAGGCAAATATAAAGTAAATAAGAACAAATATATCCAAAGTAGTAAATTATAAATAAATACAAATATATCCAAAGTAGTTTTATAAGAGGCAGTTTGGGAAGAAAGGCACCAGCAGCAGAGAGGAAGGGGAATTCGGAAAAGTTTCATGCCAGAGGTGATGTTTGAGCTGCAGCTTAAAGAAAAAAAGGGATTACAGGAAGCAGAAATAAGGAGGGAGGAAATTCCAGTCAGGTGGAACAACAAGCACAAAGGCACCAAGATTGGAGTTGATTTTGGTAAATGAATAATGGAGAAATCAGACAGTTTAGATGAGTGCAGAAGGAGGGAACAATGTCCAGTGAGGTTGGAGCCAGGTTCAAAAGGGCTAAAAAGTTTCAGCAAAGGATTTATATTTTACTGACCATGTGCCAGGCACTGAGAAGGGCACTGGGGAAGTAAAAACAAAACCATGCCTGCTCTCAAGAAGCTTATAGTCTATTGTAAGCATATGACATGTTCACAGATCTGTAAATGCAATACAAAATATGTGCTAAGTGATGGAAAATTATTCAAGAGGTAAAGAACAATAATATAATGGATTTTTCCATTGCTCTTTGGATCAGGAAAAAGTTTAATCCTTTAGAGACTGAGACGTTTTTTAAGACTAGCACTTGCTCCATTACATGTGATAGTCTAGATAATGGGCCTTTTCATCCATTTAGTTTTCTCTGTATAAATTGTTGGCTAATCTTTTCCTGAAAAATAATCATGGGTCTCATTGAAGAGACCTGACAGACTTCTGGGACTTAGTGCAATTAGTATAATGTCATCAACAGACAGTCAAATTCTAGAAAATCTCACCATCTAGAGAGATTCCCTCTTCCTTTTGGACCAGCGGCAAATGCTGTTGGCTACCTCATATCAGGAGAGTTAAGGAAGAATACTCTGGGTAGGAAGATGCCTCTGCATGAGCAGAGGATACAGAGGTAAGAGTGGTTCATCATTCCTATTGGAGTGAATTTAAAAAGATGAAGTTACCATCCTGTAAGGTAAGAGAAACAAACCAGATACATTATTCCTGAGTCACTGGTGTTTAGTGCCTAAGCCAAATGAATAGGGGATATGAAATATTCAGGAGAAATAAGATTTCAACTATATTAACAAATGCCTATTTGTTAATATAATATTCCCCCCATCCTAATTCCAAAGTGGAATATTACTCTGGCAGTTGTGTAGAAGAGTGAGAGAAGAGACAACGCTCATAAAGAATAGCAATGTTAATAACAACAACAAAAGCAATTTTAAAAGTTTTATCTTGATTTTATTCCAATAACAAATTTATACAGAAGTTTTTCAAGGTTACCTGATTCCCTCCCCTCTCCAGGAGTTGACAAACAATTCCACATGTATTATCACTCAACAAAAACAATTAAAAATAACATCATAATGACGACATATAAGTAATATTCAAGATTCTCCGAGTACCTTTGGTCATTTGTTCAAAGCAACGTGTGGACATTGTTGGAATCAAACAACCAAGTACTTTAGGAGCTGGAAGGGGCAGCGAGGGGCAGTGGAAATTGGTGGTGAGTTTGAAGCCGGGTTCAAATCCTAGCTCTCGCCGTCGTTCCTGTGTGACCTTGGGCAAGTCATATAGCCTCTGTGCCTCCATTTGTTATCTGTCAAGTGAGGTTTGGGGACCAGATGGTTTCTGAAATCTAAATCTACAACTCCATTAGTTAGGGAAGGCCTCAGAGAGGACGGGTGGCTCTGGGAGACCTCAGAGGATGGAAGGAGAGGCGGGAGGAGGGCATTCCATGAAAGGGAAAACAGTGTTGGCAGTCTTAGAGCTGAGCCTACATAGGTCGTGCTTCCAGGAGGACATCATCTGGGAAGAGCAAAGAGTTGATGGATGAGGTTGGCAAACAGTTGATAAGTAGGGGGAGAGCAGATTCTGGAGAGCCTTGAATAGCCGCCCCAGGGGGTTGGGATTTCCCCCTGCAGGCAGTGTACAGTCACCTAAGGGTTTTTCATATTAATTGAGAGCCCAGAGAAGCCATCTCCAGCCGCCTATTCCCGTGCTCGCTGGCAGCCCCTGATGCTGCGGGCCTGGGGCAGGAGTGGGGGGGAAGGGGAGGATGGAATTTCCCTCGGGATTCCATGGAACTCATCCCCTTGTGGTCCCACTCCAAGCCCCCACTTCTCTGGATCAGGACCCAGACTCGGTCCCGGGGGTGCTTGTCTGCTGGCGTTGGGTTGCCTTGAGGATGCTCAGAACATCACCTTGCTCTGGGGCAGAGGGTGGAGAGAACAAGACCTGGTAAATGGATGAAGCTGTGCCTCTTCTTGGCAAATGGAGTGATTTAGGGGCGTTTCGGACACCTGCCCCTGTGCTCCTCCGGCCATCCATCCTCCCTGCATTGCCCTCCTAAGCCCCCACTCCTCTGAGTCCTGAAAGAATACCCCTGCGGCGCCGGCCAGAGCCAGCTGTCGGAATTGCCTCAGAGCCTAGCAAATGTGCCACAGAGCTACGAGTGCCAACACAAATGTTTAGCCAGTTGTCAGAGTGCTTTCCCCGGATCCTTCTGCAGGCAGGATGTTGGCTCTTGCAAAATTTATGACTCCGTGTGAATTCTCGTTTCCTCCCCTGTCACTGCCAGAGCAGAGATGTTCCATCTGAAGCGAACAGCCCCTCTCTGCGCGGGCATCGTGCCTGTCCCCTGGGGCCGAGGCCACTTCTTTCCGCAGGCTGGCAGCGAGCCGATGGGGGTGGGAGCGCTTCTGCCCACTGGCAGATCTCGGTCCCACCCCCGATGGGATGCCGCCAGGCTGCCAAGGCCAAAGAGGATGGAGGGAGGCGTCGATCAAGGAACACAGAAAGATCGGAGTCAGGGCCAACTGTGCCCGCGGCTGACACGGAGGGTGGAGCTTTCGTCTGAGAGAACGTGTGAGTATGTGTGTTTCAGGCCTTTCCTCCGATGCCCAAGTGCTCCTTCTGTGGGGTGGCACCGTGCCCAGGCAGGGCAGAGGAAAGAACATTGGCCCAAAGAGCCAGCTTTACATCCCATGGGGTAGCGCAAAGGGAAGATGCCTGGTCCTGGCGGCGGGGGATCTTGGTACAGATTGATCACCTGTAGGACCTAGGACAAGTCACCTAACATTCCCAGGCCTCAGTTTCCCTGCAGGGCTTAGACTGGATGGTCTCTGAAGTCTCTTACCGAGCTCCAACATGTAGTAGTCATAGCAGGAAACCTGTTACAGAAAATAAACCAAAACAAAAAACCAAAGACATTCTGACTTCCAGAAATGCCTCTGACCTTACACCAGTGCTAATGGGTCAGTCATTTGTTCAGAGAGATTAGGGCCAGAAAATGATGGTACCGGCAGTACCAGGAGATTGGAGCCACCTGGGACTCTTCCCACAGTGGGGCTGCTCTTAACCTACCAAAGGAGGAGGGTCTACAGTATTTAATTGAATGTATCTGAACCTAAATGATTGTAATTGAATTTAATCCAAACAGTGAGGTAGGTTAGACAAATGTTGGTATCCCCATTTTACAGACTGGCAAACTGAACATCACAGAGGTTCAATGACTTGTTTAAGGTCACACCAGTAGTGGCAACAAAAGCAGGGCTAGACTCTAGGGGTCAGGTCACTAGTTCAGATTTCTATCCAATGATAGAAACCCTACCATCTTCAAAAATCCCATAGAAGGGATTAGATGCTGGGATATAAAGTGGGATCGAAGGCACAAAAAGAGTACAAAAAAGGATAAGAATGGAAAGAGGGATATTCTGTGGCTTTGGGGAGGAGAGAGAACTATGACATCCAAAATGATCCAGAATCTCCAGGCCCCAATTGGACAAAGATGGCAACATCACCCATCCTGGCTGTTATTCGACTCCATGGTCCCCTTTTTAATGAATTCTCTAACCATACAAAGAAAGGCAATGTCTAGGAAAAGCAATCAATAGTACATGACAAAGCTAGAAAAGTAGCTTGAAATCCAATGGTGGATGGCTATAAATGCCAGGATCCGGAGTTTCTGCTTTATTCACTTTTATTTTACTTTATTCTACTTTTATTCAGCAGGTCACAAGGACCAATGAAGATTTTTTGAGGAGAGTGGCGCCCCTTAGGGTAGTGCTTTAAGAAAATAATTTGGGCAGTAATATAAAAGGTAGACTAAGGAGGGGAGAAAATGAAGTAATGAGACAAGGAGAAATGACAAGCTAAGGTTGTTGCATGGACAAAAGAGACCAGATATTGAAAAGATTATTTACTGGATGTGGAGAAAGTAAGAGAGATGGGAAACGACTCCAAGGTTTCAAAGGGAGGCAATCAGAAAGATGGCAGTGGTGGTGCCATCAATGGAAACTGATCACAACAGAGATGGAACAGGGAGGGCAGGTTTGTAGAAATCGATCACCATTAACTTCTGGTCTACCTGATCATGAACAGATTCCAGTTATTGAAGGGCTGGAATTTTGAAGCTAATGATTGGCAAGGAAAGGGAAATATCCTTGCTAGGTTAGGACTATAGTAGTCTTTTGTCCCAAGGGCACGGCCATAAATTGAGCTTCATCAGTTTCTGAGGCTATATTAGAACATCAATAATGAATGTAAACCAAAGACATCACAAGGCAGCATGGCCCCAGGAAGGTTTCAGATCACACCACACAGGGCCTTCCCTTTCTCCAGCCTTGGTATCCAGATATAAAAAGGAGAAAAGAAATCACAAAAGGAAAATAGGATACATGAGGGGCATGTGGGGAAATTGGAAAGTTTGTCCCCGTCTCCACTTTCCATCTTCAGGCTATAGAGTGCTGCAATCAGGCAATCCACAAAAACAAATTTATTTTCCTTACTCTTGGGTGTGTACCAGACAAAATGATGAACCTTGGAAATGGAAAGAGAACACAAAAACGCCATTCTAAGGGGCTTATATTCTGATGGGAAAAACAACATAGAAATAAATAGGTACCAAAGTTACCTACAGAGAAGATGGAAGACAGTCTTATAAGAGGAAACTTTAGCGACTAGGGAGACTGGTAAAGGCTCCTGTAGAAGGTGGTATGTGAGCTAAGAGTTAAAGGAACTCAGGAATCCTGAGAGGTGGAGGTAAAGGACAGAATTCCAGGCATGGAGGTGGGAGATGAAGAGGGAATGCCATGTGAAAGGAAGCTACATAACTAGGCTGTAGAGCATGTAGGGAGGAGGAAAGTGTAAGAAGTCTGGATGGGTAGAGAAGAACCAGTTCCTTGCCCCATGGTAATTAAGCCCAGGGTCTAGTTCCCTGGTCCTAAAGTCAGAAAACCTGGGTTTGAATCCTGACTTGGATATGGACTAGCTGTGTGACCTAGGGCAAGTCATTTTCTCTGAGCCTTGGTCTTACCATCTGTAAACCCTGGAGGAAAAGGCCACAATTACCCTGGCTTTGGTTCTGCCAGTTGTTACCTGTGTGGTCTTGGGTGATTCTCCTCTCTCGTCCTCCCTCTAGAAGGAGGGAATTGGAGGAGATGACTTCAAAGGTCCCCTCCAGCTCTATGCCCTGCTCCACTTCTTGCAAAGACATTCTGAAGCTTAAAGGAGGTAACACAGGAGAAAATGCTTTGGGAAAAAAGTTGAATGTTCAAATGAGAGATTTCCAGAATCTCTGAGCAAGAAGGGCCTCAGAAACCATCCAGTCCAACCTCTGCCAAGCCTCGAATCCCTTCTGTAGTGTACATGAGAAGTAGTTCACCCCAACATCACGTGAAGACTTCTAGGGACAGGAACCCACCTCCTCTCGAGGCAGCCCCTTCCACTTGGGGTTGGCTCTTATTGCTATGACTTTTTACAGATTTTGCACCAAAATCGGCCTCTTCTGCCCGTTGCTCATAGCTCTGTCTTCTGAGGCCACGCAGAATAAGTCTAAATAAAACCTCTCCCTTGATATATTTGAGGATAATTAGCTCCTCCCCCCACCTTCTAAAACATCTCCATGCTAAACATCCCTGGTTTCTTTGAGCCAAACTCATGTGGCACATTCCTGAGGCCCTTCACCAACCTAATTTCCTTCCTCTGGCTGCCCTTCATCTTGTCAGTTACTTCCCAATATGTAACACACAGAATTGATCAAAATCATCCAGAAATAGTTTTACTAGGACAGAGCACATGGCACCATCTCATCATTTCCACAATCCCTGATTGAATTGTCTCTTTATTGTCATATTGTACTATTGATCTATATTGAGCTTATGGCCCACTAAGACCCTCAGATCTCTTTTTTTTTTTTGGACAAAAATGCTTTCTAACTCAGCCTCTGGAGTCTTGTACTTGTGGGTTTGTTTTTTTTTACCCAAGTGTTAAGCTTTTTGCATTTTCCCCCTACTAAATTTCATTTTATTAGATTCAGTCCAACATTACAGCTTGCCCAGATCTTTCTGAATCCTGATTTTGTCATCCGGGACAATCCCCACTTTGTGTCACCTGCCAATCTGAATAGCTTGCTATCTATCTAGGTCATTGAATTAAAATTTTGAACAGTAATGGGTCAAAGAAAGATCATTGGGGCACTCCACTGGAGACTTTTTAAATGGTCAGCAAATCATTAATGACTATCCTTTGACTCCAGCCATTCATTCAGTTCTGAACCAATTTAGATATACTAACACCTAATCCACACTTCTCCATCTTTTCATGAGAAGAGCATAACGTCTATTATTTGCTTTGCTAAAATCTCTGAAAATTATATGGAATTCCCCTGATCTGCAAGTCTAGTAAACCTTTGAAAAAAAGGAAATAAGGCTGGTATGACACGACCTGTCTTTATAAAGCCACACTGTCTGCCTCCTTTTCTAGTTATTCATTAATTATCCCTCTAATCTTACATCTAATTTTACATT
The DNA here is from genome assembly GCF_016433145.1 of Gracilinanus agilis. Lineage (NCBI taxonomy): Eukaryota > Metazoa > Chordata > Mammalia > Didelphimorphia > Didelphidae > Gracilinanus > Gracilinanus agilis. Next base: position 688,982,269 of record NC_058131.1, read on the forward strand.
ACATTATAGAATTGCGCTCAAAATAAAATCCAGAGTTTACCAAATCCCTTCTTCTAGACCCTTTTATGAAATTAGATATTTTATTTTCTCTAGTCTTGTGATTCCTTTCTATTTTTCCATGATCTTTGAATGAGTGACTCGGCGATTACATCTGTCAAGTCAAAGGGATGAAAAAAATTTTTTCCTTGGACAGAAAAAACAAAAAAAAAAATAAGCATCTGGAAGCTTTGCTTCTCTCTATCATCACTTATCATGCCATTCCCTTGAAGAAATGCTCCAATCTCTTCTTTCATTCTTTTCTTCTTCTCAAGAAAGGGAAAAAAGGAAAAGAAAATGAAAAAACCCTCAATTTTTTATTAGCCTTAGCTTTCCTCAACATTGGAGTTTTGCCAGTCCTACCATTTTTTTTACAAGATCAGGCCGTGCTTTTTATATTCATTTTCTGTTATTTGCCCTTGTGTTCATCTCCTTTACATTTATTATTAAAATCTAAATTGATCAGGGACTTCTTTGTGTACCTACAGTAGCCTTTTTAGATAACACCACATTTTTCTGCTCATTGGAACCATTTTTCTTTGGGTTTCCAAACACTCCATTCTTTTTTAAAAAGTAAAATTTAAGTAGGCAGCATGGTAGCATAGTGGTCTTAGAGTCAAAGAAGTCCTGAGTTTGAATTCTGCCACTTACTAACTGTGCGTACTTGTTCACATCACTTAACCACTCAGTCCCAGCTGCTAGATGAGGATAACAACAACATCTACCTCACAGGGATGTTGTAGGGATCAAATGAGATTACGTATAAGGTGCTGTGCAAACTTTATGTAAATGTTAGCTGCTATCATAGGTGTTATATATAATAATTAATATAATATAATAT
>NC_058131.1:688983645-688997159 GCF_016433145.1 Gracilinanus agilis
AAAAGTTGCCAAGCTATTTATACCATTTCCTAAAGCAATAATACAATTTGGTATATAATCCCAAACAGATTGAAGAAAAAGAAAGGGATAGATAGATAGATAGACAGACAGATAGATAGATAGATGTTAATATCTATATAAGCAATGATCTTTTCCATACTCATTTCCACAAGGAAACCCAAGATTTCTGATGAGTTAAAGTGCCACATTTATTCCATTTTTTCTGATGCAGTTAAGAGTTGTGAGCAGAGAAAGACTTCCTCATTACTTCTCCCCCAACCCAAACTTCTTCCCCATTGCTTCTCACTCCATGGTCCAGAGTTTCAATTCACCCTGAAGCTTAGGATCTAGTGTGAGTAGTAGCCAAAGGTTTTAGACTTAGCCAATATTTATTGTAATATTCATGTAATTTCTTTCTTTCTTTTTTTTTACAATTATATTGGATTGTACATCATCTCAATCATACCTTAAATTATGCCTTTTTTCCACTAATTACTGTATTCAAAAGAATGATTTTATGTTAGTAAACCTTTTAACAAATAGATATATACATATCTGTATTGCCTTATTAAAATGTGAGGCTCTAGAGCTCAGAAATCATTATGCTTTTCTTTTTTGTATCCTTAGGATCCAGCAGAAGACTCAGACACATTGTTATTATTTGGTTAATTCAGTGTCTGACTCTTTGTAACCCTATTTGAAGCTTTCTTGGCGAATATGTTGGAGTGGTTTGCCATTTTCTTTCTTAGCTCATTTTACAGATGAGGAAACAGAGGCAAACAGGGTTGAATGACTTGCTGAGGATCACACAGCTAGAAAGTATTTGAGGCTGGATTTAAACTGAGGTCTTCCTGACTCCAGGCCCAGCTCTCAATCCACTGTGCCACCTAGCTGCCTAGTAATGATATATGCTTAATGACTTTATACTGATTGATGGACTGGAGAATGAGCTCTGGTATATTCTGTCTAGATGAAAAGGTTCTAGTGACAAGAAAATCTTCATTACAGACTATCTGTTAACAGAGAACAAGCCTAGCCAACATCAGTATAACATAAATATTTAACCATTTAACCATATTAAAAACTGTTACCATTTTTATTAGGTCATTTTCTTTATAAATGTATTGATTTTTAAAAAAATTTGTGAACCTCTAACCCCATTACTCCCATAAACTTTGTAAGCTTAATTGAACTATTTTGGATAGTGGGGTGATTTTGGCAAAAGCATGTGTCATGCTATTGCAGGATTATATTTGAATGTGTGGGAATATTAATGTCCTGTAAGGAATGAAGAAAATAATGGTCTCAGAGAAACACGGGAAGACTTGTGTGGACTCATGTAAAGTCAAGTGAGCAATCAAAAACTTATATAATAAACATAATATTGCAAAAACAGATAGCTTTGAAAAACTTAAGAACTATGATGTGAACCCTGGCAAGCCAGAATTCCAGAGGATTCAAGATGAAACATGCTACCCACATCCTAATAGTAACATGATAGACTTAGGATCCAGATGGAGAAATACTTTTTGGACATGGATAATATGGGAATTTGCTTTGCTTTGTTACACATTGGTAACAGGGATTTGATTTTCTATGGATGGTGGGAACAATGGAGGAAAGGAGAGAAAAATGGTGGGTTTATGTTCACCGAAATAAAGGGAAATGAAGTAATTTAATAAAATTAGCTCTTATAATACTTCCTTACTTCTCTAGAACATGACTTCTCTCTTTGTCATTTTTTCAATCATTTCTAGGACAAGTCATCCTCTTGGCAAAGAAAACTGCAGTCAAATAATAAATGAACAGCTCTTCTGTTGTAGACATTATTGTCCCATGCACCCCAAACAAGTGTCCTTTCCATTAGTCAATCTTGCTTTTCCTTCAAATAGGAATTTCAAAAGCAACTCAGTTGCTCTCATCCTCATTAATGAAACTTGAGATGATTCTCTAGTTAGCACTTAAGAGGTCTACAAGACAACTCATTTACTTTTCCCCTAAAACTTTACCTTCCTCCAAACTGGTCCATTTCTCTTGAGGATATCCAAGAAATGGGCCACTCTTGAAGAACTTCCAATCACCCTGATTTACAACCAGAGAGTCATTCTTGACTTTTGATTCTTACTTATTACAAGTATCCAGTTAGATATAGTCAAGTCTGATGGACTGTCTTTATATATCCCATATCCATTCCCTCTTGCCTCTTCACATGTCCACTGACCCAGCTGAGACTCTCATACCATCTTGCTTGGACCAGTGAGACAAGCACCCGGATTAGTTAATTCTGTGAGTAATCCTAAGGGAGGAGGGAAGTGAAATGTGAGATACAAGTTGAACTACTACCAAATTTTCTTGGAAACTGATAGAAAATAGTTATTTAAAAGTCTCTGTGATTGACCCTTTCATGTCAGTAGCTCCTAACCATAGATTGTTGCCTTTGTTTCCAATACAGCCCAAACAATCATCATTTAAATGAGGATCAATCACTCTAGAGGAGCACTCCACTCTCTCCTGAGCTCTGGACCCTGAACCTCCCATTGGAGCCAGATTCTCTGTTCCAGGGACATCTCCATCATCACCATGATGCTGGAACTGAAACCCAACTCCATTATCTGTGAATCAGGTAGGGACAGTGGCTCCCTGTCCCATGCCAGCATCTGAACGGTAGCTCCCACCAATCATGCACACCATGGAGTTCCAGCAGCAGCAAGCCCAGAAGGTGGAGAAAGAGTTCTGGAAGCACCAAGTGGACTGCTGGGTGACCGTGAGGAACCAGGATGTATTTAAGAATAGTTTTGTGTGTCCCATGTGGCTGATGCCATTTTCCTTGACATCCTCTCACCCTGGGAGGCTATTGGCTATGCCAAGGATGCCCTCAAGGTGGAAGCTTCCCCCAGGTGGTCACCTCTTTTCCTTCTTGCCCTTCATCGAGCAAGTCCAACAGACCTGACAGGCCCTGAGTGAGCATGGGTTCATCAAAATCACCACCCTGGAGATCTTGCTATAAGAGTACATTGTTCGGACACCCCTGCCCGTCCTGGGTGAGGCCCTTGAAGGAGACTGGGGGCCACACCGACTACCTGACCTTTGCCATCAAGATTCTGTTTTGATGGTGCCAATCTGGAGAGGGGAGGATGCTGGGAGTTGGAGGGAAGGGGGTGGCTGTGATGTGTGGAGTCACTCGGTTTTCCTCCTTCAGTCAGAGAATGCCTTATATAATCAGTCCTCTTAGGCCTTGACTTTTGTAGAAAAGTAACTCAGTCAGGGACTGGGCAGCCCGTGCCCAGGGTTTTTGGAAACTGAGAGGGGAATCTGGCCAAGTCCTATCTGGGGTGTTTACTCTGCATCTTTTCACCCACTCCCACCATCTTTCTTAAACCCTCCTGTGTCCCCTCTTATCCTTCTCATCCCTCACCTCCATCCCCACTTCCCCTCCCTGGCCCTGTGGCCTGGATTAAACACATTTGGATTTAGGAGATCTGTTTTTCACCACCCCACCCCACTCCCTCATCCCACCCCAGGCTCATTTCCTTGGGTTTTTATTTTTATCCTAAGGATAACAAAATTGTTCCTCTCTCTCAAAAAAAGGAGCACTCCACTTTCCTCACCACAAACAATACCAGTTAATAAACAATTGACCCTGTCAGACAGCTAAGTCCATGATTCCCTGGAAGTGGCAGTACAGCTCTGCAAAATATTGTTCCTCCTTCCATCCCAGCCAATATTAAGGTTATCCCTGAAAGTAATCATCTAGCAATTGCTTTTCTCAATGCTGTAGCTTCTACTCAAAAGCCTATAGCAGCACCCTAGTGCATCCTTATCTTGGCACTTCACTGCTTCCACAGCTATTGTTAATCTAATTGTCCAGATTTATTTTGTATTATCCATCCTTCCCAAATGGTATATTCTTGCCAAATCATTCTTCTAGCTATATTATCTCCCACCCTCCTCTCTTTGCACAGACTGTCTCCCAAGCTTGAAAGGCATTACCAACCTATCTTTTGCAATGAGATTCTGTAAGTTCCTTCAAGATCTACTTCAGATGCTTTCTCCTCCCCAAAATCTTTTTTTCTGGTCCCTCAATTACTAGTACATTTTCTTTTCTCTAATTATCTTCTACTTGTGTACCTATGGATTTGCTGTATCCCTCTAGTAGAATGTAAGCTCTAAGAGGAAAGGAACTATTTCCTTTCAAGGAGTCATTCATCATCTATTTATCTCCTGGGTCTAGCAGAATGCCTATTTCATAATAAGTACTCAAGTTCTCATTAACTTAATGGTTTATTTCTATCTTTGCATCCCCAGAGTGTAGTATGATACTTTACACATAGTAAATTCTTCATAACTATTTGTTCCCATTGTTGAATTTCTTCTTTGGCTACCAAAGTTTTTTTTTTTAAACCCTTACCTTCCATCTTGGAGTCAATACTGTGTATTGGTTCCAAGGCAGAAGAGTGGTAAGAGTAGGCAATGAGGGTCAACTGACTTGCCCAGGGTCACACAGCTGGGAAGTGTCTGAGGCCAGATTTGAACCTAGGACCTCCCATCTCTAAGCCTGGTTCTCAATCCACTGAGCTGCCCCCTGGCTACCAAAGTTTTTGACAAAACAATCAATGCATGTTTGACATTGCGAATGGTGGTATCACAGAGCCCTTGACTCATACCATCAATGACTTAGGATTCTATTTCACCACGACTCCTGGATAAGTTATTAGTCTTAAGTCATTATGTCTAAACCCCACAATGCAAGCAGCTAGAATCCAAAATCCCAAATCTGTGCCCTTTACCCTGGAGAATGATGCAGCCATGTTCTTGAAATCCAATTGCAGGAGGTTGCCAATGATGGGAAGAGGAGTGGGACCTGGTGGAAGCTTCCCTCTTTTGATTCCATGGCTCCATAGAGATAAGATCATCAGAAAAAGGACACATGCCAGGAGAGTAGTTGTGATGAGTCCCCAAGGCTCCATTGCCCTGAGTGATGGTTCTATAACTTTCAAAGGTATCAGCTCAGGCTTTTATAACCAGTGGTAGAGGACAAGAGGTGGGACTGCTCAGCCAATAAGGAATAGTTCATGTAGGCAAACAGGGTTTGTTTTCTATTAAAATAGTTCAGCAACCAAGAGATTATTAAGAAAATGCTCATGTATTTGTTGCTTTGGAATCTGTCCCAGAACTTACTCTGGCACTAAACTGCATAGGGAAAGTGGTGGTGGGAAAGTACTTTGTCCAGATTAACTTGTTGAGGCTCAAAAGCCTGGAATAATCACATTTCTGTTGGCTTCCACATTCCTATTGAGCTAGGGAGAGAGCCAATATCCAAATTCATCCTGAGAGGAGGGGATTATTGAGTCCAGATCGTCAGATCCTGTGCGCTTGACTTCCTAGTTCACAGATTAATTATAATCTCCATGTCCCCTGAGCTACATTGGGCTTAATTAAGCTCTTCACCAAGCTCGTTCTTTTTCCAGTTTGCAGAAAATTCTTGTGTGAAAGGAAAATTGTTTTAATATTGCTTTTATATTATTGATCATAAACCAAGTGATTACATACAATAATTTAGATAAGGAACTGCAAGTATGATTTCTAGGGACAGTTAGTAAACTAAATGTGTATGCGTTAATTATATCAATGCAGTAGTAAACATGAGAAAGGATGAAGTTTGGTATATTTGAATATTATAGCAGCTAAATATATTAGAGCTTCTGCTGGAGGAATAAAAGTGTTAGGTGTGTGTAGTTATCTAGAGAAGTTGAACCCTATACAGAAGGAGCTGGGTTCCTTGGGAATGCTGAACGTACAGCGGAGCTGATGAGATCCTACACAAACAACCTTGGCATGTCCAGGTTTGTTTGATCGTTGGAAGTTTTATGCCAACTATACGCTCCCCAATGTATTGTGGCCAAGAAAGGTTACTTTGACCCAAGTAGTGTGATAAGTTCTGGAAGATTAATTAACTTTTCTTATTTTAATCTCGTACTGGACTTAGCACTTCATATCAAATGTCCCAAAGCCTCATTACCAAAGTCCATCGCACGTTTCTTAGCATCCTATGTACCTTCAGCCCTGCTGATACTTGTGCTAATTAACTGTCAAATACCTTTAAAACATACTGTTGGGCATCTAAAGGGAGTCTTTGCCATAGATTGGGTGTGGTGAGATCTCCAGCTTTAACTTAACTGATTAGAGTTTAGATCTCCAGCTCAGAATTATGATTTCTTTATTTCTAACAGTTTGTTGACCTGTTAGAACTGAGAAAAGGATTTAAGATTCTGAGATCCCTTGGGAAAAAAGTTGTGGGGATAGGAGGGGAGGCAGAGTCAAGATGGTGGAGTAGAAGCAGAAAAGCTAGAAACCACCTTGGAAATCCTCTCAAACCAATCTTAAAATAACTCCCCCAAATGAATGCAGGAATGAAAAAATGCACAAGGAAAGGGGGTGAAGCAATTGTCATGCAGAGAACAACTTGAGAGAAAGGCAGAGAAATTATCTGGGTTTCTAGGGTGAGAGAGGAGCACAGCCAAGCAGGAGGCTATAATAATAATAATAAGGAGTAAGGAGCAAGCCAAGAGCAAGCCTCTCCCACTCCCATCTACTTACTGGTCCAGTTTCTGAACTTGGACTCCAGCCAACATCCACTCCTTGAGACTCCACCTAAGCCAATGGTGGTGGGCACAGCTTGTAAAATTTCAAGCAAACCATCAGTGAAGTCCAGAATTCTAGCCCCAAGCAGTCTGTGCTGAGCTCCTGATCTGTGAGGGCCCACTCAGTCCAGGATCTCAGTTTGGGAGTGTGGTGAGGATCTAAATCGCAGTTTGGGGGCAGTCTGTGAGGCACTCTAGTCCAATGTAGACCCAGAGATGGGCCACTGTATCCCCAGCAGGGGAAGTCCCCAGGGTGCTGGCTTCTGGGAGCCCAGGCCTGGCTGACCCTTGCCTAAGTTCAAGGTGGAACCCCAGGGCAGGGAAGTCTGAGGTGTGCTGGACCTGAACAACCCCAGAGTGAGACCAAAAGCCCACATCTAAGACTGAGGCTAGAATTTGAACCATCAGCAATCTCAAGGGGTAATTGAATCTGGCGTGGTAGGTGGTTCTCTCCCATTTGGTTCTCTCCAGAGATCTATACTATCTAGCTTACCTAAGATTTTATTTATCTTCTTGGCTTCTTTATTATTTATTTTTAGTTTGATTTTTCTGCTTCTGAAAGAAGATTAAAATTCTCCACTATTATAATTTTGTTATCTATTTCTTCCTATAACTCTTTAGCTTTTCCTTTAGAAATTTGGGTGCTATAACAGTTCTTCCAATGTGCTCTCTGTCCTGATTTCTCATGGCACATTGTGTTACCTTTAAAACTATAAATATCTTTGGGCAAGCCAAATATAGGAAGCTCGGATCCTTGTACCTTACATGAAAGCAAAAGGTTGTGAAGAGAGAAATGTGTTCCATATCAATCCAGGGGTAAGACCAGTAAGAGTGAAAGGATCTTTGCCCACTATTTTGAAACATTCTGAGATCTGATGTACTCCTAGCTAGAATGGGGCAGGTCATTCATGTTGGTCTGTGAGATAGATAGGTTCATCCTCTGCGTTAAGTGTGAGAGAGTCAGCATAGACTAAGGATGATTAGAAAGTGTGTTGCACCAAAGATTGATACAAGAAAAGGCACCAGCCCTGAAAGATCATGGTCAAGAAGGCTATGGTTCACAAGAAATTCAGGAATGTAAAAAGGAACAACAAATCTGAGGAAAAAGGAAAAAATGGTGGGATGGGCCCTAGATCAACGAGGATAGAAAGAAGCCTGGACTTATAAATGCCTACTTTTCTGCCATTTTTTTTTTCTCAAGAACAATATACTTCAAGGTGGGAAAAGAATAAGCATAGTGAAAAGATCAGTGTAGGCATTATTTTAGGAGATAGGAAAATGGTCCCCCTAATTTGTTTAAAATGAGGTCAAGCATGCAGTATCTGACAATCTGGACAATATGATCGTGTCCTCTCAGGATAACTTTACACATTTGGTCTTTCTCTAGCTCAATACACACAGATTAGCCAACAGGATTTTGGTTGTTGAATACCTGTGACTCTGATGACCTGGGGAAAATACTTCTCTATCTTCACTTTCCCTATGCATTTTATTGCTACATTGAGGTCAGGGACAAATCCCAAAGCAATAAATCTGTAGACATTTCCTTAATAACCTCCTGATTTCTAATGAAGCTAATGGAAAACAAATCCTGATTATCTACTGGGACCAGCCCTTTATTGACTGGGCAGCTCTGCTCCTTCTTTTGCACCAATGATTATAAAACCCTAGCACCTGAATTGGCTCCCCTGACAGTTATGGGACAGCCTCTCAGGGCCTATCCTTGGGGTCTTACTATATCTACCATAGCTTGTGTCTTTTTCCTGTTCATCTTGTTTTTGTGGAACAAAGGATTCAACATTGGAAAACTCCTCTCTTCCTATCATTGACAATGTCCTGGGACTGGATTTCAAGAATATCACTGAATCATCATCATGGGTAATGGGGCTAGATTTGCTATTTGGGGCCTCAATACTTGGAGAGTGTAAAGATATACAAATGTTTCACATGAATAATTGAAGCAGGAGTTATAGTGATTTAAAGTCCCAGGTCATAGATGAGTCAAGAGGTCTACAAGTGACATCTCCACTATCCTTGATGTAAGGCTTTCATTGGTTGTTTTAGCAAAAAAAAATGGTAGCAAAAATTCACCAATAAGATAAAATATTTGTTAGGAATTTACTTTCTATAGCATCATACAGGGGACCAAAAAATCAGGGTTCAAAATGAAGATGTGAGAGTTATATAGCTAAGGACAAGATGGTCGAATGATATGAAATAATCATATTTGATTATTTTCCCCATTAAGTGGGGAGTTGAAGAAATCTATTTTCCATCATGTATTGCCAGAAGTATGCAAATTCATAGAAACAAGAATCCTATAGTAAAAGGATTCTTAACCTTTGATCTTTATTCTTAAAAATATTTTTATAATTATCCATATAATTTATCACTAATGTATGTATACACCAACAATGTATCATAACTATACAAATTATCATACAATTTATCACCATACAAAAATATCCATATGATTTGTTCCCTTTATAATTCTGAGCATTTTTTGGATGCACCTTTAAAATACGATTTTGAGAAAGGGGATGCATCCCTAGACTTCCTCAGATGCTGTGCCAAGGGGGTCATGATATGAAGAAGGTAAAAAAAAACACCACCCTGCTAAAGACAATTACAAGTAGAATGCATGTTAAGAACTACCCATCTCAAACCCTTCACATTCTAAATTGAGAAACTGAGGCACAGAATGGGAAGTGATTTGAGCAACATCAGAAGAACTCCTGGACAGGAGTGTAATTGTTCTACATGGATGCCTATCATACCCTTAAATTCATAGTTTAGATGATGATCTTCATGAGACTCTAAGACTTAGAGAATTCATTCAAATAACTGCTGAGGAGCTTTCAAGGTTGACATTCTGGACATTTCCATGTTATTACTCTTGGGATTAGCCTTCCCATGTCACTGTTCTTGGAATGAATCTTGCCATGTTCTAACTTTTAAAATTCTTTCCATGTCAGAGCTCTGGGTCTTATGTCTTTCCATGTTCATTCTCTGATGAACTTTTCCATGTTAGTATTTTAGGGCTAATATTTCTATATTAGTGTTCTGGGGGTGTGCCATCTTATTTTGGTGCTCTGGGGAGGAGACTTTCCAAACTTATCTAGACTGACCTTAAGTAAAAACAGAAGGTGCATCACCACACTGGTCTCAGAGTTGGCTCCCAATTCAAGTCCAGATGGTCACTCCAAAATCTTTCTGCCTTGGTATGACTTGCCACCGCTTAGGCTAGTATAAAGGTGCTAGATAACTTAACACATGTTCTTCAGCTTTTGAAAGCTCCACTGTCCACCTATGTTATATTGTTAGTTCCATCATCCAAACTTCAGCACACACATACCTTACATTTCACTGTAAGGAGGTAGGCAAAGGCAGAGGGGCATTACAGAATCTAATGCTTCTCATTCCTAAATACATTCCCAACTGTGCTCCACTATGAAATTCTATCCCACATAGGGAACTCGTTCTCCAGATATTCTTTAACATCTTGGCAGGGAACAAGAATATGTACAAAAGTCCAAGGATCTTCCCTGAGAAAATTCTGATGGACTCCTGAGAAAATAGGAGAGCTTCCAAGTCTCCACAACAAAAAGAATCATTGAAATTCAATCTGTTCAAGGTCAGGGAGCTCCCCTCAAAGTCATAAGGAGTGCAGAATCACTGTAGCCATTATGATCATGGGGTAGAGAATGGAGTTGTGGGGGCAAGAAAGCAGCAGCTGTTTCCAAGAACACTAATGAGGGCATCTCTGACATTCAGAGCTTGCCCATTAGCAGATAGAAAAAAGGAGTGTGCTGAGCTGAAATGAAGCTAAAACAGATGCCTAAAACATAACTGTAGTCACATAGGCACTTAAGTCAACAAGTATTTATGAAGTACTCACTGTATGTTAGACACAGTGTTATGAACCTGAAATAAAAAGAAGTAAATAGTCCCTGATTACAAGGAACTGACATGTTATTGGAAGAGACAACCTGTAAAAGACTTGGTATATTATATATATATTTATATATAAAATGTGTGTCTATATCTGTGTCTCTCTATATCTATATGTGTGTTTATATAAAGAGTGACAGAGAGAGAAGACAGACAGAGAGAATAGAAAGCAACCTTAGGAAGAAGGGCATTAACAACTCTCCAGTACAGAAAAGACTTCTTGCCTGAGGTAAGATTTGAGCAGAGTCTTTGGGGGTGGGGAGTGTCTTAGTTACTTAGAAAATAAAGTATTCTAGACATGGAGAGAGAGCCAGGAAAAAGTTTCAGAAATGAAAGATTAAGTATTTCAAGGATGTTGTGAAACTCAAATTAAATAAAGGATATAAAACACTTTGAAAAGCTTAAACCCTCTATAAATGCCAGTTATTATTGTTGTTCAGTCTTTTCAGTCATTTATGAATGTTTGTAATTTTATTTGTCATTCTTCTGGGAAAGTTACTAAAGTGGTTTGTCATGTCTTTTCTAGCTCATTTTACAGATGAAGAACTGAGGCCAAAAGAGTTGAGTGACTTACCAAAGTCATACAGATAGCAAGTGCATGAGTTTAGATTTGAAATCAGGAAAATGAATCTTCCTATCTCCAGGTATGACATTTTAATTCTGCACATAAGCAGTACAGAATCATAGCACCACCTAGCTGCCCAGTTATTTTTGTTATTAGCTTGAATCTTTAGACCATTAATTTTGTGATTTAATTTCCTTAGCTTTCTATTGTATTCTTGCTGAGTTCAAGCCTACTTTATAGAGTATTAGAGAGATGTACTGGTAGGTGTTTAATAACCAGGTTCTGAAGGTAGTCAAAGATGTTTATAAACATACTTTTAAAATTTAATCCATGTTGCCAACATTTTCTCCATCACTTAGTTAAGTCTGTACAATCAAACAAACACCAAATTAAGCCTTGATTTGTAATCATTGGAACAATCTGGTACTAGCTAAGAAATAGAGTGCCTAATCAGTGGAATAGGTTAAGTAATCAATATATGGTAGTTAATGACCAGAGTAATTTAGTGTTTGTTAAACACAATAATCCCTCCTATTGAGGGAGGAACTCACTTTTTGGCAAAAAAAATGCTGGGAAAATTGGAAAACAATAGGGCAGAAACTATGTATAGCCCAGCATCTCAAACCATACACCAAGATAATATCAAGATGGATACTTGATCTAGTAATAAATGATGATTAGGGAAACATGGAAAAATTTGCTTATCAGCTTATGGATAGGGTAAGAATTTTTGACCAAAAAAGACATTGAGAGCACAATGAAAAATGAAATACATAATTTTGATTAAACAAAAAATTAAGTTTCTGTACAAAGAAAACCAATCAATATTAGAAAGGAAACAACAAATTGGGTAGAAATTTTTATTGCAAGGATCTCTGACAGAAGCCTTATTTCTCATATATATAGAATACTGAGTCAAATTTATAAGAATGCAAAGGATTCCCTAATTGATAAGTGGTCAAAGAACATGAAGAGGCAGTTCTCAGAGAAAGAAATCAAATCTATAGTCATATGAGAAAAAATGTTCTAAATCAATACTGATTAGAGAAATGTAAATGAAAACAACTCTGAGATACCGATTTATACCTATCAGCTTGGCTAATATATCCAAAAAGTAAAAATGAAAAATGTTGGAGGGGATGTAGGAAAATAGGAATACTAGTTCATTGTTGGTGGAACTGAGAGAACCATTTTGGAGAGCAATAGAGAACTATATCAGAAGGGCCACAAAGCTAAACATACCTTTTGATCAAGCAATACTACTACTGGGGTCTGTATCTCAAAGAAATCACAGATAAGGGGAAAGTGCCTACTTTCACAAAAATGTTAGTGGCTCTCCTCATAATGGAAAAGATTTGAAAAATGAGGGGGTGCCCATCAATTGAGGAATGGTTGAATATGCTCTGGCATATAGTTATAATTGAATACTAGCATGTCACAAGAAATGATAAACAGGATGACTTCAGGAAAAACTGGAAAGACTTCTATAAACTAATGGAACATGCCAGGAGAAAAGTATGTAGAGTAACAGAAATATTATATGATGATTGACTGTGAAGGACAATCAGCAAAATAATGTCCCTAAATACCCCCATTTGATTCAGGATAAAAACTATCCACAACCAAAGAAGGAACTGTTGGTTATAGATCACAGCACATCATTTTTCACTTTATTTCCTTTAGTGAGGTGGGTTTTTTTTTTTGTATTTGTGATGTGTGACTTCTGCCATGCAGTGGGGAATATGGAAATAGGTATTGCATGTAAGTATTGGTATAACGTATCAGAGACCATTTACTATCTCAAGGAAGGGGAAGAGGAAAGAAGGAAGAGAATATGAATCTTTAAAAAGTCAGGAAAATTGTAAAAAGTGTTTCTACATGCAATTAAAAAAATTTAAGTGTAAAAATTAGATAGAACTGGTTGGTTCACAGGTGACAATACTGATAGGAAGAATGGGAGGGGAGAGATGGAATCAGATCTATCTTTCTTATGTATAAATTTGATCTTGTTGACATATTGATCTTTATGGTTAGTTGATATTGATAGGCTAATGCTATCAGGGAGCTCTAGTGGAAGGTGGTTGATAAACTTGCTGGGCACAGTTTAATCCAACAATATTATTTATAATTAAGAGAAAGGACAAGGACAGGATAAAAGGTAGAAATAAAATAGGATCTATTAAATCTAACACTAAGATTTCTAACTATACCCCCCCAAACCCTCTGTCCTGCAAGGGACTGCTTCGTGTTCATTAGAGTGAACCTATACTGATCTACTCTTACTATCTAAGGATTAAATCTATTTAACTAAAGGTATCCTAATAGATGATCTTAAATTTTTATACTTCCCCTTTATT
>NC_058131.1:689001504-689038823 GCF_016433145.1 Gracilinanus agilis
TATCTCAAGGAAGGGGAAGAGGAAAGAAGGAAGAGAATATGAATCTTTAAAAAGTCAGGAAAATTGTAAAAAGTGTTTCTACATGCAATTAAAAAAATTTAAGTGTAAAAATTAGATAGAACTGGTTGGTTCACAGGTGACAATACTGATAGGAAGAATGGGAGGGGAGAGATGGAATCAGATCTATCTTTCTTATGTATAAATTTGATCTTGTTGACATATTGATCTTTATGGTTAGTTGATATTGATAGGCTAATGCTATCAGGGAGCTCTAGTGGAAGGTGGTTGATAAACTTGCTGGGCACAGTTTAATCCAACAATATTATTTATAATTAAGAGAAAGGACAAGGACAGGATAAAAGGTAGAAATAAAATAGGATCTATTAAATCTAACACTAAGATTTCTAACTATACCCCCCCAAACCCTCTGTCCTGCAAGGGACTGCTTCGTGTTCATTAGAGTGAACCTATACTGATCTACTCTTACTATCTAAGGATTAAATCTATTTAACTAAAGGTATCCTAATAGATGATCTTAAATTTTTATACTTCCCCTTTATTATCTATAAATTTCATCAGCTGTCTCAATCTAATTGTCAACTGATGCCAGTTTAGGATCAATCTGTTCTCATAGCAGGGTACCTGAAAATGACGCTGCTCAAGTGAAAGGAAAGAGTGCCCCCTTCAGCTGCTTTTCCTCTCTCAGGGAAAAACCACTCACTTCACCCAATCTTTTTTAGCTGAAAAGATGTTTCTTGACTTCTCCAAAAATAACTCTTAAGAAAATTCTTCACAGATTTCTCAGAGCCAACTCTCCAGTCACCTACTCCAAGCGAGGAAGCTCCAGAGAGTGACCAGTACTCCAACTGTCTTTCTTAGCAGGCAATTCTCTTAAAGTCACTCACAGATAATTCTTTCCTTAAAGGAGCCAACGTAAAATTTAAAACTCTTTCTCTAGACTAAATCCTTACTTCTTACTAGGTTAATTAGCTAATTTAAATTCTTATCTCAACAATCTATAAACATGGCTAGATGCATTGATTATATCATCAGATCAAAGTATCATAGACAGAGAGTCATTGTGGAATTCTGAGATCATACAGTCCAACCTTTTCCTTTTAGAGATGATTAATCTACTGTGAGAATAAATTAAGTGACTTGCCCAAGGTCACACAAATTGTTAGCACTAAAGGCAGGACTTAGCTCCTGTGATTCCAAATTCAGGGCTCTTTCCATATTATAATGCTTCCTTTGATGTCATAAACCTATAATGCATGAAGTGCAGGTTTGCATTTTCACAGCACAACATATTTGCAACAGAATTGTGATTATTATATCCCAACTTTACAACAAGAGTGAAACAATCCAAAATAAGATCTTTTTTGAGGGTTTTTGAAAAGAAAAGAACAAGCTAATACAGGTTTTTTTAGGGGGTGGGAGTATTTTTCCAGTTTCTTCCACATCCTAAGACTGGAATTGTGCATGTGAATTAGAGCATGCCTGCTGATATAGGCATGGAGTAAAGGCTGCATGAAAATTTTCATAGTGTTACACCTATTGAATGACACATCGGGTACTGTGGTAGAATGTATGATCTCTGGAAATTAAGATGCAATTTCATCCATAGATGGGAATTTTTCTTTCCCTCCAGAGGACTCCAGTTAAAAGCATGAGAGTATTGAGTCCAGAAATGGAAGTCAGCTATCCAAATTACCAAGTCAAGTTTGTCTTATGCCTTATAAGGAACAAAGCATAGTTGGTAAAGTGGTGGAACAGTGGTGAAACCAACGTGATTGCTATTAATGCTAATTTCATTTGGATCTCCAACTGGTTTGAGGGTAAAGTTCTGTAGAATGGTGGTCAAGAACAAAAACAACTCCATCCTTGCCAGACTCTCTCCAAGACAAGCCCGTTTTCCTGGAAAGAAACAAAATTGTGCTTAAAAATCTTCATGGAATATCACAATGTCAACCAAAGTAAAACTTTGAGACTTATTAAACCAGAACACAGTTAGGGAAAGTGAGTAAAAAAGAAAGGTGTAGATGGGTACAAATGATGAGCAATATTGTGAGTTATATTTCAGCCACTGATGGCCAAGAAGGGCAGAAGGAATTCCTTCTTTATAACATTCTTCCCATAGAGAAAACTTTTGCAGCAGAGCTTGCAGTGGAATCCTATTTCCACTAAAATATGAAGGCAGTTAAGCAGGCAAGAAAAGGCTCAGATAATCTGATACAGGGATGTGTGAAGAAGTCAGGACTTGGAAATACCAGAAAAGAATGTGTTGTGTGCTGCAGTGGGCTGGGGTGTCTTCAGAAGCATTATCATGAGGAGGCTCAGCCAGAGGAGGCTGTGGTAGGGAGCAAGCATTCTCCCTTTGGAGTTAGAGGCAGAAATGGGGAGGGTTTCTTTTTACCAGCAGAAAAGGCCATGAAGTAGTCACTTTTCTTGAATTTTCCATTCTTATCCAGGAAATGCTGAGGATCAAACTGCTCAGGATTGGGGAATTCTTTGCTGTCCCACAAGACTGGTGAAAGCAATGGGAAGATGTTTGTTCCCTAGAGGGAAGAAATTCCAGGAGAGAAATAGTTAAAAGAATTATGCTAATCTCAAGAATCCTCAGTGGTTCCCAATTGTTTTTAGTACAAAACACAAGCTTCCTTTGTGTATAAATATTGATATGTTTAGCCCTGTGAGTAGATTCTAGTCTACCTTGTCAGGTTGAAGTCTCCATTATTGTACCCATCATGTTATTCTTAGAATTTCAGAAACACTGGCCCAAGTGCTATTCTCCAACCATGAAGTTCTCTCTGTAGTGTCTATGCCTAGAAAGCTCTCCTTACTTATATTAGCCTTTTATAATCCTTATCTCCCTTCAAGGATTGGCTGAGATACCCTCTGCTATAGGAAGCCTTGGCTAAGATCTTAAGCTCTTTGCACTCTCTCTTCACTCAACTCCTCGGTCTATACTTCAGACTACACTTGCTCCCTGTGTAACTCTGGACAGAACACAAGACCTATCAATGACCCAGGCAATGTTAAAAGCCTCTAAGTAGACCATTCTCCTGGAAGAAGATGCACCACAGCATCTACATAGGGCATATCTTATTTGTCCTTTATGGAAAGAATTACGGAAGAAATTCACCCTGCTAATTGAATTATAGCTTGGGTCTGAAGCAAGGAAACCATAATTTGGGTAAACTTTTCTAGCTGTAAGTTGTGCTCCTTCTAGGAGAAACCAAAACCCTCAGTGGTCAAACATCCTTCTGTTCTTGCCTTGTGTCTACAGCATTTGGCCCAACAATTTTCACCTAGGAAGTTCTTACTGAAGCACAATAATTTGAACAGAACAATACACTAAATGGGGTGTATTAAATGTGAACCATTAGGTTGGATGCTCCCTTCTTCTCTGTTTAGGGGACAGTAGCTCTGCTGAGCCAGTACCAGGAGACTTCACTCCAGTTCTAAACTATTCAATCAGTGTATATTAAGTACCCTTGGTAAGCGGTATTTCAGAATCTAAACATCAAGGGTTAAGTCTCATATCCAACACTTTTAGTTAAATGACCTTGGACAAATCATTTGACTTTAGATTCATTCACTGTCTCCATCTGTACAATGGGACAGATAATAGTATTTATACACCAATCAAGGGAGAGGAAATTACATAAGTAAAAAAAAATTACTTTTCTAATCTCATCCTTATTTTTCCAGTACAGTGTCTTTCCAAATGGTGCTCAGATGAATTAGGGGCAGGAGAAACAGTGATAACTGTACACTCTCCTCTCATTCTTTATTCATCTATTACATCCAAGTTAGCTGTATGTAACAAGACTGCTTGAAGGAAAACTTCATGTGAGATCATGACTTTGGAATTAAGTTTTCTCATGCCTAAAATGCTGCACCAGAGGACATTTAAGAACCCTTCAAACACTAGATCCCATGCCCCCATGACTACTGACCTTGGGAATGGTATATCCTTGGAACTGGATGTCCTGGTTCACTGCATGGGGCAGGTTGAGAGGTATGAGGTCAATGAATCTTTGCACCTCATGCACCACAGCATCCATATAGGGCATATCTTGTCTGTCCTTTATGGAAGGAATTCGATTGTGTCCAATCACACGATTAATTTCTTCATGAATTTTTGCTGCAGGAACAAAAACATGGATAAAATCTGAGTTTTCTGGTCTCTTATAAATATATAACAGAGCCTACATGGAGTATCTGTCTCATGACACAACCCAAGATCATTCCCAGATGGGCACATTGTCATCATTCTACTCAGTCAAGGATATAAAGAGTTTTGCAGAAGCAACGGGATAATTTTCCCATGACTTAGTAGGAGTCAATAAGACCTGTTTACTTTCCTTTTTATACACTATCTGTGTACATTTAGACAAGCCATTTAACCTGTCTCAGCCTTAGTTTCCTCATCTGAAAAATGAGGAACACTAGGCACTTATTAAAGTCCCTTCTACTTCTAAATCTATTATCATGTGATTTATAAAATGGAGGCAATAACTGCATCTTCCTCATAGGACTTTGAACTACTTAATATATTCCAAGTGATTCACTGCCCTTATAATCTTTATATTGATGACAACTCTTATTGTCAAAGAAATGAGATGATTTCATGTGAATATGTAAATGCTGGTGATGAAATTGTCACCTTCATTTAAATTATTCACCAGGTATACATCTCAGCTCCTCTCTCAACATCCCAATCCACTCAGGCAAAGCATCTCAGAATCAGAAAAGATCCATTTTCAACAAGAGCCATGTATATTTCAACAAGAATTCATTTCCTAAAGTACTGAACCAACCTTAGCTTGAGAACCTCCAGTAATGGAGAACTCAATGTCTCCATAGCAACTGAATTAGCTTTCTGAAAGCTCTAAAAGTCACCAAGTCTTTCCCTACATGAAACCTTTATTTATCAATGTGCAACTTCTATTCATCCATGCAGTTCTACCTATCTGTTGTTATCAAGAAATGTAAGGTAATCTGAGTGGGTCTTGAAGGCAATTTGTGTGTGAGGAAGAATAAAGGGGATATTAGGTGATTATAAGGTGATTGGAGGAGGAATGAAGGTAGGGGAAGGTATATAGGAGATAAGGTATATAGGCAGGAGGGAGCAGCTCTAGTTTTTCCTCCTGACACCAGTCAAAGTTAGCCTTTGGAAGAAAGTAAGTCCTTTGAGGAGAGGGATGTTACATTTGGATCTCTGGACTCCAGGTATATAACTGAGTTATATAGTTGAGTACATAGTAGGAGCTTCATACATGTTCAGTAAAGTGAATGAATTCCACATACCAGACTTTCACATACTTAAATAACTATCTGGTCTTCCCAAGTCTTCTATTTTCTGACATGTGCTACCAACTGCCTTGCCATTTCTATGTGTGGGACTCATATCAGTCCAGAAGGTTGGAATATGGGAGGAGCTCCTGACCAATGTATGGGGCTCAGCCAGCAAGTCTTGTCTGCAAGCTTGGCAATTCTTTCACTTTACCTTGGACCTCAGGGTGTTTAAGAATGAGGAGGAGGCCATATCTTAGAGTGCTGCTAGTTGTCTCTGTTCCTGCACCAAATAAGTCCAATGCAGTAGCTATTAGATTCTCTAAGTCAAATTCAGACTGAGGATTTTCTTTCTCCTAAAGAAAACAGAGGAATAAAATGAATGAAGTAATGAGCTTTAGGTGGTATAGTGACAAATAATCAAAAAAAGTACATAAAGTTCATCCTAGGAGCCATCTTCCTCCTTCACTTCCAACCCCAAGAAACTAAAGACTTCCCAATGCCCTCAAGCATCCACTGCCAACCATAGACTTGGCCATCTCAGGTAGCCTTCTCTCAATCAAGGAACATGACAGAGTAGATACAGGACTGGACTTGGAATCAGAAAGACCTAGATTTAAAATTAGCCTCAGCTAAGGGGTGTCCCTGGGCCAGTCATTTAATCTCTCTGGGCCTCAGTTTCTTCAATGAGAAGATGGATGAGAGAATTGGATCTTTTCTAGGTCTTGATTTATTATCTAAGATATCTGTGGTATGAAAGGGACCTGTTAAAGTAATGACCTGGTAAGGCATATAGAATTAGCACTTATGTTAATATTTTATGTTTTTACCTTAAAGCAGGACAGTAAAAAAAAAGAAAAACCCCAAATACTTAAGGACTCAAGAAGGAATTTCATGTGTTCAGAATGGAGAATTGAGAGAAATATTTTGGGTCAGGAGAAACCAGAATTTCATGATTTTAGTGAAAATTACATTCAAAAGCCCACCTCTAATTGATCAGAAATTCCAACACAGCAATTATGTGTACAATCACAAAAAACTTTTCACACAAATAAAGTCATATCTAAATGATTGGGAAAATATTAATTGCTCATGAGTAGATAAAACTAATATAATAAAAATGAGAATCCTACCTAAATTAATTTACTTATTCAATGCCAAAACAATGAAACTACCAAAAACGCTGTTATTGAATTAGAAAATAAAATTTAAAAAACTCATATGGAAGAACAAAAGATCAAAAATATCAAGGGAACTAATGAAAAAATGTGAAGGATGGTGGCCTACCAATACCAGATCTTAAACTGTACTATCAATAAATAATCATCAAAACAATCTGGTAGTGGCTAAGAATAGAATCTGTGTATCAATAGAATAGATTAGAGGTTAAATTACATCAGTAATCTAATATTTGATAAAACCCCAAATCCAAGCTTTTGGCATAAGATCTCACTATTTGCTAAAACTACTAGGAAAATTGAAAAACAGTATGGAAGAAATGAGGTGTAAATAAACATCTTTGTCCCTATACCAAGAAAAGGGCAATAATAGGCATATGATATGAAACAGAAAGGGTGATTTTATGTGTAAATTATGGGAATATAAGATAATTTACCTGTCAGGTCTATGGAGAGGGGAGGAATTTATGAACAAAAAATAGATAGCATTACAAGATGTAAACTAAATAATTTTGATTATATTAATTTTAAAAAGGTTTTGTTTGAACAAAACTAATTCAACCAAGATTAGAAGGAAAATGACAAACTGAGAAAAATGTTTATAACAAATTTCTTTGATAAAGGTCTCATCTCTCAAATACATAAAGAATTAAATCAAATGTATAAGAATACAAGTCAATTCCCAATTGGCAAATGGTCAAAGTGTGTGAATAGTTTTCAGATGAAGAAATGAAAGCTAACAATTATCATGTGAAAAAATGTTCTAAATCCCTGATGATTAGAGAAATGCAAATTAAAATCACTCTTGTTGTACCACTGCATATCTTTCAGTATGACAATAAAGGAAAATAATAGAGGAATTTTATCACAAATTGTAGACAACAATATCAGAAGAGCACATGGGTTCTTTATAAACCAAAATGATCTTGAAGAGAGGACACAAACAAATAACTTAAGAATCTTATATATCTTGGAAATATAGAATTAATTCTTAAAATCTGCATGCAATAATTTATTGGATAAAGGAAAAAATGTGTGTCTTAAAAACCACAAACAAAATGCATATTGATAAAATTCATAGGCCATCAAACAGAAGGAAACGTCAAGTTTAACACATCATGAACTGTAGTGGTCAAACTTCAGACTTTTAACACTAACTGAATATTTTGTACACTGAAAAAAAGCCCTTGTCCTAACAAACACGGAAATATTCATTAGGTCAGGAATACTCCTCTATGAAAAATCAAAGAAGTGATTGGAAAACATATCAAAATCAAATTTGATTTTTTTGTCCAAAATAAGAAATCCTGAAAATGTTAGCTTAATAATGCATGACATAAGCTAACTTATAACCATCAACATTGTCAAACTGAACATTTTTGAAAAATTATAAATTATAAATACAGAAGACCAATGATGAAGACTTCTAGCTGTCTTCTGAGAGTTGATGATTATATATACAAAATCAGACACATCATTTTGGACATGACCAATATGAAAATTAGTTTTTCTTGATAAGGTCTATTTGTTACAAATGTTTTATTTATCTTTTTCTTTTATTTATTGGATAGAAGGAAATCAATATTTGACAAAAGATGATGGATTTATACAAAATGGATGGAAATCATATTTTTCCCAAAATTAAACTCAAATTAAGTCAGGTACTTGGCCTAGAATACTTTAAATCAGACAAATATAGCCAAAATAAATAAAAGTAATGAGAAGAGATTAAGCAATGGAATGAATACTTTCATGCTTTTATGTCCATTCAACAGCAGTTTTATTTAAACCTCCCATTGGTTCAGGGCCACTACAAAAACAAACGTAAACATTTTCGAAGCAAGAGAGGAAAATTGGCAAAATATCTAGGGAGAAGGTTAAAAGAGAATTCAGGGATGGTCAATAATAATAATTTGATTAAAGTGTCTATTAAAGTTCATTCAGTGACCCATGCCTTTTTAACATTTCTATCAGTAAATGAAATCAATCAATCAACAAAAACGTATGATATGACTATTATGTGCCAACAGAATGCTAGAAAGTGAGGAATATAAAACTATTAAGTAAAATGAAGACCACCCCTACCTCTAGGTGCTTACATCCTACTGAAAGAATATAACACATTTAAAGATAAGTACTAATGGGATAGATACCAAATGGCTAGCCAGAGATTTGGGAGATGGTTCAATAAGAACAGGAGGAATATTGGAGTCTAAGTAGAAGCTAAGCGTGAAAGGATACTAGCACTGCTAAGAGGATGGAATTGAGGAAAGAGAGCATTTGAGATCAAGTAGTAAAGCTTAATAAAGGCAAAGAGATAAAAGATGGAATATTGCATATAGGGATAATTTTGTCAGAGGGTGGGAGAAATGTGTAAACAAGTCAGAAAGAAAGGCTGAAGCCAGATTGTCTGTTTGTCTTAGAAGCAATGTGGAGTCCTTGAGTTTCATGATCATGAGGGTACGCCTAGGAATCTTGCACTTTAAGCATGTTAATTTTGAATATTTCTTGAGAATGGATTGAGAATCTTGAAGCTTGGTTGAAGGGTTAAATTAGGGGTTAGACAAAATAAGGGAGCAGCTTTTAATAATTTAAGTTTTAATGAGAATGTTGTAGAGTTGTAAATCAATATTATTCCTTTAAGCCAAAGAAAAGAAAACTAGCAACTTTGAACAATTAACAATTCAGTTTTATTAAAGTAGACATAGTAAAAAATATAGTAAAGGAGGGTAATATAGGAAAGAGGTAGAGAAAGAAAATTGCCTAATGTCTATACTAGTTATCCTTTAACTGCCTATAACTACCTCTAATAACAACCACCTCACAAAGTTCCAACCCAATCAGTGTTCAATCTAACCCCAATTAGGTCTGGCAATGAAGACAAGCCACCTTCCAAAAGGTTCAAGGAAGGGAAAAAGCCTAACAGCCCAAATTAAAAGCAAAAAACCCAAAGGGCAAAAAGTCCTCTAAAGCCTATAGGCAAAGCCCCTCTCAATAAGCTCAGGCGACCTTTATATTTCAGCAACTAAACTCCAACCACCAACTAATCACCAGCCCAAACCACCAGCAACCAGTCCCCAACAACCAACTCATGCCCAACAGCCAACTTTCCCACAACTGCCAGCCTTAACTATCAGCAACTGCCAGCCCAGACCAACTGATGTCACTGGCACAGCTGGGGCTCCCCTGTTCCTTCTTCCTGTCACTGTGAGCTTGTTAATCCCTACACATCTCTATGGTAAGAGGACCTCCAGGTCTTTGTTAAATTTAAAAAGAAATACAGAATTCCTTTTTACATTGGAGAGCTGTTAGGAGAGAATTGTCAATGTTCAACAGAGAGATTATGAAGACCAGAGCTAGGATGGTTGTGGTGTTAAAAGAGAGAAGTTAAGGATGATATCTATGATAGGATTAAGAAGAGAAAATATTTACTCTCTTCTCACCTACCCCCATTACCGGGAATTATTTCCATGGTTGAGATCCAATGGGAAAGATTACCTGTTCAGTATTTCCAAAATGATTTTTCCTTCTAGGAAAAGCTTAATGCAATGGGTTAGATTTTAAAAGAAGGAAGGAAGGAAGCAAGGAAGCAAGGAAGGAAGGAAGGAGGGAAGCAAGAAAAGAAGGAGGAAAAGAAGGAAGGAAGGAGGGAGGGAGGGAAAGAAGGATGAACTTATTTCTCTTATCATTCTCAAATCCACCATTCTCCTTCAAACCAGAAAACCTAGATCATCACCTGATCACCCTGCACCAAAGAATTCTTCCAATCTCAATTCTTATACAGGGTTCAGAGGAGGGGTAGAGGGTGAGTAAAAACAGCTCAGATATGAGAGAGACGGTGGCATCCTTGATGAACATGGATACTTTGAGACTCTCTCTGATATTCCTTCTTGTGGTTTGAAGAGAGTGGGCCGAAGAACCTTTTGAATGTCTGCCTTGCTCAACAGGTAATGTGCTTCCTCCATGTATCTTACCTGCTGCATTTTGGAGAGGTAGCAGTCAATGTAGTCTTGAGGGTTGTTAGGGTCCAGTATCTCCTGATGTTCCTTCACTCTTTCCAAAATGAAATGTTTTACTTCCTCCATATTTTTATACATTCCTTTATGTTTTCCAGGAAGATACACTCTGAATGCTGGTAAAAAGTTGTAGAACTAACTCCCACATACACACAAAAAAAAAAGCACAAAGAAATGTGAATTTATTGTTATGAACAGAAAAATTTAAATTTCTACTTATAAACTATCCTTTTCTGTTTAAAGGTATTGTATTTCCTTTTATATTTAATTAAAAATTTCATTAGCAAAACTATTTCCCTCTGATTTTCACTGCATACTGGGAAAAAAGAAAAACAAGAGCATGAAACAAATCTGTGTAGTCAAGCAAAACAAGTCTCCACTTTGGCAACTGCTAGAAATGTATGTATCATCTCTAACTTGAGTCCATCCTTTCTCTCTCAAGAGGTTATATTTCCTCTGGAATTCTGGTTGGTCCTTTCATTTATCAGAGTTCTTTTGCTCTGCATGGTATTTGTACTTTCAGTGTTTTTATTATTAAACAAATTATTTCTTCTCATTGTACTTGGCATATGTTCATAAAGTCTTCTATGTCTGAAAGTTTCCTTTTCATCATTTCTCACAACACAGTAGAAATTCCATAAACTCTATATACCACTGTTTGTTTTACTATGGCCCAGCTCCTTAATTTTTAATACTTGAAGCCAAAAAAAAGCTGCTTTCAGTTTTCCAGGCATAACTTTCTATTTTTTTCTTTTTATAAAAATTATTTGGGTGTACAGACCAAGTTCTGGCATTGCTGGTTCTAAGTATGCACACAATTTATTATATCAGAAGATGTAGGTCCAAATTGCGTTCTAGAAGTCCTGCACCAATTTGCACTACACAAACTTATTTCAGTGTGATAGTTTTCCCACAGTTCCTCCAACTTTTCCCAAAATTATCGGTACTTTCTGCAGTTCTCTATCATGACAAGAAGCTATTATAAATATTTTTTGAAATTAGAGGTACTTTTACATTTTCTCTTATGTCTATAGAATTTAAAACTAAAAAGACATTGCTGGTTGAAAGGGTTTGCAGTTTGTTGACTTTTGAGACACAGTTCCTAATACCTTTGAAGAAGGATTCGACCACTATCATATTAATATGACACTTTTGTGCTCTTCCACCAATATTTGCAACTTAATTCTTTTAAATCTTTGCAAAATTAGAGTGACATTGGCTTTAATTTTCACTTTCTCTAATTATTAGTGATTGGCAAGAATTTTTCATATTGTTCTTTGCAACTTGGAAATCTTCCTTTGAGAAATCCTTCCTTATATTTACTGTTTATTTTTCAGTTGGTAAATAGCTCTAATAAATTTGAATCAAATCCTTACATATCTTTCAATAATATCTTTATCAGAGAGAATTGATACAGATATTCTTCCAAGTAACTTCAAATTGTATCTGCATTGATTTTGTTTGTGTGTTGAAATTTTCAATTTCATATATCAAAATTGCTCATTTCATCCTCTGTGAGTTTCTTAATCCTTTGTTTTGTCATGACCATTCCCCCATTCATATATCTGAAAGTTAATGCCTTGAATTTCCAAGCTGTATGTGATGGGACCTTTTATATCTATTATTTATAAATTTGAAGCTAATCTTTGTATATGGTGTGAGGTGTTGGTCTTAGCTTTTTTTTTTTTTAACTAAAATAACTCCTTGTTTCTCCAGTAAAATTTTTGATCAAGTAGTGAGTTTCTAACTCTGTAGTTGGTATATTTTGGTTTGCCAAGAATTAGGTTCCCACATTAACTTGTTTCTATGTATTCCCAATGTGATCTGCTTCTGATTTTAACTGCCCTACTACTGATTTACATTGATTCACTTATCTATGTTTTAATTAGTAAGTAGACAGTTTGAGATTGCTTCTCCCATTTTTTTCCTCATGATTTCCTTTAAGGTTCTTCACTTTTCCCCTCTGGATAAATTTTCATGTCATAATTTTTTGAATACTATCAAGTAATCCTTTGATTTTTGTGGCACTAAATAATTAAATGAACTGAGATAATATTGTGGTTTTCATTATATTAGTTTAGCTTACCTATAAGCAATGAAAAATGTCTTTAATTATAGATGTCAACCTTCATTTCCACAAAGAGAGCTTTGTTGTATTCAAACCTTCCATTGAGTAGTAGATTAATTTCAAGTTTTTTATAATTGGTGTTTTTAATGGAATTTCTCTTCTGCCTGTTCTTGTTCACTTTTGTTGGGCATATGTGAGAAATATTTAATAATTATATGGATTTATATTACATCTAGTGACTATTGATAGATGTGAATTTGGAAAAGATGGAAAATAACTGAGAAGTGGAGGAACAGAGACCAGAAGGAAGAAGTCAAGATAGGCAGGGAAAAGGTTTTAGAATCTTGAGATTTGGAATGGAATGAAACAGACAGGCTCTGGGAGTTGGATTCTAATTGGGAAAGGTCAAACACTCTTCTGAGCCCAGCTCCTGATACCTGTGATTACCTGACTGATTCCTGAAGTCAACCAGCCATCTATTTAACATCTATCAAGTTCTTCCAGCATTTCATCCTATTTGGAAAGCCTCAGCCAGCAATTGTCAGTGTTATTGATCTGAACAACGCAGTTCCCTTGGTGAACAGTTTCTAACCAAGGTGAACAGGATCAAACCTGACTTTGGACTCCATCTGCAATAAAACCTAAATCTATTTCTATTTATGTGGACTTAGACTAGGTTTAGACAGAAAGGGGAAATCAAGGCAGAGAGGAAGTTAGAGTAGGCTCAGCATTGCCGAGCACTGAAGAAATCTTGTGAAAGATAGATTTGCAGGAAAAGGTAGATTTGGGGTATAAATTAGGGAAAACCTATAGTCCACTCACCTTACCTTACCCAATTTGTGTGTATTCAATAAAACCTAGTTATTATAACCATAGTCAACTTATCTGTCTTAAGATCAGGAAGGTAGCACCAGACCTTGATCTAGAAAGGATTAGTATTTCGACTAGGTAAAGCAAAACTTCTAGTCACCTGTTAACAAAAACCATCCTTTCAGTTTGGCAAGTGAGGCTAGGGATTGAATTTTGGGTGCATTTGAAGGTGGAAAAGGATATCTTTTCTGGATTCCTGGACTTGCTGGATTTGAGCATGTTTAGTTCTGGCTTCAGTAAATGAGTTTTTATTCTATGAAACAGACATATCTATTTATTGTGTAGACTAGGCCATAGCACTTCTGGAATGACTGAAGGCTATTAGCTTAATGGGCTGTCACACTTAACTTTGTCCAGCTATCCTTTCTATTTTCTTCACAATGGCNCTGCCCTCATTTCTTAAATTTTTGTGCTAGTTCTTTCATCAACATTTAATTCCAACTGACCTCTTCAAAATTACTAATGGTAAAACTACCAAGAAACTTTTTTACTTAATTAGAAAAAAATTGTAACAAAGTTCATTTGGAAGAACAAAAGATCAAAAATATCAAGGGAAATAATGGGAAAAAATGTGAAGGAAAGTGATCTAGCAGTGTTAGATCTTAAACTATATTATAAAGCCATTATCCATGGATTGATGGTGATGTGATTGGGGATATAGACTCTAAACAATCACCTGAGTGGAATTATCAATAATATGGGTATAGGTCTTGATCAATGATACATGTAAATCCTGGTGGAATTGCACATTGGCTACAGTAGTATGGTGGGGAGGTTGGAGGAGAAGGAAATAACATAAATCATGAAACCATGGAAAAATAGTCTAAATTAATTAAATTTTCACTTAAAAAAACCAAGCTGTGATTATCAAAACAATATGATACTGGCTAAGAGACAGAAGGGACAATCAGTAGACTAGACAAAATTACTAATGGTGTATGAATTGCCAAACTGAATGGCCTTCATTAATCTACATTCTCCAAGATATTTTCACATATTTTTTCATTGTTGGTTTATCCTCCTCTAAAATTTAGTCTCTTCTCTCTGAGTTTTTCTAATCCTTTTCTCTGTCTGTCTCTCTCTTCTTTCTTCTTACCTGTCTGATTAGTCTATATCCATCTTCTTTGCTAGACCATAATATACACTCAATGAAAATTTCATGGATTTTCCCCATGATTCTCTCCAGGGACATCTTCCCTTCTCTTTCTATACTCTCTCTTGATAACTGCATCATCACTATGGAGATAAATCCCAGATGTATAGATCTATCTCCACTCTCTCTTGAATCAGCTTTCAACACTCAATCAGTATAAAATGGAATTCAATATCCTTTCTCTAAAATTCATTTCTTTTCCAAATCCTCTATTTCCCAGATAGTGAAATAGGGGAATAGAGGGAGACAGGAATATTTGGTGTGACAGTTTGTGGAGAGCTGTAAAGAAGCAGTATGATCTGTAAATCCCATCAGATCCAGCTATAGCTGATGATTATAACTATTTTATGACTCCTCTCATTATTAAAAGTTTTCCTGTGTAATAAATCACTTTAGTTTAAAAGAAATGGGGAATATGTGGGAAGCCATTTAGAGAAATAAGAATCTCGAAAAGATAATTTTATCTGGACCCCATCAAAAAGTCAACACAGCCAGGAGAGTCGTGTGTTCACCCCTCTCCTCTTATCAGAATAAATCTGGATTGGGTCATCTAAGATAAAAATCTGAGATTCCTCTTGTGACTCCTTTTCATGATTCACACCTTTTCTGAAAAAGCAGTATAGTCTTACTGAAAAGCTTTGAGCTTTCAGCAAACCAACAGTCAAGAGGTTAACATTCTTCCCCTTTGGTCAGGAATGCAGCTGCTTGGTAAGCCAAGGCCAAAACCTTAGCAGGGGCATTTTGCTCAGATTTAGAATCAACTGCTTGGTCTCAAAAGTAGTCAAGGCCGAAAAATTCAGGGACTTCCTGTCCTACCAAAATATTCCCAGACTTGGCTTGGTGATAACAATATAGCTGAAAGTTTAGCATAGGTTCTTATCTACACCTTGAAGCTTCTAAGGCTTTTTCTTTTGTCTATATTAAAAATATAGTTCTGTGTAGTTGTAGGAAACTTTTCTTGTGCTTTTGGGTGAAAGGGACCTTTAATTTCATATATAACAAACCTGTGACTCCATTGTACCTCAGAGCACTTTGAGCTAATAAGCTGTGCTTCCAATCTGTTTCATACTTTACATCCCATGACCACCCTAGGCCACTCAGAAAATCTCTGGTTTATAGAGCAGGTCCTCTATAACAGTTAAACACTTAACTTTGCAAGGGAAACTAATTTACTTTTTGTTAGTCCTTTGGGCTTATATTGAGACAGTAGGAAGTAATATTAAAGGGTTTTAATAATAAAATAAGGTGGGGCAAATGGGAAATGGGGCAAACTATTCTTAACAGCTACAGGAGGGAAGAAACAGGGGTTTAGGTGGTCCAGGGAATCAGGGCAGGGGAGATAAAACTTACACTACACTGTACTAGGCTAAATGCAAGCTTGTCAGAGTTATGGGGATCTCACTACTTGCTCCAATGATGTTCTCAGCTGTCCCAGGGTCCAGGGTATTGGTACGGTCCACAAACTCCACTGGGTCACTCCAATAGGCTGCCACAGTCCAGGAGGTCCACCCTCCAAAGCTACTGATCCAGATCTATTTGTAGTTCCTCAAAATGCAGTTCAAGTGGGGTTTCTCCAGTGAGATCAGGGCACAAGCTCCTCCACCAGTGGCAAAAACTCCCAACTGCCCCAGAATTCAAAAGCCCTGTGACCTTTCAGCCATATTACAAAAGTCCTTAGAATGTTCAACTCAAGTTTGCATTTTCCAATATACTTTTTCTAAATTTTTCATCCATCTACCTTGACTTACTCCTTATTACAGGGTATCACTATTTTATTCTGACTATTTTGTTTTTCTGGCCAGAAAACTTCAGTGTCTTATTATTACCTCTGGGTGCAAATATAAACTCATTTGACATTTAAAATTCTTCACAACCTGGCTGAAATGTACCATTTTAGCATCTTTATTGCTCTCGACCTACTCCATGGTTCAAAAGAATTAGCCTTCTTGCTGCTTCTCACAAAACACTGTCTCTTATTGTCTTGCTTTTGTAACACCCATGTCTAGCATGCACTCCTTCCTTGCAGCTGACACTTAGAATTCCTAAATTCTGTGAGGCTTCACTCAAGTGCCACTTCCTACTTGTCTTTCCTGATGATACCTTTTTCAGGTGCCATTACCTTTCCCTCCAAATATAAAATTGCAATTATTTTTAACTTATTTTTATATGCTTAAATGGCAGGCTCTCTCATTTCTCTAATACTTTGCTCCCTGTAGTATACAATTTATAAAAAAATGTACCCAGACAGAAAAGTGCAAAGGCTCAAAGATTAGAGATTGAGTTTTATTTACATGAGTCATGCGAAGTTCAAATGTGATAATGAAATAAAGCATTTTGTTAAATGCTTAAAGCCCTATCTGAATGCCAGATATTATTATTATGAGCCTTCAAGTCCCAGACCTGTGCTAAGGTGATAACATCATTCTCTGAATTTTGTACAACACTCCTATTTGAGGTCAAACAATGTTTATAGATCAATAGAGAGGGGTACAATCAAATGTTAAACACTGAATCTTTGCGTGGGAAAATATATTGTAAACACTGAAATTTAAAAAGCTTTATTAACATTTTATCTTTAACTTTCTTACTGTGAGGAGAGCTAGGGGCCTCCATCAAGCAAAGCTTTGGGAAGCCTAAAGACCCCCCCTTCCCTGCCCAGCTGCAAAGCTCTGACATAGCCATAGTTGTGTCATTTAAATTTATTCTGAGCCCTGGGAGACTGTCTCCCAGGACTCCCTGCTACAACTTTCCCCAACACCTCCCACTTCATTTGTGGGAAGTGTCAGAGAAAGTATAAAAGAGAGAGTTTTGGTGCCTTTTCACTCTCTTGGTGCTCCAGGAGCTCTAGGTCCTGGAGGAGCTCTCTCAACCCTGGAGGCTCTCCACCCTGGAGAGAGGAGTGCCTACTAGAGGAGACCCTTTTCCCCTACTTAACTTTTCCCTTTCCAAATCTAATTAAACCTAGCTATTCTACAATAAGTGCTACCTGATCTTTAATGAGCTCTGAAGAACTTGGGTCAATTTCCCCTCCTTACCCCAGCTTTCCTACCTTCCTTTCCCTTTCTACCCTTCCTTTCCCTTCCTTCTCCTATCCTACTTTCCTCCTATCTCCCCACCTCATATAGTCCAGCTAAAGCCAGACACATAGCTTACTCTTCACCTGAGGCTTCAACCACTCCTCACCACCCCCTTTGCTCAGATTGTATGTTCTTACCAAAATTCACTGATGTTTGCATTCTCTGGGAATCTGGGTTAGGTGGTTACACATTGGCATATTAATTTATCAGCCTATAGAAAACTTTGTCTAGATTCAATGATATAAACCAAATCCATTATACCAATCTCACAAATCACTAACATCCATTGTGTATGTGAAAAGCTTACCTAATTCCTCAGCTCATTCAAATCTCTCTATGAATTAGAGGCTATGATCAATAAACTTTGCTGTGATTTTCTACTAGCTTGTCTCTGGCGCTCCTGATTCCAAAATATATTATTCATCTCCCCCACCCCATCCTGGGGTACCTTCAATTATTTGATAGAGCTGATCTCTATCAGTAAACAATCAATAAAACAAAAAATCATGCCCTGATTGGTAGCAATTACTGATTCCTAATGTGTGAATTCTCATTTTGAAAATCTAATGATTGACTATGGCAAGAAGTTAGAGCTAGCTCTAGCAAATTTATTTAAATGAAATAGAGATTTAAATAGATAATAAAACTACAAGAGTACAAAACTTCAACTTTTACTTCTCAGAACAACATAATCTAACCATAAAATAAATAAGGATACCAAGGAGAGAAATAAAATCTTATTTAAGATAGCTATCTGGAGAGGTATAAATGAAAATGGAAAGGAATATGCTTTTTTCTCAATGCTACATTGTACCTTTGTAAAAATTGGCCATGTATTAAAACAAAAATTTTATAATTAAAGGCAGAAAAGTAGAAATATTAAATGCATCTTATTAAGATCATAATGTCGTAAAATTGTATTTAATAATGGACCATAGAAAGAGAATAAAAATTAACTGGAGATTAAATAGCTTAATCTTAAAGACTGGATTTAGAAAAAAATCAAGTCATAAAGACAGTAAATAATTTTATTTTAAAAAATTATAAAAATGGGACAACATACCAAAACCTATGGAATACAGCAAAAGCAATAATTAGAGGAAATTTAAATCTCTAAATGCATATAACAATAAAATAAAGAAAGAACAAATTAATCAATTGGTAGAGTATTTCCAAAAACTAGGAAAAGGACAAATTAAAATCCCCAATTAAATACCAAATTAAATATCTTAAAAATTAAAGGGAAGATGAATGAAATTGAGTGTACAAATAGTTATTGAATTAATAAAACTAAGCATTATTTATACAAAAATGAAAAGATAGACAAAGCATTTAATATGATTTTTATTTTTTAATTTTAATTTTTAATTTAAGTATTTTTCCATGGTTATACAATTTATGTATTTTCCTCCCCTTTTCCTCTCCTACCACCCAGAGCTGACAAGCAATTCCACTGGGTTATACATGTACTATCACTCAAAACATATTTTCATATGTAAAGGGGGAAAAGAGGATTTATTTGGTAAATATATTAAAAGGTTAGGTCACCAGGGGATTGAATAATTATCAATCCCCAAATAAAGAGTAATCTCAAGTTAAAATGACTTTTATGGAAATTTATTTACAAATGAGAAGAGGAAGAAGAAATAAGGAAATAGGAATCGAACACAGTAGGTAATTTGCTCTGATCCCCTAATTAATCCAGGTAGATCTAATTAACCCAAGGCTGGAAACTCAGAGGGCCAGAGGCCTGGAGGGCCGGGGGGCCAAGGGGCCCCAGAGGTGAATGAAGCAAAAGCTTCAGTCACGAAGTCTCTATTAAAAGGGAAGGTCCTTAAGAGAAGTTCAGGAAGATTCAGTCTTTACACTCACCACATGGAATGGCCCAGTCACGAACCAGCAGAGCTCCTTCAGATCCCATTCACAAATCAGAAGACCAAACTCAGCTGACTGAGGTTTCTTTTTAAAGGGGCTTCTTTTGTGTCACTTCCTGTGGCCTCCTCTTAGTCTACGTGTCCAATCACAACAGACACTTTTCTTAGGACTGCCCACGAGGCAGTCAGTAAATTCTGATTTGTTACTCTAGCACACGTGGGTTATAGACCACCAAAAAATAGAGATGTTTTCACCTTTGATAATTAAATCTAAATATGGGCAGTGTAGATTTAATCTAATTATCACACATATTGATCATTTTAATAATCTTTTAAAAACCAAAACTCCCTATCTAATACCCATATAAACAAGTGAAAAATAAAATGTTTTCCTTCTACATTTCTATTCCCACAGTTCTTTTTCATTCATTCTTGATTTTTCATTCTTCCTTATTATAAATATCCAATTAGCCAATTGTCAAGTCTATATAGACTCTGACTTCATATATCCCATATCTATTCCCTCTTGCCTCTTCACATTTTCAGTAATCCAATTAAGACTCTCACCTCCCCCAACCCTCCACCCTTTTAACTATGGTAATTGGCTAGTGAGACAGGCACCCAAGCTGGCTAATTCTGTGAGTCATCCTAACGGAGGGAGGAGCTGAAATATGAAAGTCATGTCCAATGACTACCAAGTTCCCCTGGAAACTGATGGAGAAAGCCCAGAACTATTACTCAAGCATCTGTGATTGGCCCTTTCATGTCAATAGCTCGTACCCATAGTCTGTTGCCTCTGCTTCCAGCATAGACTAAACCAGTGATGGGCAAACTTTTTAAAGAGGGGGCCAAAGGAAAGGAAATGCTCATCTGTCACTCTATTTCTAAGGTAACTCTTTAGAAGTTTTATTGTATTGTATCCTACTCGTTGTATTCGTCAGATTAGGAATAATGTTGCACAGGCAGGATAGAACACTTCAGGGTCCCCTCCTATTCCCCACTGCATCTGGCCGGCAGGCTGTAGTTTTCCCATCACTGGACCAAACCATCATCATTTAAGTGAAGAGTAATCACTGCAGAGAAGTATCTCACCTTTCTCACCACTACTAATACCAATTACTAAATAACTGACCCTGCCAGGCAGGTAAGCCCAAGATTCCTGGAAGAAACAGCCCAGATCTGCAGACCACTGTTCCTTCTTCCTTCCCAGCCACCATCAATGTTAACCCTGGAAGCAATCACTTGGCAGTTGCTTCTATCCATGCTGCAGTGACAGACATAAAAGACTAGAAAAGTCCCAACATGAAAGTCCTGGACACTACCCAGGGATTCAGGACTAGAAAATGATGTGATTAACTGTGTTGTATTATCATTTGCTTTGTTAATATATCCTAAGGAGCACAAGGCATTTCCAACGGACATAAAGCTGAAATCTCTTACTCTACATTGTCTCTATAACATTGAGCACACAGTAGATACTTAATAAATCATCTTTTAATCTATTGTTTCAATAACCTCCAGGTTCAACCCCTAGCTACAAGTATTTCTCTTCTGCTGTGAATAATTTGCACAATTAATTACTTAATATTTTTATAAAACAGTTCTGACAGTACCATTCCTCTTCTCAAAAGCCAGCAGTAGCTCCCTAGTTCCTCCTTAACTTGGTACTAAACTGCTTCCACAGTTAGCTCCAATCCAATTGTCTAAATTTATTTTGTATTTATCCCCCATCCCAAACTCTACATCCTTGCCAAACTACCCTACTATCTTGTCTCCTAAACCCTAGCCTTTGCCCAAATTGTCTCCCAGGGCTGCAAGGAATTCCCCAGCCTAACTCTTCCAATGAGAGTCTGTACATTCCTTCATGGACTACCTCAGGTCTCTGCAATTCAAAACCTTGTTCTGGTCCCTCAATTACAAGTACTTTCTCTTTACTCTAATTGCTTTCTACTTGTATTCTTATGAATTTGTGGGATGCCTCTAGGAAATGTAAGCTCCTAGAGGAAAGGAACTATTTCCTTTCTAGGAAAGATTATTTCATTCTTGACATATTTATGTCCTGTATCCAGCATAGTGCTTGGCACACAAAGGTACTTAAGAAATTCTCATTAATTGTATGATTTATTTTTATCTTTGTATCCCAGAATCTAGTATGATGCATTACACATAGTAAATTCTTCATAAATATTTGTTTCCATTGTTGGCTTCCTTTTGCTACCAAAGATTATTACTAAAATATGCATGTTTAACATTGCTAATATACAGAGAGAGCCCTTGACTCACACCAACCATGATTTAAGATTCTAAATCACCATCCTGGATCAGTTAGTGTGAAGTCATTATGTCTAAACCCCATTACACAAGCAGCTAGAATCCAAACCCCAAATCCATCCCCTTTACCCTGGAGAAAGATGCAGACATGTTCTTGAAATCCAGTTGTAGGAGGTTGCCAATGATGGGAAGAGGAGTGGGACCTGGTGGGAGCTTCCCCTTTTTGGTTCCATGGCTCCTTAGAGATAAAAAGATCAGAAAAAGGACACATGCCAGGAGAGCAGTTGTGGTGAGTCCCCAAGGCTCCATTGCCCAGAGAGATGGTCCTGCAACTTTCAGAGGTACCAGCTCAAATGCCTGCTGGTTATAATAAGTGGTAGAAAACAAGGGGTGTGGTTACCCAGTCAATAGAATGATACCATGAGGACAAACAGGATTTGTTTTCTATTAACTTAGATAGTTTAGCAATCGAGGGTTATTAAGAAAATGTCCACATTACTTTGAATCTGTCCCTGACCCTAACCTGCACTAAATTGCATAAAGAAAATGGGAGTGTAAAATTACTTTGCTTAGCTTATCTCCTTGTGGGGTCATAGGACCATAATGTCAGATCCTGCAGGTTTGACTTTCCAGGAAACAGGTGATTAGGTGTAATCTCCTTGTCCTCTGAGCTACATAGGACTGAACTGACCTCTTCACCATGCTTTTTCTTTCTTCAGCTTGAAGATTTTTCTTGTGAGAGAAAATGGCAACAAAATGAGCATTGACATGCTCTGGCTTCTTTCTGTTCTATTTGAGTAGTGGGCCACCTGACCAAGGCACCCTGCCCACTGTCTACCTCTTCTTGATTCTTCATCCTCACATCTTGGGAGGGGTGTTCCAATATTTTTGTATCCCTCAGTCCCTTCTGAGCCTTGGTCTTCCTAATCCTGACCTTTCAAGTTGGTGCCATTTCTTTTATCAGTCCTTGGTGAAACATGCCCTCCAATCATCTCTTCTTGTATGCCTTGTCTACCTTATACAGAGCACAAACCTATCTCTCTCACAGACTTTTTTGGATGACCTGCTCCATTCTAGCTTGAACAACTTCCATCAATCTCGCATTGAGACTGTAGCCATAGGAGCTATTATTCCTCCTGATCTTCCTCCTTGGACTGAGATGAAACACGTTTCTTTGTTCATATTGACCTCTGCGTTTTCATGTTAGATGAAAGACCCTGAACACCCCGTCAGAATATATGCCTTGCCCCATGTTGGACTTGCTCACAGATCTTTAAAGTTGCAAAAATAACACAATGTACCCTCAATAGTGCTATCACACTTCAGGGATTGATGATCATGACAAAGACATTATCCTCCATCCCAGACTCTACATCCCTGCCAAACTACCCTGCTATGTGGTCTCCCAAACCCCAGCCTTTGCCCAAATTGTCTCCCATGGTTGCAAGGAATTCCCCAACCTAATTCTTTCAATGAGAGTCTGTACATTCCTTGATGATCTACTGGTAGGAGGTCAGCTAGTCATCCTTCTCTTATTGTCATCTCTTACATTAAAACTCCACCCCTTCATAAAGTTTGCATAAAGATGCTATTCTACTAAAGTCTCTTTCTCTATTGAAACAAAGGAGATTTTGAGATTTCAGAAACAAAACTAAAAGATAAGCAAATAAAAATCTTACCCACGTGTGTGTAAGAGCCAGCTCAGGCCAGCTCAAGATAGTTGATTATTAAATTCTATTTAAGTGTTTTTATTTATGCCTTGAATACCTGACAGATATCACAAATCAGGGTTTGATTTTTTTCTTTTATTTCTAGTCTTAACAAGTGATGGAGCAAATTTTAATAATTAATAATTCAGATCAACTGAAAACTATGACAGGTGTAGTTGGCTACTAGTCATTTACTAGAAGATCATTGCATTCTGGCCCTGTGGAGGAGTTTTAGAAGTACTGAAAGAAGAGTTGCTTAGCTTAGAAATATATGAATGGCTTACTATCTCCATTGTTAGTGGGACTCCCTCCATTGATCCAGTCAAAGAACCTTGATGTATGTAATAAGAAGAATAAGAATAGCTGGGGGCAACTGGGTGGCTCAGTGGATTGAGAGTCAGGCCTAGAGATGGGAAGTCCTGGGTTCAAATCTGGCCTCAGACACTTCTTAACTGTGTGACCCTGGGCAAGTCACTTGACCCCCATTGCCTAGCCATTACCACTCTTCTGCCTTGGAGCCTATACACAGTATTGACCCCAAGAAAGAAGGTATGGGTTTAAAAATAATAAGAATAGCTAACATCTATAAAACATGTCCTATGTTCTAGACATTGTCCAAAAAGCTTTCTCAATTAATCCTCACGCAAACCTAGGTAAGTAGGTGATATTGTTGTTATCCTCATGTGGAATGAGGAAACTGAGAAAAATGGAGGTTAAATGCTATGAGAATAATAGCAAAAATATAAGGGGCAGCTGGGTAGCTCAGTGGAGTGAGAGTCAGGCCTAGAGATGGGAGGTCCTAGGTTCAAACCCGGCCTCAGCCACTTCCCAGCTGTGTGACCCTGGGCAAGTCACTTGACCCCCATTGCCCACCCTTACCATTCTTCCACCTATGAGAAAATACACCGAAGTACAAGGGTTTAAAAAATATATATATCATCTTGTCTCTACCATTGGCTACCACTCTGAATCTGGTCAAGTCACTTCCTTACTATCAATTTTCTTCCCTGATGTTACAGGAAAATAATCCACCACCCCAGTATAGACAATTTAGGTAAATAAAGTCAAAAAGTTAAATTTCTCCAAGTCAAGGTAGAAATTTATATTTTATTGGAAGAGAGTCAAGTCTCCCAGATAAAACTGGTTGCTGCGCATATTACATAGTTAGAAGCCAGTAAATGACAATGCCCAGCAGCAGAGACCTGGTTTATATACTAAGACAATGACAAAATGAATATATCCAAACAAGGTTTATGACATATCACAAGACTTGACATCATATAGACCTTTTTTAGAAACCATTACCCAACTACACAGCTGATTGGTTAGTTCAATTAGGAATACCCATATTAGTCTAAAGGTCAGATCACAAGAGAATACCCTTATTTAGAGAATAGCAATGACCATTACCTCAGATTCATCTGATCTGGGGAAGGATGCTTATTTCCATAATGGAAGGGCGTGCATACTTGTACCATTTCAGGACATGAAACTCAGATGGTCAGCATCTTATGATAGAAGAGAAGTGCAAACTTAGGAAGGGATTGGATATCCCTCACAGAAGCAGTCCTTGTGCTTTAATTAGAAATCCTTATAAAAATCATGAATTCTACTCATTGTAATTAAGATTATAATGGAATTATACTAATCACTCTAGAATCACAATATGGATTATCTTAAACCTATCACTGTCAATAAAATCTAATCAGGTATAAGGTGGTATGGCTCTATCTTTGTACACTGCATACTAATAGTGTTGGACTAGAACACCTACTTATCAGGGATTTGTGATTCCTCCCACCCTCACCAAATCATCCCCACCCAGTTTAAAGGTCATCAGATTTGAGCACAGAGATCTGAAGGGATTTACACAAGGCTATGCACCCAATGAGTGGCAGTCAGAGCTGGGATCCTGCCTGAACCATGCACTCACCCAAACTGAGATGAACTTTGTTTATGAAACACATGAACTTTGGTGACTACTTGTGGACTCTTTTGAACTTCCATGGAACTTCTGAACAGGTTTAATGTTCTTTAAAACTTAACTGTGCACCTAACCTAGCACTGAAATTCCTGCTGATTGCTCACAGTTAGCAGATATAAGGTTCAGAGACAAGAAAGAGTGACCTGGATTCTGGAGGGACATCACTTTGAATTGATCTTCTGATCATGATTATGACAAGAGACTCTACAAAGGGAGACACATGCTCATGAATAGCTTTTGGTCCTGTTAGGGTGTGGAGTCA
Organism: Gracilinanus agilis; assembly: GCF_016433145.1. NCBI lineage: Eukaryota > Metazoa > Chordata > Mammalia > Didelphimorphia > Didelphidae > Gracilinanus > Gracilinanus agilis. The sequence goes on from NC_058131.1 coordinate 689,027,268, forward strand.
GAAGGATTCCATTTGGGTGGAGAAATCTTCCAGGTGTGCTCATTTAGGGACAAACTACCACTGGGTGCATCAGCTCCACCAACCCCAATTTTATAAAGCAATAAAATGGAATTCTACTTCATTTCCATTTGTTTTATTCAGAGGTGCAATTGGTAGGTAATAATGAGAATACTAACATCATTATCAGACCTTTGTATAACTTTCAAGTCCAACACAACCATAATTGCCAAGCTTTATAGTTATCCATCAGTTTTTACGCACCATCCCCTTTGACAATCATTAGTATCTTGTGAGGTCAGCAGTGTAAGTAGAGAGGTGGCTTGTTATTCTGGGAAGGAGCCTGGACTTGTAGTCAGAGGGTCTGGTTTCATATCTTGGCTATTCTAATGACTACCTATGGGACCTTGGCCAAGTCACTTGCCCTAAAAAAGGGATCAATTCCTCCTGTGAAAAATGAATGGGTTGGACTCAGTGACTTCCAGGTTCCCATCCAGTTCTAGCTATGAGCCTTTGACTCTAGCATTTTATCACTTACCAAGCTCTTTTTAGGGTTTCCTTTAATTTTCACGAGAAGGCTATGAGGTGAGTAGAGCACACATTACTCACATGATTTTTCCAACACATTAGAGCAGCAAGAGGTAGAAAGAGAAACACCATTTAAAATCACCCTAGACAACATAAAATACTTAGGAATCTACCTACCAAAACAAACACAGGAATTATATGAAAACAAGTACAAAGCACTTTCCAAAAAAGTAAAACTAGATCTAAGCAATTGGAAAAACATTGATTGTTCATGGGTAGGATGAGCTAACATAATAAAAATGACCATTCTACCCAAATTAATATACCTATTTAGTGCCATATTTATCAAACTACCAAAATATTTTTTTACTGAATTAGAAAAAACTATAACAAAGTTCATTTGGAATAACAAAAGATCAAGAATATCAAGAGAAATAATGAAAAAATTGTGAAGGAAGGTGGCCTAGCAGTACCAGATATTAAACTATACTATAAAGCAGCTGTCATCAAAACAATATGGTACTGGCTAAGAGACAGAAGGAAGGATCAGTAGAATAGACTTGGGGTAAGTGATGTCAGCAAAACAGTTTATGATAAACCAAAAAAGCCCAACTTTTGGGACAAAAATCCACTATTTGACAAAAACTGCTGGGAAATTTGGAAAACAATATGGGAGAGAATAGGTTTAGATCAACATCTCACACCCTACACCAAGATAAATTCAGAATGGGTGAGCTACTTGAATATAAAAAGGGAAACTATAAATAAGTTAAGTGAAGACAGAATAATATGTCAGATCTCTGGAAAAGGAAAGATTTAAAACCAAGCAAGAGTTAGAGAAAATTACAAAATGTAAATTAAATGATTTTGATTATATCAAACTAAAAAGCTTTTGTACAAACAAAAACAATGCAGCCAAAATCAGAAGGGAAACAACAAATTGGGGAAAAATCTTTATAACAAAAAACTCTGACAGGGGTCTAATTACTCAAATATACAAGGAGTTAAAGCAATTGTATAAAAAATCAAGCCATTCTCCAATTGATAAATGGGCAAGAGACATGAATAGGCAATTTTCAGATAAAGAAATCAAAAGTATCAATAAGCACATGAGAAAGAGTTCTAAATCTCTAATAATTAGATAAATGCAAATCAAAGCAACTCTGAGATATCACCTCACACCTACGAGATTGGCTAAAATGATAGGGGAGAGTGATGAATGCTGGAGGGGATGTGGCAAAACTGGGACATTAATGCTTTGCTGGTGGAGTTGTGAACTGATGCAACCATTTGGAAGGCAATTTGGAAGTATGCTCAAAGGGCTATAAAAGAATGTCTGCCCTTAGATCCACCCATACCATTGTTGAACTTGTACCCCAAAGAGATCATAGATAAACAGACTTGTACAAAATATTTATATCCGGGCTTTTTATGGTGACAAAAACCTGGAAAATGAGGGTATGCCCTTCAATTTGGGAATGGTTGAACAAATTGTGGCATATGCTGGTGATGGAATACTATTGAGCTCAAAGGAATAATAAACTGGAGGAATTCCATGTGAACTGGAAAGACCTCCAGGAACAGATGCAGAGTAAAAAGAGGAGAGCCAGAAGAACATTATACACAGAGACCAATACACTGTGGTAAAATAGAATGTAATGGACTTCTGTACTAGCAGCAATGCAATGACCCAGGACAATTCTGAGGGACTTATGGAAAAGAATGCTCCCCACATTCAGAGGAAGAACTGCAGGAGTGGAAACACAGAAGTAAAACAACTGCTTGAACACATGGGTTGAGGTGGACATGATTGGGGATGTAGACTCAAAACTACCACACCAATGCAACTATCAACAATTTGGAAACAGGTCTTGATTGATGACACATGTTAAAACCCGTGGAAATGTCATCACCTATGGGGATAGGGGGAAGTCAGGGATGAAAGGGAAAGTAAGAGTTTGAATCATGTAACCATGTTAACTTTTCTAAAAAATAAATATTATTATATATTAAAAAAACTTGAAAAAAAAGACCAGGAAACATAAAAGACATAGAAAACTTTTGATACTCATAAAATGGGACTATATGGCTATTTTAAGTGGTTTATTTCAGTATCTCTTCTTGCAGGACTTTATTTTTGAGTTATACATGCTGAAGATTTATTTGGGTATATATTAAATCCTGTTAGTGTGCTAAAGTTTACAATATTTAAAGTTATGAATATTTAGGATTCTTAATATATTCACGTATGAATATATGTTCATGTATTCTTCATATCAGCATAGAAGAGCAATAGCTTTATTGCTTCGTTGTTCATTTTTAATTCCTTTTATTATTTTTCTTCTCTTATTGCATTTGCTAGCATTTCTAATACAATATTAAGTTATATTGATGATAATGGGCGTCTTTGTTTCATTCCTAATCTTATAAGGAAGGTTTTTAAGATATCCATTTATAATGTTTGCTGATAGTTTTAAATATATATTTTATTCTAAGGAAAACTTTTATACCCATGTTTTCAAATGTTTTTAATAGGAATGAGTATTATATTTTGTCATAAGCTTTTTATGTACATATGGATAAAATTATATGTTTAATACTTTTGTTGGTGATGTAGGCAATTATGCTATTTTCCTTATATTTAACCATCATGTCATAACTGGCATAATTCCTGTTTGACCACAATGTATAATCTTTGTAATATATAGCTGTACTTTCCAGAACAATATTTTACATAGGATTTTTCCACCACTATTCATTCATGAAATTGCTCTATAATTTTCTCTCTGTTGTTGTTTATCCTGGCTGAGAAAATCAGAAGCTTATTGATTTTATATAAAGTATTTGGCAAGATTTGTTCTTTACAAATTGTTCTAAAAATTATTTAATATTAGAATTTTTTAACATTTGGCAAATTTTACTTGCAAACCCATCTGGTCTGGGTGCTTTTTTCTTTCTTTTTTTTAAAATTTAGAATATTTTCCATGGTCACATTATTCATGATTCCCCTCCTTCCTTCCCTCACTCCCAGAGCTGACAAGCAATTCCACTGGATTAAACATGTATCATTGTTCAAAACCTATTTCCAGGAGGTAGCTGGGTAGTTCAGTGGATTGAGAGACAGACCTAGAGACATGAGGTCCTAGGTTCAGATCTGGCCTCAGACACTTCCCAGCTGTATGACCCTGGGCAAGTCACTTAATACCCATTGCCTAGCCCTACCACTCTTCAGCCTTTGGAACCAATACACAGTATGATCTGAAAAAGTTGCATTTATTATTTCTGCTTTTCTGCATTTGTTTGCAAGATTTCTACGACATAGTACATGTACTGCTGAGAAGAAGGTATATTCCTCTTTATCCCTCTTCAGTTTTCTCCAGATATCTATTAAATTTAATTCTTCTAGCATTTCATTCACTTTTCTTCTTTCTTATTTATTTTTTGGTTCAATTTATCTTGTTCTGAAAGGGGAAGATTGAGATTCCCCACTAGTATGGTCTTACTATTTATTGTTGTGATCAATCTAGAGCCTGGGTTAATTGTGGGTGTTGAATCCTAAATGGGACACCTATGTATGATAGTGAACTCAAAAGATCACCTACTGCAGTTGATGTTACAAAGAATATATGGAATCTGCTTATCCCAAACCCAAGACAACTATAGTATCCCAGGGCTAACAGCCAAGCTAGGAATCAGCTGATAAAGGAATTCAGCTAACTCTGCCCAACTGAAGCCCTGTGAATTTGATAACACCTTTTTCTGACTGCAGGTTTGATCACCAAGTAGAAGGAATATAAATAAACCCCTTCCTTAAGCTGACACTAGATATAGTCAACTAGAGCTCACTAGATCTTTGATGAAGCTCAGGCAAGTTGTAGTCTTAAAGATGATTTAATAATCTAATAGATCTAGGGAAGGATGAGCTGGGAAATGGCTGGGAAAGTGAGAATTGGAAATCCTTAAATATATCTCGATGACTATATTATTGATGAATCCTCTCATTTATATTGCTGATCAAAGTTCTTGATTGTTAACAGCCTGGCTGAGGCCTGACAGGCCTCAACTTAGAATCAAGGTTATCCTGCTGAATGATAAGTTTTGTTGATCTTCTTGGTAATTGTAATTCAGGAAACAGGGATTGATGAAACACAGTTGGAGCTGGTTGCTGGTTGATGAATGAATAGAGCACAAGCTAGGCCTACCCAAACTACCCTTCACCCAAATATCTCAAAACTGAGACCCAGATGGGTTCAAATTCCTTCCTTTTATACTTGAGCCTAACTTCCCTAGCTCATGCCAGGCTCCTGCCAAGCTCAGTTGATTCTACATTCTAAGCAGGTAACTGTCCATCATCTTGACTTCAACATGGCTGTCAAATATTTTCTTACATTATTTCCTCCTTGAGCTCCTTTAATTTTTCCTTTAGAAATCTAGATTCTATACCATTTGGTGCATAAATGTTTAGTAATGATACTACTTCATTGTTTATATTACCTTTAGTAAAATGTAATATCCTTCTTTATCTCTTTTAATCAGATCAATTTTTATTTTGGCTTTGTCTGGTATCATGATTACTGTGCCTGCTTTTTTTACTTTTGACAATGCATTATAAATTCTGCTCCAGCCTTTTATCTTGAATATGTGTGTGTCCCCCTGTCTCAAATGTGTTTCTTGTAAATAACATATAGTAGGATTCTGGTTTTTAATCCACTCTGCAATCTGCTTGCATTTTATGGGTGAGTTCATCCCATTCACATTCAGTGCTATGATTACAAATTGTGTATTGCCCTCCATCTTATTATCCCCATTTAAATCCTGCTCTATTCCCTTTCTCTCTATTCCTCATCACCAGTATTTTGCTTTTTGTCACACACACCCCATTTCCCCCTCCCTCCAATTATCTCCCTCTTCCCTTGTTTTATTCCCCTTCTACTTCTCTTTTGGATAAGATAAAATTCTATGCCCCATTAGTATACTTGTTTTACCCTCTCTGAGTCGGTTACAATGAGAGTAAGTTTAAGCATTGCCTGTTACCACCCTTATCCTCCCCTCTCTATAATGATTTTTCACACCTCTTTATGTTATATAATTTATCCCATTCTATCTTTCCCTTCCCTTTTCTCTCAATGCAATCCTCTCTTTCAACCATTGGTTTACTTTTTCATGTATCATTCATATGCATACATATCATATCATACATACATATTGTTCCATATCATCACATTTCCATATACATCATATCATCATAATCAGCTAACTTTTCCACCCTCTTTATAAGTAAATTCCTTCTATCTTCTCTACTACTAAGAGTAAATTTTGAGAATTACAGAGATTCTCTTTCTATGTAGACATTTAAACATTTTGATCTTAATGAGTCCCTTAAAGTTCCTCTTTCTTATTTACCTTTTGTGGCTTCTCTTCTGTCTCATGTTTGGACTTCAGATTTTTTGTTTAGGTCTAGCTTGTTCCTCAGGAATTCTTAGAAATCTGCTATCTTATTGAATGTCCATTTTTTCCTCTGAAAAAATATACTCAGTTTTGCTAGATAGTGTAAGGATGGGATTTGTGCAAGGGGAAATGGGACAAAAGGAGCCAGGAAAGGAGTTGCTGACAGTTGCTGACAGTTGAGGATAGTTGATACCAGCGGAGAATTCTGGGAATTTCTTGGAGGAGGAAGGAGAGAAGAAAGGTCTTTGGGCAGAAGACTGAGAGAGAGAGGAGGTGGACATCCCAGATCAGATCCAGGCCTGGGGGCTTCCTGAGGGTCTTTCTTTGGAAACTGAAACCCTGATTCCCTGGTCAAAGTCATTCCATTGCATCTCACCCATCAAGACTTCAACCATCGAGTCAGCAAAGTTTGGGCTCCATTTTGGGAGCGATCTCTTCCTCTCCTCCCATTTCCCAATTTTGCTGAGAGGCCAAACTTACAATTATAGGAAAGGATAGAAACTGAAAAATAGAAATAGAAACAGAAGAAGAAGGGGGGGAGAAGCTTAGGAGTGGGAACCACTGGGGTTCCCATCCAAGTGATGGAGCCCATAAGAATAGCAAAGAGAGCACCCCAAAAATCTCTCTTCCCTTCACCCCTTTCCCCATTCCCTGGTTTGATAATAATTTTTGAAAAGCCATTCATCAGTCAGATAGTGTTCCAGAGGGCCTGAGAGACAACAGGGGAGAGGGGAACCGCAGTTTGGTCTGGCAGCCTCCATTTTTAAGCCAGACCCCCCCTCTGTAAAATTAATTGATCTGGGGGGAGGTTTGTGTGAACCCCATCCTCATTCAGGGTCAGATTGGGGTGCCACATACCTCCTCTTATAGGGAAGTCTTGCCCCTGACTCCTGTGGAGCAGCATGACCATCCAGGTCACCCAGTGTCGAGGTGACACCCCCTTTAAGTCTCCCAGTATATATTTGGCCCCAGGGGAGAGCTGGAAGACTCACCACGTAGATTCTCTCTCTATTTACCTTCTATCAAACATTGGTTACAGGCTCTCTTTATTGTTACAATAGGTGACTCTGGGTTGTAAACCCAAATATTTTGCCTTTCTGAATATCATATTCCATGCCTTCTTGTCCTTTAATGTAAAAGTTGCTAGGTCCTCAGTGATCCTGATTGTAGCTCCATGATATTTGAATAGTTTCTTTCTGAGTGCTTGAAGTATTTTTTCCTTGACTTGGTGGCTCTTGAATTTGGCTATTACATTCCTGGAAGTTGTTGTTGGAGGATTTCTTTCTGGAGGTGATCTGTGAATTCTTTCAATTTCAATTTTATTTTCTTATTTGAGGATCTCCGAGCAGTTATCTTTGGTAACTTCTTGTAATATGTTGTCCAAAGTTTTTTCTTGATCATGGCTTTCAGGTAGTCCAATAATCCTCAAATTGTCTCTCCTAGGTCTATTTTCTAGGTCAGGTGTTTTTTCAATAAGATAGTTTATGTTTTCCTTTGTTTTTTCCATTCATTTGATTCTGCTTCATTTTTTCTTGATTTCTCTTGAAATCATTAGTTTCTAGATCAGTGATTCCCAAAGTGGGCACTACCACCCCCTGGTGGGTGTTGAGGTGAAGAATGGTTGAAGCCTAAGGTGAGGAGTGAGCCATGTGTCTGGCTTTAGCTAGACTATAGCTACCCAAGAACTTTGGTCCTGGGAAGGGAGAGGAGGGGTCTCTAGGCTTTCTAGAGCTTTGCTTGATGGAGTCCCCTGGCTCTCCTCACAGTTTAGAGTAAGAAAGTTAAAGATAAAATATTAATAAAGCTGCTTAAATGTGAGTGTTTACAATATTTTTTCCATCTAGAGTTTAACATTTGACTACACTCCTCTCTATTGATCTATAAATATTGTTTGACCTCAAGGAGGAGTGTTGTACAAAACTCAAAGAATGATGTTATCATCATAGTACAGGTATGGGATATGAAGGCTCATAATAAGAATACCTGGCATTCAGATAGGGCCTTAAGATTACAAAATGCTTTATTTTACTATCACATTTGAACTTTGCATGACTCATGTAAATAAAACTCAGTCTCTTATCTTTAAGCCTTTGCACTTTCCTGCCTGGGTACAGGTTTTTGTAAATAGTATACTACTGGGAGCAAAGTATTGGGGAAATGAGAGAGCCTGCCAAATACGCATATAAAAATAAGTTTAAAATAATTGCAATGTTATATTTGGAGGGGAAGGTAATAACACCTGAAGAAGGTGTCATCAGGAAAGACAAGTAGGAAGTGGCACTTGAGTTAAGCCTCACAGAATTTAGGAATTCTAAGTGTCCTGCAAGGAAGGAGTGCATGCTAGACATGGGTGTTACAAAAGCAAGACAATAAGAGACAGTGTTTTGTGAGAAGCAGCAAGAAGGCTAATTCTTTTGAACCATGGAGTAGGTCGAGAGCAATAAAGATGCTAAAATGGTACATTTCAGCCAGGTTGTGAAGAATTTTAAATGTCAAATGAGTTTATGTTTGCACCCAGAGGTAATAGTAAGACATTGAAGTTTGTTGACCAAAAAAGCAAAATGGTTGGAGTAAAATAGTGAAACCCTATCCAGGAAATAGGAAATTTGGAAAAGAAATGAATTTTAGAGAAAGGACACTGAATTCCATTTCATACTGATTAAGTGTTGGAAGCTGATTCAAGAGAGATAGTGGAGCTAGATGTACACATCTGGGATTTATCTCCTAGTGATGATGCAGTTATCAAGAGAGAGTGTAGAAAGAGAAGGGAAGGTGACCCAGGATAGAACCTTGGGAAAAATCCATGAAACTGTCATTCATTGTGTATTATGATCTAGCAAAGAAGACCAATATGGACTAATCAGATAGTTAAGAAGAAAGAAGTATTGCCATACTGAATGGCCTGTATTAATCTACATTTTCTTGGACATTTTCAGAGAGAAAAGGATTAGAAAAACCCAGAGAGAAGAGGCTAAATTGTAGGAGAGGGTAGCCAACAGTGAAAAAAATACTGTGAAAATGTCCAAGAAAATGTAGATTAATACAGGCCATTCAGTATGGCAATTCATACAATTTGGAGAGGTCAGTTGGAATTAAATGTTGATGACAGAACTAGCACAAAAATTTAAGAAATGAGAGCAGGAGAGGTAAAAAGAGTAGACATTTGAAAGAAGATAGTAATCTCCTCTGCATCCCACATGGTTTTTAGCCTCATCCCCCTAGAAATCTCCCACCAATCATATACCCAAGGTTTATCCTAGGCCCTTTTTTTCTATTGCTAGATATTAAATAGATATCAATGGAACCCACAAGGAAAGGCCACCTTAGAAAAATACAATGACAGGGATTTCAAGGGAGCAAAACTAAAGGACTGAAAATATTACTTAATTGTCTTACAACTACTTCCTTTGTATACACTGATTTAAATAACAATATGTGGTCTTACACACACAAAAATGCACACATATACAAATAAATATGACATATTAGGATGTCATTGTGGTGGTAGATTTCTACTTTCTAAAGTTTCAAATTGACCTTTTTACTATTTCTTGGCATTCATTTCACAGTTGGCTGAAAAATATGGCTCCATATATACTCTTTATTTTGGACCTCAATGTGTTGTGATACTACACGGATATAGCACTGTCAAGAAAGCTCTACTTGATCAAGGAGATAGTTTTATGGAGAGAGGAAGTATGCCAATATTTGATGATATATTCAAAGGACAAGGTAAGTTTAACTTATTCAAAAGAGTCACAGAAAAGCAAAAGATTATGGCAGAGTATATCCAGTAAAATGTACATCCATAGAACACAATTGCTGTCTTTCATTTCTAATGTTCTATTACAGAACCTAGCACGAGGTCTCCAAGCGGTAGGAGTCTGATACCTACCATGCTGAATTGCACTTTGTTTGAATTGAAGAAAATTAAGTTTGTTCAATGAATTAAGCTGAAACACCATAGCCTCCATGCACACCATGCTGCCACCCACCATCTTGAATGTTAGATTGACAAATTTTCTGTATTTCTCTTTCTTAGGAGTTGTTTCCAGTCATGCAGAGAGGTGGAAACAAATCCGGAGATTTTCCCTGATGACACTAAGGAACTTTGGAATGGGGAAGAAAACCATTGAAGAGAGAGTTCAGGAAGAAGCCCAATGCCTGGTGGAGGAACTCAGGAAAACAAAGAGTTGGTTTTCAGTTCTTGTCTCACTGCTGACCCATCCCTAATGCTATGTAATATTTCCTTTGGGAGTGATTCTAAGTCTCCACCTGGGTCCACTGACTAGGTATCAACTCTGCTGAGCTAGAAAAATCCCTTCTCCTTTCTTATATTAAGATAGTATGCTTAAGTAGCCTCCCTCTAAGGGGTAAAAGAAACTATCCAGGAGAACAACCTTCACTAGACTTAGAGGAATTAAACATCAAATTCAGGTAGGAGAAGAAGGGATGCCTACTCCTACCTGATTGGAAACATTGCTGCCAAAGGCATTGTTTATAATTTTATGAACTTTTTCCCACATTAGGTCAGCCCACTGATCCCACCTTCATTTTTGGCTGTGCTCCATGCAATGTGATCTGCTCTATCCTCTTCCGTGAACGATTCAAATACAAAGATGAGAAATTTCTACATCTGATGAACATAATAGTTGACAATTTTAATCTAGTTAGTGAACCATGGATACAGGTAAGGTCAAGGGTGTCTTCTTGTTCTGTTAATGTTTACTGAGTTTCAGCAACAGGATCAGAACACCATAGGCTCACAAATCTTAGCAAATTGCCCAACACTTAGGAACACACACATGCGCGTGCACGCACGCACACACACACACACAAATACAAAAAGTCATAAATATATACACATTCACACACCATGCCCAATATTATCATTTAATATCTTTGACTCTCAGATAAAATCCTATACAGACATTGCTTCAGTCAGGCCTCAGAAGTAATTCTAGGTCATATAAAATTTAAGTTATGGGGGGAAATGCCTAGCTTTAAGTTCCTAGCAAACCTACATTTAAGAGGTTAACACTCTTCCCCCTTTGGCCAGGAATGCAGCTGCCTGGTACAAAGGCCAAAACCAAAAAATATTTCAAGACTCACTTCACACAAAAGAACCCCCCTGAAACTTTGCAGATGCGCAGAAGATATGTATTATGTCATATCAAAACACAAAAGGTCTCATTGGCTTCAGAATAGAACAAGGCCAAGGCTGAATTTTGACTGGGTTCTTAGAAAGTCAAGTCGGGGAATATTTTCTGAGCTGAGCAAGTAGAAACTAATGATCTCTCAAGACAACAAGGACAAATAAAACAAAGCCAAAAGACTGAAAAAATAGAGTTTCCAAGCAAAACAAAAAATCTTACAAGAAGCCAGAAAGAGACAATTCAAATATCAAGGAGCACCAATCAGGATCACACAGAATCTGGCAGCCTCAACGCTAAAAGACCGCAAGGCATGGAATACAATATTCAGAAAGGCAAGAGAGCTGGGCCTGCAACCACGGATCAACTACCCATCAAAATTGACCATATATTTCCAGGGGAAAGTATGGGCATTCAACAAAATTGAAGA
>NC_058131.1:689045817-689165542 GCF_016433145.1 Gracilinanus agilis
GAATGTATAAAAATATGGAGGAACTAAAACATTTCATTTTGGAAAGAGTGAAGGAACATCAGGAGATACTGGACCCTAACAACCCTCAAGACTACATTGACTGCTACCTCTCTAAAATGCAGCAGGTAAGATACATGGGGGAAGCACATTGCCTGTTGAGCAAGGCATACATTCAAAAGGTTCTTCAGCCCACTCTCTTCAAACCACAAGAAGGAATATCAGAGAGAGTCTCAAAGTATACATGCTCATCAATGATGCCACTGTCTCTCTCATATCTGAGCTGTTTTAACTCACCCCCCACCCCTCCTCTGAACCCTGTATAAGAATTGAGATTGGAAGAATTCTTTGGTGCAGGGTGATCAGGTAATGATCTAGGTTTTCTGGTTTGAAGGAGAATGGTGGATTTGAGAATGATAAGAGAAATAAATTAATCAATATTTACTAAATACCTACCATGTCACAGTGCTAGAAATACAAAATGAGGTACAAGATAATTCCTGCCGTCAAGGAGCTTACAATCTAATGGAGGCAACAACATACAAATCAATATATACTAAATAAACTATAAACAGGACAAATAAGATGCAGAGTGGAACTTGAAGTCAGGAAGACCTGAGTTCAAAGCCAACTTCAGAAATTCCTAGCTATATAATTCTGGGCAAGTCATACCACCACAATCAGCCTCAGTTTCCTTATATGTGAAGTGAACATAATGACATTTATTTCCCAGAATTGCTGTAAGAAGAAACTGATAAATATGTGAAGCACAATACTAACCTTGAATACAAATGTAAATGATGAATATTTTGTAAATGTTATAAATTTCCCATAAAAGCACCACAAATAAATCAATTACATAAATAAAGCACCTTTATTTTGCCCAATTAAAAAATAAAAGATACAAATGACTTCTCAAAATCCACAAACTAATTTGGAAAACAAATGAATCCCTTATAATACCACATATATTCCTTGGATAATTAAAATGAACAGATTTTCCAATAGGACACGTCTAATACTTATATTCATGTCTGTATTCCATTCCTATATAGTTCCACTCAGGCTGATAGAGGCTGCAAGGGGGTGATATGGCTAGAGTACTGAGACTGAACTCAGAAAGACTTGCATTCAAATATGGAATCAGATATTTTATAGAAGGATTAGTCTAAACAAGTTACTATCTGCCTCCATTTCATCAATAGTAAAATAGGGATAATAATGACATCTCTCTCTGAGGGTCATTGTAAAGAGAAAATGAGTTAAGATTTGTAAGGAGTTTATCACAGGACCTGACACATTGTTGATGCTTGATAATGCTTCATTCCTTCCTTATTTCCTTCCTTCCTTCCTTCTTTCCTCCATCCCTTCCTCCCTTCCTTTGTCCCTTCCTCCCTTCCTCCCTTTCTTCATTCCTTCTTTCCTTCCTTCTTCCATTCCTTCCTCCCTTTCTTCCTTCCTTCTTTCCTTTCTTTAAAGTCTAACCCATTGGATTAAACTTTTCCTAAAAAGGAAAAATCATTTTGGAAATACTGAATGGACAATCTTTCTCATTTGATCTCAACCATGCAAACAACTCATGGTAATGGGGGTAGGTGAGAAGAAAGTAAATATTTTCTCTTCCTAATCCCATCATAGATGACATCCTTAACTTCTCTCTTTTCACACCACAACCATCATAGCTCTGGTCATCATAATCTCTCTGTCGAACACTGACAATTCTCCCCTAACAGCTCTCCAAGGATCAAGACTTTCAATCTGTTTTCAAGAAATCTGCAGAATTAGCATGCCTAAAGTACAAGATTTCCAGGAGTCTTCCCATGACCATGAAACTTGAGGGTTCCACCCTGCTTCTAAGACAAACAGACAATCTGTCTTCAGCCTTCCTTTCTGAATTGGTTACACATTTCTCCCACCCTCTGATAAAATTATCCTACTTGTTGTTCCCTATATGCAATATTCCATCTTTTGTCTCTTTACCTTTATTAAGCTTAACTACTTGATCTCAAATGCTCTCTTTCCTCAATTCCATCTTCTTAGCAGTCCTAATATACTTTCACACGTAGCTTCTACCCAGCCTCCCCATATTCCTCCTGTTCTTATTGAACCATCTTCCAAATCTCTGGTTAGCCATTTGGTATCTATCCCATTAGTATTTATCTTTAAATGTGTTATACTCTTTCAGTAGAATGTAAGCATCTAGAGGTAGGGGTGGTCTTCATTTTACTTAATAGTTTTATATTCCTCACTTTCTAGCATTCTGTTGGCACATAATAGTTATATCATACATTTTTGTTGATTGATTGATTTCATTTACTGATAGAAATGTTAAAAAGGCATGGGTCACTGAATGAACTTTAATAGATACTTTAATCGAATTATTATTATAGACCATTCCTGAATTCTCTTTTAACCTTCTCTCTAGATATTTTGCCAATTTTCCCCTCTTGCTTCTAAAATGTTTACTTTTGTTTTTGTAGTGGCCCTGAACCAATGGGAAGTTTAAATAAAACTGCTGTTGAATGGACATAAAAGCATGAAAGTATTCATTCCATTGCTTGATCTTTTCTCATTACTTTTATTTATTTTGGCTATATTTGTCTGATTTAAAGTATTCTAGGCCAAGCACCTGACTTAATTTGAGTTTAATTTTGGGAAAAATATTATTTCCATCCATTTTGTATAAATCCATCATCTTTTGTCAAGTATTGATTTCTTTCTATCCAATAAATAAAAGAAAAAGATAAATAAAACATTTCTAACAAATAGACATCAAGAAAAATTAATTTTCATATTGGTCATGTCCAAAATGATGTGTCTGATTTTGCATATATAATCATCAACTCTCAGAAGACAGCTAGCAGTCTTCATCATTGGTCTTCTGCATTTATAATTTATAATTTTTCAAAAACGTTCAGTTTGACAATGTTGATGGTTATAAGTTAACTTATGACATGCATTATTAAGCTCACATGTTCAGGATTTCTTATTTTGGACAATAAATCAAATTTGATTTTGATATGTTTTCTAATCACTTCTTTGATTTTTCATAGAGGAGTGTTCCTGACCTAATGAATATTTTCATGCTTGTTAGGACAAGAGCTTTTTTTCAGTGTCCAAAATACTCATTTAGTGTTAAAAGTCTAACGTTTGACCACTACAGTTCGTGATGCATTAAACTTGATGTTTCTTTCTGTTTGATGGCCTGTGAATTTTACCAATATGTAGTTTGTTTGTGGTTTTTAAAACAGACATGTTTTTCCTTTATTTATTAAATTATTGCATGCAGATTTTAAGAATTAATTCTATATTTCCAAGATATACAGGATTCTTAAGCTATTTCTTCATGTCCTCTCTTCAAGTTCATTTTGGCTTGTAGAGAACCCATGTGCTCTTCTGATATTGTTGTCTACCATTTGTGATAAAATTCCTCTATCATTTTCCTTTACTGTCATATTGCCCAATCTGAAAGATATACAGTAGTACCTCAAGAGTGATTTTAATTTGCATTTCTCTAATCATGAGGGATTTAGAACATTTTTTCATGTGATTATTGGTATCTTTCATTTCTTCATCTGAAAACTCTATTCATACACTTTGATCATTTGCCAATTGGGGATTGACATGTAGTCCTATACATTTGATTTAATTCTTTATGTATTTGAGAAATGAGACCTTTATCAAAGAAATTTGTTATAAACATTTTTCTGTTTGTCATTCCCCTTCTAATCTTGGTTGCATTGGTTTTCTTCATATAAAAACTTTTTTAATTTAATATAATCAAAATTATGTATTTTACATTGTATAATGCTATCAATTTTTTATTCATAAATTCCTCCCCTCTCCATAGATCTGAAAGGTAAACTATCCTATATTCCCATAATTTACTTATAACATCACCCTTTATGTCTAAATCATATACCTATTATTGCCCTTTTCTTGGTATAGGGTCAGAGATATTTATCTACACCTAATTTCTTCCATACTGTTTTCCAATTTTCCTAGTAGTTTTTAGCAAATAGTGAGTTCTTATCCAAAAAGCTAGGATCTTTGGTTTTATCAAATACTAGATTACTGAAGTAGTTTAACCTCTAATCTATTCTATTGATCCACAGATTCTATTCTTAGCCACTACCAGATTGTTTTGATGATTATTTATTAATAATACAGTTTAAGATCTGGTATTGGTAGGCCACCATCCTTCACATTTTTTCATTAGTTCCCTTCATATTCTTGATCTTTTATTCTTCCATATAAGTTTTTAAATTATATTTTCTAGTTCAATAATATAGTTTTTGGTAGTTTCATTGGTTTGGCATTGAATAAGTAAATTAATTTAGGTAGGATTGTCATTTTTATTATGTTAGTTTGGCTTACTCATGAGTAATTAATATTTTTTCAATTATTTAAATATGATTTTATTTGTGTGAAAAGTGTTTTGTAACTGTTCACATAATTCCTGTGTTGGGCTTGGCAAATACATTCTCAAGTATTTCATATAGTCCCAAGTGATTATAAATGGAATTTCTTCTTCTAATTCACTGCTGGACTTTGCTGGAAATATGTAGAAATGCTGATGATTTATGTGAGCTCGTTTTGTATCCTGCAACTTGGCTAAAATTATTAATTACTTCAATTAATTTTAATTGATTCTCTAGGATTCTCTAAGTATACCATCATATCATCCACAAAGAGTGATAGTTTAGTTTCTTCATTGCCTACTCCATCAATTTCTTTTTCTTCTCTAATTGCTAGCTAGCATATCTAGTACAATGTTAAACAATAGAGTTGATAATGGATGCCCTTGCTTCCCTCCTGAAATTATTAGAAATGTTTCTAACTTATCCCCATTGGAGATGATACTTGCTGATTGTTTTAGATTCTGCTTGTGATTTTAAGGAAACACCACTTTATTACTATGTTTTTTGGGGTTTTTAATAGAAATGGGTGTTGTATTTTGTCAAATGCTTTTTCTGCATTTGTGGAGATAATCATGTGATTTCTGTTAGTTTGGTTTTTGATATGATTAATTATGTTGATAAGTTTTCCAATATTAAATCCATCTTGTATTCCTGGTCTAACTACCAATTGGTCATAGTGAATAGTCCTTGTGATATATTGATTTTGTCTCTTTGCTATCATTTTATTTAAGATTTTTGCATCAATATGCATTAAGAAAATTAGTATGTAATTTTCTTTCTGTTTTTGGTCTTCTTGGATTTGGCACCAGCATCACTTATGTCATTAAAAAAATCTGATAGGTCTCCTTTTTTGTTTATTTTCCAAATAGTTTATATAATATTGTGATTAATTGTTTTTTAATTGTTAGGTAGAATTCACTGGGGGATCCAACTGACCCTGGGAATTTTTTTCTTAGGGAGTTGATTGAAGGCTTGTTCAATTTCTTTTTCAGAGATGGGATTATTTAAGTATTCTATTGTACCTTTATTTCTGGGAATCTAATAATTTTTACTGCTTTGTTGACTTATCACACACATTAGAACAGCTGTTCTTAATGATAGAGTTTATGTTCATTTTATTTTATCCTGGTTTTGATTATTTGCTAATTTTCCCTCTTTGTGAATTTTATTAACAGTTGTTTGAATAGAATATGAGCTTCTACTTAACTTTTATCTCTCCATGTTTTTTTTCTATTTTTTCTTTTTTTTAAATTTTAAACATTTATTAATATTCATTTTTAACATGGTTATATGATTCATGGTCCTACTTTCCCCTTCACCCCCCCGCATTTCCCCCACCCATGGCCGACACACATTTCCACTGGTTTTATCATGTGTCCTTGATCAAGACCAATTTCCAAATTGTTGGTAGTTGCATTGGTGTGGTAGTTGTGAGTCCACATCCTCAATCATGTCCACCCCCACCCATGCGTTCCAGCAGTTGTTTTTCTTATATGTTTCCTCTCCTGCAGTCCTTCCTCTGAATGTGGGTAGGGTTCTTTTCCATAAGTCCCTCAGAATTGTCCTGGGTCATTGCATTGCTGCTGGTACAGAGGTCCATTACATTCAATTTTACCATAGTATATCAGTCTCTGTGTACAGTGTTCTTCTGGCTCTGCTCCTTTCACTCTGCATCACTTCCTGGAGATCTTTCCAGTTCACCTGGAACTCCTCCAGTTTATTATTCCTTTGAGCACAATAGAATTCCATCACAAGCATATACCACAATTTGTTCAGCCATTCCCCAATAGAAGGACATACCCTCCTTTTCAAGTTCTTTGCCACCACAAAAAGTGCTGCTATAAATATTTTTGTACAAGTCTGTTTATCTGTGATCTCTTTGGGGTACAAACCCAACAATGGTATGGCTGGATCAAAGGGCAGGCATTTTTTTGTAGCCCTTTGAGCATAGTACCAAATTGCCAGCCAGAATGGTTGTATCAGTTCACAACTCCACCAGCAATGCATTAATGTCCCAATTTTGCCACATCCCCTCCAGCATTCATTACTCTCCCCTTCTTTCATTTTAGCCAATCTGCTAGGCGTGAGGGGATACCTCAGAGTTGTTTTGATTTGCATTTCTCTAATTATTAGAGATATAGAACACTTTCTCATGTGCTTATTGGTACTTTTGATTTCTTTACCTGAAAATTGCCTATTCATGTCTCTTGCCCATTTATCAATTGGGGAATGGCTTGATTTTTTATACAATTGCTTTAACTCCTTGTATATTTGAGTAATTAGACCCCTGTCAGAGTTTTTCGTTATAAAGATTTTTTCCCAATTTGTTGTTTCCCTTCTGATTTTGACTACATTGTTTTTGTTTGTACAGAAGCTTTTTAGCTTAATATAATCAAAACCATTTAATTTACATTTTGTAATTTTCTCTAACTCTTGCTTGGTTTTAAATTCTTTCCTTTCCAAGAGATCTTATAAGTATACTATTCTGTGTTCACTTAACTTATTTATAGTTTCCCTCTTTATGTTCAAGTCATTCACCCATTTTGAATTTATCTTGGTGTAGGGTGTGAGATGTTGATCTAAACCTAATCTCTCCCATATTGTTTTCCAAATTTCCCAGCAGTTTTTGTCAAATAGTGGATTCATGTCCCAAAACTTGGGCTCTTTGAATTTATCATGCACTGTCTTGCTGATGTCATTTACCCCAAGTCTATTCCACTGATCATCCCCTCTGTCTCTTAGCCAGTACCATATTTTTTTGATGACTGCTGCTTTATAGTATAGTTTAATATCTGGTACTGCTAGGCCCCCTTCCTTCACATTTTTTTTTCATTATTTCCCTTGATATTCTTGATCTTTTGTTATTCCAAATGAATTTGTTATATTTTTTTCTAATTCAGTAAAGAAGTTTTTTGGTAATTTGATAGGTATGGTGCTAAATAGGTATATTAATTTGGGTAGGATGGTCATTTTTATTATGTTAGCTCATCCTACCCATGAGCAACCAATGGCTTTCCAATTGTTTAGATCCCGTTTTATTTTTTGGAAAGTGTTTTGTAGTTGTTTTCATATATTTGCTGTGTTTATTTTGGTAGATAGATTCCTAAGTATTTTATATTGTCTAGGGTAATTTTAAATGGTGTTTCTCTTTCTACCTCTTGCTGCTCTAATGTGTTGGAAATGTATAGAAATGCTGATGATTTATGTGCATTTATTTTGTATCTTGCAACTTTGCTAAAGTTGTTGATTATTTCTACAAGCTTCTTAGTTGATTCTCTAGGATTTTTTAAGTATACCATCATATCGTCTGCAAAGACTGATAGCTTAGTCTCCTCATTGCCTATTTTGATACCTTCAATTTCTTTTTCTTCTCTAATTGCAACTGCTAGTGTTTCTAGTACTATGTTGAATAATAGAGGTGATAATGGGCATCCTTGTTTCACTCCTGATCTTATTGGGAAGGCTTCTAATTTATCCCCATTGCAGATGATGCTTGTTGATGGTTTTAGGTATATACTGTTTATTATTTTTAGGAAAGGTCCTTCTCTTCCTATAATTTTCAGTGTTTTCAATAGGAACGGATGCTGCATTTTGTCAAAGGCTTTTTCAGCATCTATTGAGATAATCATGTGATTTTTGTTTGATAGACTGTTGATATGGTCAATTATGTGGATGGTTTTCCTAATGTTGAACCATCCTTGCATTCCTGGTATAAATCCCACCTGATCATGGTGGATGATCTTCTTAATTACATGCTGGACTCTCTTTGCTAGTATTGTATTTAAGATTCTTGCATCTATGTTCATTAGGGAGATTGGTCTGTAGTTTTCTTTCTCTGTTTTTGATCTCCCTGGCTTTGGAATCAGCACCATATTTGTATCATAAAAGGAATTTGGTAGGACTCTTTCTTTGCTTATCATATCAAATAATTTGTATAGTATTGGGATTAGTTGCTCTTTGAATGTCTGATAGAATTCGCTTGTGAATCCATCAGGCCCTGGCGATTTTTTCTTAGGGAGTTCTTTGATGGCTTCTTCAATTTCTTTTTCTGATATAGGATTATTTAGGTATTCTATTTCTTCTGCTGTTAATCTAGGCAGTTTATATTTTTGTAAATATTCATCCATATCTCCTAAATTGTTATATTTCTTGCCATATAATTGGGCAAAATAGTTTTTAATGATTGCCTTAATTTCCCCTTCATTAAAGGTGAGGTCTCCCTTTTTAATCTTTGATACTGTCAATTTGGTTTTCTTCTTTCCTTTTTTTATTAGATTAACCAGTACTTTGTCTATTTTATCTGCTTTTTCAAAGTACCAGCTTCTAGTCTTATTTATTAATTCAATAGTTCTTTTACTTTCAATATTATTGATTTTTCCCTTGATTTTTAGTATTTCTAATTTAGTTTTTATCTGGGGATTTTTAATTTGCTCGCTTTCTAATTTTTTGAGTTGCATACCCAATTCATTAATCTCTGCCCTCCTTAATTTGTTAATATATGCACTCAAGGATATAAATTTCCCCCTGAGTACTGCCTTGGCTGAATCCCACAGAGTTTGGTAGGATGTCTCATCATTGTCATTCTCTTCAATGAAATTGTTGATTGTTTTTATGATTTCTTCTTTGACTAGCTGGTTTTGGAGAGTCATATTATTTAATTTCCAATTAGTTTTTGACTTGCCTGTCCAGGTGCCCTTACTAATTATTATTTTTATTGCATTATGATCTGAGAAGGTTACATTTATTATTTCTGCTCTTTTGCATTTGTTTGCAATGATCCTATGCCCTATTACATGGTCAATATTTGTGAATGTACCATGTGCAGCTGAAAACAAGGTGTATTCCTTTTTGTCCCTATTTATTTTTCTCCACATATCTATTATATCTAATTTTTCTAGGACTTCATTCACCTCTCTTACCTCTTTCTTATTTATTTTTTGGTTTGATTTATCTAGATCTGAAAGAGGAATATTTAGATCTCCCACTATTATGGTTTTACTATCTATTTCCTTCTTGAGCTCTGCCAGTTTCTCCTTTATGAATTTGGATGCTATGCCACTTGGTGCATACATATTGAGCAGTGTTATTTCCTCATTGTTTATACTGCCTTTAATCAGGATGTAATGACCTTCCCTGTCTTTTTAAATCATATTTATTTTTACTTTGGCTTTTTCAGAGATCACAATAGCCACTCCTGCCTTCTTTTTCTCATTTGACATCCAAAAGATTTTGTTCAAGCCCTGAACCTTAAACTTGTGTATGTCCACCCACCTCATATGTGTTTCTTGTAGACAATATATGTTGGGATTTGGGTTTCTAATCCACTCTGCTATTTGCTTCTGTTTTATGAGCGAGTTCATCCCATTCACATTCAGAGTTACAATTGTTAGTTGTGCATTCACTGACATTTTTGTATTCTCCCGTATTCCTACCCCTTCTTCTTAAACTATTTCCTTTTAAACCAGTGGTTTGCTATTAAGCTGGTATCCCTTATCCCCTCCCTTGATTGACTTCCCTTTCTACCCCCTCCCTTGTTATTCCCCTCTTTTTGTTTTTGAAGACCTAATAAGTTCCCTCCCCTTCTTCTCCCCTCCCTTTTTTGACCTCCCCACTCCCCTGCTCCCCTTGGTTTATCCCTTCTGACTTTCTCAGTAGGGTTAGATAGAGTTTTATATCCCAATGGATAGTATAGCTACTCTTCCCTCTCTGATTTGATTACACTGAGAGTAAGGTTTTAAAATTACCTCTTGATGCTCTCTTCCTCTCCTTCTTATAATAGTATTTGTCCCCTCTCCTTCCCATGCCCTCTTTGTATGTAATAGAATATCCTATTTTTCTTATTCTCTCAAGTTTCTCCTGGTGTCCCCCTCCATTCACCCTCCTCTTTCCCACCCCCCATATCATCTTAGACCATTCAGCACTCCACCCTCTCCCCATAAATCATTCTTCCGACCACTATAATAGTGAATTCTTAATAGTGAATATAGTTCACTAAAGAGAATTATACATAGCATTTCTCCACATAGGAATACAGATAATTAGATCTTACTGAGGCCCTTAAAAAGGCAAATTTAAAAAATTAAGAGTTTTCTTTCTTTCCCCTCTGTTTCTTATTTACCTTTTCATGTTTCTCTCGATTTTTGTGGCTGGATATCAAACTTTCCATTTAGCCCTGGTATTTTCTGTGCAAATACTTGGAAATTTTCAATTTTGTTGAATGCCCATACTTTCCCCCTGGAAGTATATAGTCAATTTTGGTGGGTAGTTGATCCGTAGTTGCAGGCCCAGCTCTCTTGCCTTTCTGAATATCATATTCCAAGCTTTGCGGTCTTTTAGCGTGGAGGCTGCCAGATCCTGTGTGATCCTGGTTGGTGTTCCTTGATATTTGAATTGTCTCTTTCTGGCTTCTTGTAATATTTTTCTTTTACTTGAAAGCTCTTGAATTTGGCTATTATATTCCTGGGCGTTGTCTTATCTGGATCGAATGTAGAGGGTGATCTACGGATCCTTTCAATGTCTATATTGCCCTCTTGTTGTAGAACTTCAGGGCAATTTTGCTGAAAAATTTCTTTTAGTATGGAGTCCAAATTTCTATCAATTTCTCCCTTTTCAGGGAGACCAATGATTCTCAAACTGTCTCTTCTAGGCCTGTTTTCTTGGTCTGTCACTTTCTCATTGAGATATTTTATGTTTCCTTCTATTTTTCAGTCTTTTGACTTTGTTTTATTTGTTCTTGTTGTCTTGAGAGATCATTGGCTTCTAATTGCTCAATTCTAGCCTTTAGGGACTGGTTTTCCTTTTCAATCTTGTCATTTCTGGTCTTCAGTTGACTTGCCTCACTTTCCAGTTGCGAAATTCTGCCTTTTAAACTGTTATTTTCTTGCCTGATTTCCTTTTGAGCTATTTCCCATTTCTCTAACCAAATCTTTTCCAACTTTCTCGTCATCTCAGTTTTGAACATTTCAAGAGCTTGTGATCAGTTAGGTTCGGATGTGATTGCTTGTTTTTTCTCCTCTTCTGATTGCTCGGTTGTCTGGATTTTCTCTGTGTAAAAGTTGTCGAGTGTTAAAGATTTCTTCTTCTTGTTGTTAATCTTTCTCTCTCTCTTCTGGACTTCCTGATTCTCGGTAGCCATTGTTATACCAGCCCCTCCTCAGCTTTATCCTCAAGCTCAGGGTCTGTCTGTGTTCCTTTGGCTCCTGAGGTCTGAGGTCTGGTTTTTTCTAAGGTCAAGCCCCCTGGTGGACCCTCTTGCTTGATCCTCTGCAGGAGGTTCCTTTATAAGTCTCAGGGCACTGCTTCCACAGTTGTATACCCGTCTGCACTGGTTCCCCACTCAGGGTTTCTGAGCCTTTGCTCTCGTCTGTATCCGCCTCCGCCCACATCTCCACCTGTGCCTGCGGTCCGCGTCCACGCTCAGAATCCGTGCGCGTTCTTTAGCTTTTTGGGGTCCTAAATCTTGCTGCTCTCAGGAACAGGCCCTGGAGCTGCCAATGACTCAATGGGTGCCCCAAAATTGCTCTATTTCTTTTGACCTGGCTTCGGCGTTGTAGGTGGTGTGGGGGGGGGGAGGGGTGGTTGCTCAGCCCGCAATTTAGTGAGAGCTGTTTCACCCCTTTATAGCATGGAAATGCTCCAATTCCACATACCTTCCACTCTGCACCCTGTTGTGGGGTCCCTCTGTTTGATTGGGTTTGTTTTTATGTCCACTTGAGGAGTCCTGTATGTTTTGGTCAGGAGAGGTTAAGAGCTGCTTTTTACTCTGCCACCATCTTAACCCAGAACCCCATCAGTTCTGTCTCTCTCCATGTTTTTAACATGGGTAGCTTCATTTCTATTGTGGATAATATATAATCAGGTCTTCTGCCATTTGGGACATTTCACCCCTTTCCTTTTCCTCCTGTGTGACTGAAAAAATCACTTTCTGAGCTTCAATTTCCTTTTCTGCATTTTCTCAAGTGACTTCTAAAGTTGGTTCTTCCTAGTTCTAAATCGTATTAGCTTTCATATTTCATAGGATTTCACAGAATTGGGTAGTTGAAAGGTATCTCAGCAGACCTAATTTTAAAGGCTGGCTATCACACAAAACAATTAAGATTCTTTTGCTTTGCCACTGCCAGAACACAGGATTTATAACAATGGTTTGAAATTATAAAGACACATTTCATTTCCACATGAGGGAAAAATATTGAAGACTGGAATGACATTCTTCATTAAGCAGTGTTTCCCATCTGTGGAAGTCTTCGAGATGAAGCTAGATGACTTCTTATGGGAGATTTTGGAAAGGGAATTTCTGATCAGTCACAAGTGGGCTGGTTGAATGTAATTTTCACTATAAATTTTAAAATTCTGTTTTCTCATGCCCCAAAATATTACTCTTCATTTCCTCATTCTGAATACCTGAAATTCCATCTTAAGTGTGTGTGTCTCTGTTTTGACTAAGAAGCTATACTATTTTTAAAGTAAAAATTTAATCATAAGGAGTAATTTTATGATATTTTACCAGATGATTAAGGTTATAATGTGAATTACTTTATTAGGTCCCTTCCATACTAAAGATAAAAAATTATTATAAAATAAATTGAGAGTTTTAATTATATCATTACATATGAGGAAACTGAGGAACAGAAAGATTAAGTGATTGATCCAGGGACACATAAGCAGTCTTTGATTAAGGATATATTTAAATCTAGTTCCAAGTTGAGTTCTGTATCCATTATGTTATGTTCCCTGATAGAGAGAAGCCTGCCTGGGATGGCTAAGCCTATGAACACTTGAGTGCATAGGGAAGTCCCTAGTCACTGGAGATAGGGAAGTGAAGGAGGAAGACAGCTCCCAGGGCAAACTTTATGTACTTTTTTTTCTATTACTTATGTCTGTCCCTGCTATTGCTCATTACTTCACTTATTTTATGCCTTTGCTTCCTTTAGGAGAAAGACAATCCCCAGTCTGAATTTGACTTAGAGAACCTAGCAGTCACTGCAGCAGACTTATTTTCTGCAGGAACAGAGACAACTGGTAGCACTCTAAGATATGGTCTGCTGCTCATTCTTAAACATCCTGAGATCCAAGGTAAAGTGAAAGAATTGCCAAGCTTGCAGACCACACTTGCTGTCCTAGCCCCATACACTGCTCAAGAGCTGACTCCACACTCCTACCTTCTAGATTGATATGAATCCCATACAGATCAACAGCAGGTCAGATGGACGCACATGTAAGAAAATAGAAGACTTGGGCAAGACCTGATAGTTATTCAAGTATTTGAAGGTCTCTCATGTGGAATTCAATTCAGTTTAATGAACATATATAAAGCTACATCTATGTGCCCTCAGCTATATACCTGGAGTACAAAGATCCAAATGAAACACTCCCTCCCCTCAAAGGGCTTACACACCAGCAAGGCTGGTTCTCATAGATACCAAAAGGCAGAACAGGATAGATACAGAAAACTAGATAGATGGATAGAAATTGCAAATTGATAAAGGCTTCACTTAAGGAATGACTAGCTGATTATTAAAGCTGTCCCAAAGCTAGTTCAGGTACCCTGGAGATATTGAGATCTCCCTTATCAGAGGTTCTCAAGCAAAGGCTAGAAGTGCATCTGTTCAGGACATTAGGATCAGGATTCTGATTCAAATATGGAGGGTCCTCAACAAAAATGTGTCATTTTGAATGCTGAAATTCTTTATTTCTGTGAACTGGGAAATTCAGAGGTGAACTAAGATACTTACCTAGTGAATACTTTAAAGCAAGGTGATAATTTCATCACCAACACTTTCACATTCAAATGGAGTCATCTAGTTTCTTTGACAATAATAGTTGCAATCCAAATAAAGAATGTAAGGACAGTAAATCACTTGGCATATATTGTTTAGTTAATGTCCTGTGAGAGGGATACAGTTATTATCTCCACTTTACAAATTATATGAAAATAGATTTTTAAGTAGAAGGGACCTTAAAAAGTGCCTAGTGTTCCTCATTTTTCAGGTGAAGAAACTGAGGCTGAGACAGGTTAAATAACTTATCTAAAGTAACACAAATAACTAAAAAGGAAAGTAAACAGCTGTCTTACCGACTCTTATTCACTAAGTCATGGGAAAATTATCCCATTGCTTCTGCAGACATCTTTATGTCCTTGACTAAATAGAGGGAGGACAGTGAATCCATCTGAGAAGAATCCCAGATCATATCATCAGACAGACACTCCATATATATTCTCTTGGGCATTCCCAGGAGATGAGGAAATTAAGTGGCTATCCCTGTTTTTGTTCCTGCAGCAAAAATTCATGAAGAAATTAATCGTGTGATTGGACACAGTCGAATTCCTTCCATAAAGGACAGACAAGATATGCCCTATATGGATGCTGTGGTGCATGAAGTGCAAAGATTCATTGACCTCATACCTCTCAACCTGCCCCATGCAGTGAACCAGGATACCCAATTCCAACAATATATCATCCCCAAGGTCAGCAGTCATGAAGGTATTGGCTCTAGTGTTGGAAAGAATCTTAGATATCATCTGGTCCAATGAACTCATTTTAGATGTGAGAAAATTGAATTCCAAAATCATGATCTCACAAGGAGCTTCCCTTAAAGTGGTCTTTTGTTACATACTGCTAACTTGAATGGGAGGGATGTATAAATGTAGAAACCAGCTCTACAAATTACTTGGGTGGACAAAGTAGGATGAGAGAAATGATTCTGGGATTACAGGATGGTCGAACTGGCAGACAGACACACAGAATTATCTAGCTGATCAGTAACAAATTTTAATGATATGGGGTACATACTTTATAGGGAAAATGGCGTAGGCTAAGGGATTAGGTAAGTCTTTTGCAGGGACAATAGTTAGTAATGATTTACAAGATGGAGAAAATGGATATAGATTACCTCAGTGACTCTAAACAGAGTTTTCTATAGGATAATAATTCAATATGTCAATTTGTAACCATCTAACAGAGTTTCTCATAGAAATGCTGCATCAGTAATTTTTGGCAGGGCATTTAGTATTTGGGGAGAAATTGGATTAAGTTCTCATGCTGAGAGGGAAAGCTACATATCTGACTACTTTTAAACTATGGCTGTGGTTTTACTGGGGTCTACTCTAATACTTGGAGCTACAAATAAAGAATGAGAGGAAAGTGCACACTTATTTTGTTTCCCCTACTGCTCATTCATCACATTACCATTTGGAAAGAAAATGTACAGGGAAAATAATCAAGTGAGATTACAGAAGCAAAATTTTTTTGTTTATGAAATTTCCTCTTCCTGGATTAGATTCCCTAAATACTATTATCTTTCCCATTGTTCAGATAGAGACACTGAATATCAGGTCAAATGACTCACCCAAGGTCATTTAACTAAAAGAACTAAAAGTGTAGAAGCTTGGAGAACCCAAGGGCTTAAATTCTGAAATACCATTTTCCAGGAGTACTTAAAAAACACTGGTTGAATCCCTTTGAATTTAATTGAAGTCGCCTAGTGCTGACTGAGCAAAGCTACTCTTCCCAAAGAAATGAGAAGGGAGCATCCAACCTAATGATTCATGTTGTGCATACCTCAAGTATATTGTTCAGTTCAAATTTTCAATGTTTCAGTAAGAACTACCTAGGTAAAAATTGCTGGGTGAAGTACTTTGCACACAAGGCAAATATAGGAGGATGCTTGACCCTAAGGACTTTGGATTCTCCTGGGGGAAGAACAGCTTACACACACACAGAAAATTCTACCCAAATTATTATTTTTCTCCTTCAGACTCAAGCTATGATTTGGTTAGTAGTGTGGCTTTCTACTGAGGATACCCTTTCAGTAGAGTGTTCCGTACTTAGAACTTTTAAGCATTGCCTGAAAAATTAACAGGTCATATGTTCTGTCCAGAGTCACACAGGCAGCAGGCATGGACATGAAGTATAGACCAAGGAACTGAAAAGAGAGAGCACAGAGAGCTTAGGACCTTAACCAAGGCTTCCTATCACAGAACAGGATACCTAAACCTATCCTTGAAGGCAACTAGAGATTCTAAAAAACTAATGTAAGGAGTTCTTTCTAGGAATGGAGACCATAGAGAGAATATCATAGATGGGGATAGCACATGGACCAGGTTATCTGGAACCCTAAGGATATCATGATGGATACAATAATGAAGATATCACTGTGGCAAGGTAGACTAGAATCTACCCAGACTCTTAAGGGCTATACATATCAATCTATATTACACGCAAGGGAGTGTGTATTTTGTACTATAGACAATATGAAATCACTCAGAATTCTTGGGATTGGTGTAATGTTGTTAACTGACTCTCCCCTGGAATTTCTTCCCTCTAGGGCACTAACATCTTCCCATTGCTGTCACCAGTCTTGCATGACAGCAAAGAGTTCTCCAACCCTGACAAATTTGACCCCCAGCATTTCTTGGATAAGAATGGAAGATTTAAGAAAAGTGACTACTTCATGCCTTTTTCTGCTGGTAAAAAGGAAACCTCTGCATCTCTGCTTCTTCTTCTATGTCTGCCTCTAAAGAATCCTTTCCCTCTTCCCACTCAGCTTTGACTAAGTCTCTTCATGGTAGTTCTTCTAAGGACATACCATCAAAGTACAGCAATTACACATTCTTTTCTAGTATTCCTGTGACCTGACTTCTTAAATGACAAAACAAACCTGAGCCTCCTGCCTGACTCAACTGCCTTTCTATTTTGGTGGATCTATGATTCAACTGCAAGATCTGTTGCACGAGGGCTCACTATGGGAAGAATGGTGTAAAGAAGGGATACCTTCCTGCCCTTCTTGGCCATTAATAACTGAAATATAACTCACAATATTGCTCATCCTTTATGCCCGTCTATAGCCTTCTCTTTTACATCTTTCCCCACCTGTGTTCAGGACCAATAACTCTGTTTTACTTTGGCTGATACTTTGATATTTCATGAAGATTTCTAAGCATCTTGTGTTTCTTTCCAGGAAAACGGGCTTGCCTTGGAGAGGGCCTGGCAAGGATGGAGTTGTTTTTGTTCTTGACCACCATTCTACAGAACTTTACCCCCAAACTAGTTGGAGATCCAAATGAAATTAGCATTAAAACCAATCGTGTTGGTTTCACCAGTGTTCCACCCCATTACCAACTATGCTTTCTTCCCCACAAGGCATAAGAGAAATTTAACATGGTAAATTAGACTCCTGATTTCTTCTATTAGCTTGAAGGAAAGAAAAATTCCCATCTATGGATTAAATTGAGTCTTAATTTCCAGAGACCATTCATTCTAGCAGAGTACCTAATGTGCCATTCAATAGATGTAGCATTATAGAAATTCATATGCAACCATTCCCCCAACCCTATATCTGCAGCCATGCTCTAATTCACACGACCACTTCCAGTTTTAGAGTGCAGAGGAAGACTGTAAAATACTCCTACAACCCAAAACCTATATTAGTTTGTACTTTTATTTTCAAATATCCTCAAGGAAGATCTTATTTTGTATTGTGTCAATCTTGTTTGTAAATTTGAGATACAATAAACATGATTGTGTTGCTAGTAAGTTCCGGTATGAAAATGAATGTCTGCACTTTCACACATTAAATATTCAAGACTTCAAAGGAAGCATGATAATATGAAAGGAGCCCTGACTTTGGAACCATAAGAGCAGAAATTAAGACTGCCTTTAATGCTGACAACTTGTGTGACATTGAGTAAATCACTTTACCATTTATTCTCACATCAGATTCATCATCTCTAAAAGGAAAAGGTTGGACTACATGATTTCAGAATTCCACACTGACTCTCCATCTTTGATATGTCAATATAGTCAATCCATGCATCCATGTTTATAGTTGTCAGGGACCACCTCTTTGGGGGTCCTAAGGGGTAAGAATGAAGGTGGACTCAGGAGGGCTGATGGTAATCAATGGCAACTTTATTGAGGAGAGTGAGGTCTTATATAGCCAACTGGGTTACTACCCAAACAGTTCCATAGATATGGTAGCCAACAATGTTTGCATAGCAACAGTTTGCATAGCAATAGTTCACAGAGAACCTCCTATCTTGTATGGGGTTTGGGTGTCCATAGGTTATAGGAAACATACACAGAAGTTCTGTTGGGGATATAGTTGCCTTTTGGGGTATTCAGGAATATGAAAAATAAATATACCCAAGATAGGGAAGGAGAATGTGGCTGGGGATTTTCCAGAAGCCTTTACCTTTTGGGATTCCAGTTAATTCCCAACATAATCCTGATTCCATCTCTCACATCCCATTCTAAGAGTGAATCAATCAGTTCTATCTTAATCTTTTACACTTAAATTTTTTCAATTACATGGAAATGATTTTTTACAACTTTTCTGACATTTTATAATTTAGATTCTCTCCCTGCTTCCCTCTTCCCCTTCCTTGAGGCAGGAAATTGTTTGTTATAGATTATAACTGTACTTTCATAAAATACATATTTCCATATTCCCCATTGTATGACAGAAGACACATATCACAAATACAAAAAAACTCACAAAGGAAATAAGGTGAAAGATGACATGTTTTGATCAGCAATCAAATTCCAACAGTTCATTCTTTGGATGTGGAAAAGAATTTTCCCCTGATTCCCTTGGATGAATTTAGGGAGTTTGGCTGATAATGCTCTAGTTCTTCACAGCTGATCATCATATAATATTTCTGTTATTGTGTATACCCTTCTCCTGATTCTGCTCATTTCACATTGCATCAGTTTATATGCTTTCCCAGATTTTTCTGAACTCATTCTGTTCATCATTTCTTATGGCAGAATAATATTCTACAACTATCATACCTTGTTCATCAATTCTCCAATTGATGGCCACTCCATTAGTTTTCAGGTCTTAACCATAATAAAGAAAGACACTAAACCATTGTTTTACAAGTAGGTCCTATCTCTAATTTCCCCCCATTTCTGATTTCTTTGGGATACAAACTCTAGCCGTGGTGTTACTGGATCAAAAGGTATATATATATATATATAATCTTATGGCCCTTCAGGCATGGTTCTATATTGCTTTCCAGAAAGGTTCTCTCAATTCACAGTTCCATTAACAGTGTATTATCCCAGTTTCATCATGTCCCCTCCAATATTTATCATTTTATTTTTTGTTCATGTTAGCCAAGTTAACAGGTGTGAGTTGTTATCTTAGAGTCATTTTCATTTTCATTTTCCTAATCAGTAGTGATTTGGAGAATTCTGTCATATGACTACATATAGTTCTAATTTCTTCCTCTGAGAACTGCCTCTTAGTGTTATTTGGCCATTTATCAGTGGGAGAATGTTTCACATTATTATGAATTTGACTCAGTCCTCTACATATCTGATAAATGAAGTTTTTGTCAGCAACACTTGCAAAAAATCCCCCCCCAATTTTTTATTTCCCTTCTAATCTTGATTGCATTGGTTTTCTTTGAACAGAAACTTTTTAACTTAATGTAATTTAAATCATCTATTTCATTGTTCATTATGTTCTCTATGTCTTATTTGGTCATAAATTCTTCCCCTATCCATAAATCTGACAGGTAAACTTTTCCATGTTCCCCTAATGTTTTTGTATCACATTTTAATTCTAGATCAATTATCTTTGTGTATGGTTTGAAATATTATTCTAGACATAGTTTCTGCCATATTGTTTTCCAATTTTCTCAGGATTTTTTTGCCAAGTAGTGAGTTTCTTCCTAAATAACTTGGATAATTGGATTTATCAAACACTGTGTTACTATAGGCCTTCTTAGATTGCTTTCCATTCTCTTTGTCTGTCTATCACACTTTATATAAATATAATATACATATATAGAAACACAGATATGTACACACACATATATGCATATACACCATGTATATGGTATATATATATATATATATATATATGTATATATATATATATACTTAGTCATTAACAGGTTGTCTCTTCCAATATCATGTCAGTTCCTTGTAATCAGGGACTATATTCTCTTTATCTCAGGTTCATAACACTGTGTCTAACATACAGTGAGTACTTCATAAATACTTGTTGACTAAGTGCATATGTGACTACAGTCACATTTTAGGCATCTGTTTTGGCATTATTTCAGCTCATCACACTCTTCTTTTCTCTGCTGCTTATGGGCAACCTCTGAATGAGACAGATGCCCTCATTAGTGTTATTAGAAATAGCTGCTGTTTCCCTGCCCCCACAATTCAATTCTCTACCCCATGATTATAATGGCTGCTGTGATTCTGCACTGCTTATGACAATGAGGGGAGCTCACTGGCCTTAAATGGGTTGAATTTCAATGATTCTTATGTCACAGAGCCTGGGAGGTTCAACTATTTTCTCAGGAATTCATCACCATTTTTTCAATGCAGATCCTTGAACTATTGCACATAATATTCTTGTTCCCTGACAAGATGCTAAAGAATATCTGGAGAATAACTAGTTCTCTATGCAGGATAACATTTAATCCTGGAACAGAATTGAGAATGTACTTAGGACTGGGAAGATTTAGGACTGCAGTAGATCCCTTAATGCCCGTCCTTTGACTCTCTCCTTACAGTGAAATGTAAGGTATGTACTGCTGATGTTTTGATGATGGAACTAACAATTAACATATGATAGGTGGAAGGTGAAACTTTGCACAGTTGAAGAACCTGTATAAAGTTATCTAGCTCTTCCATACTAGCCTCAGCTCTGGCAGATCATAACAAAATAGAAAGGTTTTGAGTATCTGCCTGGATTTAGGTTGGGAGCCCACTCAGATACCAGTGTGGTGATGCACCCTTTGTTTTCACGTAAACTCGGCCTAGATAGGTTTGGAACATCTATTCCCCAGAGCACCAAGATAAGAAGGCACATTCCCAGAAGATTAATAGAGAAAATATCATCCTTAAAATACTAACATGAGAAAATTCATCCTCAGAGAATTAATGTAAAAAGATATAAGATGCAGAGCAGTGACATGGAAAGACTGAAAAGAATTATATCATGGGAAGGTTCATTCCCAGAACACTGACATGGGAAGGCTAATGCCCAGAATAATAACATGGAAAAACATATCTCCAGAATGTCAGCATTGAAAGGCTCTTCAGCAGAGTTATTTAAAACCAAATTGCCAAAATGCCATCAAGTGATGAATTCTCTAAGCCAGAGTCTCATGAAGATCATCATCCAAACTATGAATTTAGGGGTATGAAAGATATCCATGGAGAACCATTCCACTCTTACCCAAGAGTACTTCTGATGTTGTTTAAGTCACTTCCCATTCTATGCCTCAGATCCCCAGTTTAGAATATGAAAGGCTTGAACTATATGGTTTTGAGGGTACATTCTACATCTAATTGTCTTTAGTAGGGTTTTTTTACCTTCTTCCTATTATGGCCCCCCTTTGCACAGGATCTGAGTTCTAGGGATAGACCCCTTTTCTCAGAATCATACTTTAAAGTTGCATCCAATAAAATGTACAGAATTATAAAGGGAATTAACTGTATGGAAATCATTTAAATTTAATGTTTAAGTTCACAGATCAAAGGTTAAGGATCCAGCTACTATAGGATTCTTGGTTCTAATAATTTGCATACTTCTGGCATTACATAACGGAAAATGTTCATTGTTCAACTCCCTATTTAAATATATGGCAAAGAAAGTCATCAAATATGATTGTTTCATATCATTCAAGCTTCATCCCTTCGCTATGTAACTACCATATCTTCACTTTGTCCAGAGTCTTATCAATACTTGAGTCTTGCTCCTCCAATTATTTTTTAGACATCTACAGTCATCTCAAACTTAATTTCCTCTTCAAAACTAGTTTTGAACCTTGAATAATTTCTGACCAGTGTATCATATTCTCTTGGTCATCCAGGCATGAACACTGGGGTTAGCTTTGTGTTTTGAGTTATATCTTTCTCCAAACCACTTAATCAATCACCAAGTCTATCCTGTTACTTATTCATTGCACAGCCCAAGTCATCAATCCATCAGGCAATATGCATTTATGAATCATTTACTTCATTCTAGACATTGTGCTAAGTACTGTTGGGGATGAATGTAGAGGCAAAAGTGATCTCTGCCCTCAAGAAGCTTATATTCTAATTGAGTATATTCCTATTCTATTGGGGGAAGCTTAATTTTTTCAAAACAGAGCTCTTGTTATAGAACCTAAATGGAAAGAGAATCCCAAAGGTTTGAGTTTTATTGCTAGTTCTATTTTTGTTAGAATCTAAGGCAAACCATTCAACATCACAGTAATACAAGTCTATGTTTTGCTTCTGAAGAAGTCAAAGTTGCTTAATTCTATGAAAAACTATGACAAAGGATATCACATTCATTATAGGGGATTGGAATGCTAAAGTAGGAAATCTAAAGATAATTAGAATAATAGACAAGATTGGCCTTGGAGAACACAATAAAGCAGAACAGAGAGTGATGGAGTTTTTTCAAGATAACTCACTGGTCATAGTAAACACTCTTTTTCAACAACAAAGAGGCAGCTCTTCACATGGACATCACCAGAGGATCAATTTTGAAATCAAATTGATTATATATTTTGCATCCAAGGGTGGAGAAGCTCTGCACAGCTGGAGCTGACTGGCTCAGATCATGAGATTGCATAATTTAAACTTAATTTGAAGAATGTAGGGAAAACCATCAGATCATATAATTATAATCTAAATAACATCCCTTATGAAGATGAAGTAGAAATAGTGAATAGAGTTTAAAGTTTAAATATCTTAGATAAAATGTCAAAAGAACCATGGACTGATGTTCACTATATTAAATAGGAAGTAGCTACAAAATTATCTCAAAGGAAGAGCAAGAAAAAAATGGCTATCTTATAAGGCTTTACAAATAGTCAAGGAAAGAAGGAAAATGAAAGGGAAAGAAGGAAAATGAAAGAGAAAGAATGAAAAGCGAAGATAGACTCAACTGAATGAAGAATTCTAGAGGATATCAAAAAGATAGGGTTTTCTTAAGCTAGTCTTGCAAAGAAATGGAAGAAAATAATAGAATGGGAAAGATGAGATCTCAAAGAAAACTAGAGCTATCAAGGGATTATTTCATGCAAAAATGGGAATGATAAAAGACAAAAATGGTAGGGACTAAATAAAAGTAGAAGAGATTAAGAAGAGGTGGCTAGAATATATAGAAATATGCAAGAAAGATCTTAACATCACTGATAACCAAAAATGGTAAGGTTACTGATCTAAAGCTAAACCTGGAGAATGAAGTCAAGTGAGGCTTAGGAAGCACTGCTCACAGTGAAGTAGTGAAGATGGCATAATTCTAGCTAATCTATTTAAAATCCTAAAAGACAATGCTTTTGCTCAACATGAAAAAGATCAGCTCACATCCTAATGCTAAAGAAGGGGAGACCAAAAAATGTTCAGATTACTGAACAATTATACTCATTTGATATGCCAACAAAGTTATACTTAAGATTCTGCAAGCTATAGTGGGGAAATGGAGGAATAAGGGCAAGAATATCTTGCTCTCCAAATTCCTCAAGAAGCCAAAAACAAACAAATAAATGAATGGATAGATGGATGAATGAATGAATAAACAGATAGATGAATAAATAAATGAATGAATGGATGGATGAATGAATGGATAGATAGATAAATAAATAAATGCATGGAAGACTCAAAGTCAACTTTAAAGTGACAGAAATAGTTGAGTCAGAAATGAAATTATCTAACCCTGGATAATTTGAAAGGAAGGTCTCTGACTTTCCTGTAGAGGTCCCATCTCACTGAAAGACAAATACCTATAGGAAAACATGGAATTTACACCCCAGGGGTAAACACCTGGGGAATTAAAAAACAATAAGCCCTGGGGTCAGATGTGTAAGTGGAAAACTGAGCTCCAGAGACTTCTACCCATGCAGGGTGCTGATGTTGGGTAGATAACCAACAAAAGATCTCTGGCCAAGCCATGGTGACCAGCCACTAGGTTTTGTTTCAAGGAGAGGAGGGATAAACATTCACAGCTGACTATTATTCCTAAGAGTTGAGGATTGCGTTGGCTGTGATCACTCCCTGGAGATCAGAGTTCCTGCTTGCGGTTCCAGGGCAGAGAAGAAAAGTAATGCTTATAATCACCTGTAAACCTCAGGGAATAAAAGCATTTGCTCATGGTGGCAGTGCTTCCAGAAGCCTTAGTCTGGAGTCAGGCAGTAAGTAGTACCTGACATCATTCATATGAGGTGAAGAAGCAAGAACCATACTTAGCCCTGGATTTTAAAAATTGAAAGAACCTAGAAGTCAACAGCACCCAGATAGGGCTCAGGAAAAAATGGTACAAAAAAACACGAAACCTCAGATATAATCTCCTACACCCAGGAAGCAGAATTGGAATTTAGCAAAAAGCTAACGATGAAGTCTATTGTCTGCTAATTTAAAGAAGAGATGAGTAAGGAAAGGAGATAGAAAAGAAAAAGATGGCTACTATGAGGATAGAGGACAAGGTTCAAATTCAGGTGACAATGAAGTCAAAACACCAACTTCTAAAATATTAGAGAAAATCATAAAATGGACATAAGTCCAAAAATGTTTTTGGGAGAACTTTTAAAAAGACTTTTAAAACCAAATAAGAGAGGCTGAGGAAAAGTAGGGGAAAAAATGAGAGTAATTGCCAGCTCTGGACAGCTCTTATCAGGATGTGAGCACTGAAACGAATGAAGTCAGGGCCAGGTGGGAGAGTGTAACACAGCTCCATTTATTATGCCTTAGAGTTAGATTTTTATAGTGTTTTCTGCTAAATGATTGTATCATTACATCATCTTAGAAAAGCATCTCTGTCCAAAAGATTTCCCAAAGAATTTTGTTTATGAAGAGGCAGTACCAGGAACCCAAACGTTTCAAGAGGCCAACAGAAACCTAAACATTTCAAGGGGCCATGAGTTCCTCCCAGATACCATTTCCTGTTCAGGTAAACAGGTCCAGCCTTGCACGTGACCTTTGGCAGAGCACAGAAGCATCTCTCCAAGTTTTATTTATGGCTCCTTCCTCACTAGGTAAGATTAACTCCAACAAGTAATGCAAAAAAAATCAAGAAAATTATGAAAAAATGTTAACCAATTTAAAAAAGCAATCAAAAAAACTAACCAAAGAAAATAAATCATTAAAAAATTAGACTTGGGTAAGGGTAAGTTAATTACTTCTTAAAACAAGATGTAACAAACTAAATAAAAAGAATGAAAAAATTGATGAGAAAGCAAAACTTATTACAAAAACAACTAATCTTAAAAACATTTAAGATAGACAATATAAGAATTTTGGACTACTGCAAAGTTGTGATAAAAAAAAGAATTTGGATATTATATTTTAAGAAATTATTACATAAAATTGCCTGTAAGTTTTAAGGAAGATGGTAACATAGATATTGAAAGAATCCACCAATGATCACTTCCTAAAAGAGACCTCAAGATCAATACTCACAGGAAAATTATTGCTAACTTCTGTAATTTCCAACTCAAGGAGAAAATACTGTAAGAAATTAGAAGTGAAAAACATTTTAAATACTGCTGAGCTACAGTCAGAACACCATAAGACTTAGCAGCCTCAACATTTAAAAAACAAAGGGCATGGAATACAATATTTCATAAGGAAAGGAATTGGGTTTACAACAAAAATAACCTACACAGCAAAGCTGAGCACAATTATACAAGGAAAAAATATATGCAACAAACTTTCAGTTATTCATAAGGAAAAGACCAAGGCTAAGTAAAAAATCTGATCTACAAGAAGCATAAGAAGATAAACATGAAAGACAGATTATAATGGATTCAATATGGTTAAACCATTAACTTCTTATGTGGGAAAATATTTTCTGTAAACCTTAAGAATAATATCACTACTCAGATAGTTTTAAAGAGCACATATACTAGTAATTATAACTTTGTATGTGAATGGGTTGAATTAACCCATAAAATGGAAATGATAGAATAAAATGAATTAAAAAGTAAAACCTAACAATATGCTCCTTATAAGAAACATTTTTTATAATGAGGGAAACATACAGAGTAAAAATAAAGTGCTGGAGCAGAATATACTATGCTTCAGCTAATACAAAAAAAGCAAGGATACCAATCATGATCTTTGTCAAAGTTAAAGCTAAAGTAGATTTAATAATAAGAGACAAATCAGGAAACTATACTTAATCAAAAAGTATCATAGATAGTGAAGCATTACTTGCACCAAATGTTATGGCATCCAAATTTTTTTAAAAACTTTTACCTTCTGTCTTAGAATAATACAGTTTATTGGTTCTAAGGCAGAAGAGTGATAAGGACTAGGCAATGGGGGTTAAGTAACTTGCCCAGGGTCACCAAGCTAGGAAGTGTCTGAGGTCAGATTTGAACCTAGGACCTCCCATCTCTAGGCCTGGCTCTCAATCCACTGAGTCACCTACCTGCCCCCATCCAAATTTTTAAATGAAAATCCAAATGATTTACATGTAGGAATTAGACTAAAAAAACCATTAACAGTGGTGGGCCTCAACCTTCCTCTGGTTCAGTGTCTCTCACATAGCAGATATTTAATAAATTCTCTTTAATCAATTGATTGGGTTTTTTTTGTACCCTTATATAAAGTATTACTCAAAGTAAATTCCTAATAAATATTTGACCAAATTATTTAATATCTTCTACTATCAATGTCTTTTAACAAAACAATCAATGAAAGCCTGACATCATTGATAGGAAAGATGCCACTCATAGAGCTCTTGACCTGGAAAATGTAAGTCACCATAAGTACTGATTCAATTGTTCATATGATGCTTTTGTATCTCCTTCCACTACCCAAGGATTTAGGACCCAAATACTAAATCTAGTCACTTTACCTTTAATAATGGTTCATTAATATTCTTGAAATACAGTCCTAGGATATTGCAAATGATAGGAAGAATAGAGAGTAGGAAGAGGAGTGGTATATGGAGGGAATTCCCCACCTTTGAATCCTTTGTACCACAAAGAAAAGAAGATCAGGAAAAAGACAGAAGCTAGGGGGGTAGTTGTGGTGAGTCCCCATGCGTCCATAGCCCTGAGAGACTGTCCTATAGCTATCAGAAGAACCAGTTCAGTTGCTAGACTTTTATAATCATTTGTGCAAAACAAGGAGTAGAACTGATGAGCCAATAAAAAAATAATCTCTATAGAAAATCAGGATTTGTTTTCCATTAGCTTAATTGGATACCAGGAGATTATTAAGAAAATATCCACAGATTTGTTGCTTTGGAATTGTCCCTGACATGAACTTGGCACTAAAATGCACAGAGAAAGTAAATGTAGGGAAGTGTTTTGCCCAGATCATCAGGGTCACGGGTTTTCAACAATCAAATTCCTTGTCAGCCAATTTGTGTATATTGAGCTAGGGAGAGAACAAATGTGCAAATTTATCCTGAGAGGAGGTGATCATGTTGTCCAGATTGCCAGATACTGCAGACTTAACCTCATTTTAAACAGATTAGGTGCCATCTTTCCATCTCCTAAACTATATTAGCCTTAACTGACTTTTTAACCATGCTTGTTATTTTCCCATCTTGAAGTACATTGTTCTTGAGAAAGAAAATGGCACAAAAATAAGTATTTATAGATCCTGATTTCTTTCTATCCTCTTTGATCTAGAGTCCCATGCCATCACCCATCTTTTTCTCCTTCTTGCTCAGACTTTTGGCATTCCTATCATTCATGTCTTATGAGCTATAGTCTTGTTGAGCATGATCTTTCAGATTGGTGCCTTTTCTTGTATTAATCCTTGGTGCAACACACTCTCCAATCATCCTTAGTTTATATTATCTACCAATGAATGATTCCTCATCCAATGCAGAACACAAACCTTTCTCTCTCACAGACCAACATGGATTACCTGGCCCATTCTAGAAAGGAGAACAACACAAGAACAACAAGTGGGGGATTTTAACTTTCCCCTCTCCGAACTAGATGAATCTAACAAAAATTTAAATAATGAAGTCAAGGAAATAAATAAAATCTTAGATAAGCTGAATATGATAGATCTCTGGAGAGAACTGAATTAGAATAGAAATAAATTTCCCTTTTTCTCAATGTTACATGGTACCCTTACAAAAACTGACAATAAATTAAGACACAAATCTTTAAGTTAAATGCAAAAAAGCATAAATGTTAAATACTTCCTATTTGAATCATAATGGAATAAAATTATATTTAGTAATGACCATGGAAACACAAAATAAAAATTAAGAGCTAATTCATTTTAAATTACTATAGACAGAAAAGGGGCAGCTGGGTGGCTCAGTGGATTGAGAGCCAGGCCTAGAGACTGGAGGTCCTAGGTTCAAGTCTGGCCTCAGACACTTCCAGCTGTGTGACCTTGGGCAAGTCACTTGACCCCTATCGCCCACCCTTACCACTCCTGGGCTAAGGACGGTCCCTAGCCCGGATGAAAAAGGAGGAGGGTTGGGAGTGGGGCTAGCAACCCCACCCTGTAAAAACTACATCTACTAAAGAAACTGCAACCTAAAGTAGGGGCAGCTGGGCTAGCTCAGTGGATTGAGAGCCAGGCCTAGAGACGAAAGGTCCTAGGTTCAAATCCGGGCTCAGACACTTCCCAGCTGGGTGACCCTGAGCGACCCATTGCCTACTGGTTGTGGCCCTATGCTCCTAGAATGGAGTCCCAGGATAAAAAAAAATAGACAGGAAAAAATGCCTAGGAATACACCTACTTAAAAAAAACCAGAAATTGCATGAGCATAATTTAAAAATATTTTTAGCCTAAGAAAAAAAGATTTAAATAATTGGATAAATATTTATTGTTCATGAGTGAGCAGGTAAAACAATATTATTAAAGTGGCAATCCTACCTATAGTAATCTACTTATTAAATCCCAATTATATTATCAGAAAAATTATTTTATTCAACTAGAAAAATAATAAAATTCATTCAGAAAAAAACAGACAGTCAAGAATATCAAAGGAGGGGGGTGCTGTGAGGGTTTATTTAGTAATTAATTTAGGAATAGTGTTGGACCTAGCAGGAAGGGGTTGAGGATTCCAAGATGGAATGAAGGAACAGGAAGTAGGGCTTGTATTCTGAGAGAGAGACTTCATTAGTGGTTGAACATAACTGTTGCTAACCCTGGGAGATCTCAGAGTTAGGGGAAAACTGCATCCAGATTCCCTGGGATCCTGAGTGGTGAAGGCTTTCAGCAAGTGGACAAGACCTGCAGAGCTGCAACAAGTGGGAAGTGGTTTGGGATCTGGTGGACAGAATCTCAAGCTCACTCTCCCTACCTGGAAACTTTGGATCACCTTGGCTCTTGGCATCCTGTGATCATCCTTGGATTACCGTGACACCCCAATTGCCCTTTTGCTGTGCTGACCAAACCTGGCTGGAACCAGGTTTGAAGGAGCTTTCCCTGTGACTCCAGTACTGCTCCTTTGGGCCCTGCCTGGCTTAGGTCAATTAGGATAGAGTAGTTAAGTCCTTCTCTGCCCCCTGTGTTTTGCCCCTTAGGTTTCAAGTATAGAAATCCCCTAACCATCCTTTATTTAGTTTCCCTCAAATAAACTGCATAAACTTTACCTTTGCCTGCTGGTTCCATAGACTCCGGCCTAGAGTGAGCTGGGTGTTCATTGGGCCAACTGCCATTCTTGTGTCTGATAAAACAGTGAACCCTGGTCTCCCTATCCTGGTTGGTCCTGTCTCTCCTTCAACCTAGTGTGTACCCACAAACCATTTATATTATATTTTAATAATAATTAACTTCCATTGTGCCCCACTTTTACAGGGGGAGGAGGCAAGATGGCAGCTTACTAGCAGGAAAAACTTGGAGCCACTCAGAAATTTCTTCCAAATCAATCATTACATAGCTTCTCAAAAGGATAGAAGTCAAAACAAGATGAGTAAAGGGGCTTTTCCACTGGAAGAAGCATGAAAGGTAGGCAGTGAGAGGGGATTCCCAAACTATAAGAGAGGGAAAACTACATAAGGGACTATCCCTCCTCCCACTCACCAAGCCAGTGAGAACCAGAGTTAGGAAAATCTCCAAATTCTTGGGGGCTGGCTGAAAGCACCAGAAACTCACCCCTGAGGGCTGTGCCAGACCTGGGCAGTGAGACTTGGGGAATAGCAGGGAGCTCACTCTCATGCAACTGCAGCAGCCCCAACAGCTGAAGAAGATAGCCTCAGGGCAAAGTGAGATACAGAGTGCTACACTACAGACCCACCCTTGAAAAAACCATCCATAGGAGATAGGGCTTAGAACAGCAGCAACAGCAATAGCAACAGCAGCAACAGTAGCAGCAGCAGAGGAGGAAGATCACACAAAGAACATCACAGATCTACCTGCCCTCACTCAGACTTCTGGCAGGGAAGGAAAAATAGTGCCAAGGCAAATCCCTGTGAGACAGAAGCTAGGAAAGCAATGACTGCCAACATGTAGGAATCTCAACCCTCTAGCAGCAAAAAGAATAAGCAACAGCAAAAAAAAAAACAAAAAAAAAACAAAAAACAATTTCCTAACCCTGGAGAATTTCGATGGATAAAAAGAGCAAAATATAGAAGCAACAGCAGAGAGTGAGAAACAAGCAATACATCCAAACTTTCCCCAAAAAAATGGAAATTGGTCACAAACCCTAGAGGAACTCAAAAAGGAATTTAATAACCAAGTAAGAAAGGTAGAAGAAAAATGGGAAGAAAAGTGGGAAAAAGAAATGAAAGTAATGCAAAAAGAAAATAACAGCTTAAAAGACAAAATTGTCCATTTGGAAAAAGTGGCACAAAAATCAAATGAAGTAATAAGCAAATTGGAAACCAGAACTGACCTGCTGGAAGCTATGAAAAGAAGGATAGAACAAACCAGAAATGGAAATAAAAAGATCATAGCTAAGAAATCAGTTTTTAAAGACTAAAAATTAGGCAAGAAGCTAATGATCTCAGGAGACAGCAAGAATTAATAAAGCAAAATCAAAAGAATGAAAAAATAGAAGCAAACATGAAATATCACGTTGAAAAAACAACTGACATGGAAAACAGATTTAGGAGAGGCAATTTGAAAATTATTGGATTACCTGAAAGCTTGGAACAACAACAAAAAAAGCTTTGACATCATACTACAAGAAATTACCCAAAAAACTGCCCTGATATTCTTGAACAAGAGGGGAAAATTGACATTGAAAGAATACATAGATCACCCCCTACATTAAATCCCCAAAAGACAACTCCCAGGGATGTTATAGTTAAATTCAAGAGGTTCCAGGCCAAGGAGAAAATATTGCAAACATCCAGAAAGAGGCCATTCAGATATCAAGTAGCTCCACTCCATATTACATGGGATCTGACAGCTTCCACACTGAAGGATCTCAAGGCTTGGCATATAATATCCAGGAAGGTAAGAGAATTGGGTCTACAACCAAGAATCACCTACCCATCAACATTGACTATATACTTTCAGGGGAAAGTATGGGCATTTAATAAAATGGAAGATTTCTAAGCATTCCTAAAGAAAAAACCAGAACTAAATGGAAATTTTGATTTCCAAATATAAAATACAAAAGAAACATGAAAAGGTAAACAAGAAAGGGGATGGGGGAAATTATGGGCTTCAATAAGGTCAAATTGATTATGTTCCTATATGGAAAAAGAATATCTGTAACTTCTAAAAATTGTTTTCATTATCAGAGTAGATAGAAGAAATATTCATAGACAGAGGTTGTGGTATTCAGCTGTTTAAGACGATACACAAAAAATGGGGTGGGGCACAAAAAAAAGAAGATGGTACTAAGAGAAACTCAATGAAAGTGGTAAAATAGGATAAATTATATCACATAAAGAGGAACAAAGGAAGGGGGAAGAATATTATTATAAGAAGGGGAAGAAAAGAGTGGTGACAGGTAATACCTAAACTTTACTCTCAGTGGAATCAGTTCTGAGAGGAAAAAACATCCAGATCTATCTTACCCTACAGAGAAGTTAAAAGGGAATAAGGAAGGGGGAAAGGGAAGTATTAAAAAAGAGGGAAAGGTTGGGCAGAGGCAATTAATAGACCTTAAAGGGAAAGAGGAGG
The DNA here is from genome assembly GCF_016433145.1 of Gracilinanus agilis. Lineage (NCBI taxonomy): Eukaryota > Metazoa > Chordata > Mammalia > Didelphimorphia > Didelphidae > Gracilinanus > Gracilinanus agilis. Next base: position 689,078,252 of record NC_058131.1, read on the forward strand.
GGAATAAGAAGGGAGGGAGTCAGAAAAAAGTAAAATAAGGGTGGGAAGAGGGGAAACTGATTAAAAGCAAAACATTGTATGAAAGGAAAAAGTGAAAGATGAAAGGGCAGGACTAAAAGAGGAAATCAAAATGATGGGGAATACACAGGTCGTGATCATAACTCTGAATGTGAACGTGATGAACTCACCATTAAAACAAGAGCAGATAGAGGAGTGGGTTAAAACGAAAATCCTACCATATGTTATCTACAAGAAACACACATGAGGCAGGTAGACACACACAGGGTAAAGGTAAAAGGCTGGAGCAGAATTTATTGGGCATCAACTGAAAAAAAGAAGGCAGGATATACAAACATGATATGCTACAAAGCCAAAGTAAAAATAGATCTGATTAAAAGACATAAGGAAGGTAATTACATTCTGATAAAAGGCAGTATAGACAATGAAGAATTTTGAAATTAAAAGAACTACTGAAGTAATAAATAATACTAGGAGCTTGTATTTTGAAAAAGCAAATAAATAAAGTATTGGCTAATCTAACTAAGAAAAAGAAAGAGAATAAAATTAACAGTATCACGAATGAAAAAGGTGATTTCATCTCTAATGAAGAGGAAACTGGGGTGATTATTAAGAGCTATTTCACCCAATTTATATGACAATAAATATGGCAATCTAGGTGAAATAGGTAAATATTTACAAAAATATAAATTGTCTATATCAGTGTTAGGCAAACTTTTTGAAGAGGGGACCAAAGGAGAGGAAATGCACATCTGTCAGTCTGTTTCTAAGGCAACTCTTTCAAAGTTTCATTGTATTGTATCCTACTCATTGTATTCATCAGATTAGGAATAATGTTGCACAACTGGACAGAACATTTCAGGGATCTGCATCTGGCTCGTGAGCCATAATTTGCCCATCACTGGTCTAGATTAACCAAAGAGGAAATAGAATATTTAAATAACCCCATCTCAGTAAAAGAAATTGAACAAGCCATCAAGGAAATCCCTAAGAAAAAATCACCAGGGCCAGATGGATTCACAAGTGAATTCTATCAAACATTTAAAGAGTAACTAATCCCAATAGTCTACAAACTACTTGATGAATTAAGCAAAGAAGGAGTTTTACCAAATTCTTTTTATGATATAAATATGGTACTGATTCCCAAGCCAGGAAGACCAAAAACAGAAAAGGAAAACTAAAGACCAATATCCTTAATGAACATAGATGCAAAAATATTAAACAAAATACTAACCATAAGGCTACAGCAAGTTATCACAAGGATTATCCACTATAACCAAGTGGGATTTATACCAGGAATGCAAGGATGGTTTAATATTAGGAAAACCATCCACATAATTGACCATATCAACAACAAAACTAACAGAAATCACATGATTATCTCAATAGATGCAGAAAAAGTCTTTGACAAAATGCCTCACCCATTCCTATTGAAAATACTAGAAAATGTAGGAATAAAAAGTTCTTTCCTCAAAATAATAAACAGTATTTACTTAAAACCATCAATAAGTATCATTATTGGAAAGGCATCTAACTTTTCCCCATTGCAGATGATACTTATTGATGGTTTTAAGTTCATTATCACCACTGCTGTTTAATACTGTACTAGAAATGCTAGCAGTAGCAATTAGAGAAGAAAAAAGGGATCAAAGTAGTCAATGAGGAAACTAAACTATCATTCTTTGCAGATGACATGATGGTATACCTAGAGAATAAAAAAATCAACTAAAAAGCTAGCAGAAATAATCAATAACTTTAGCAAAGTTGCAGTGTACAAAATAAACCCACATAAACCATCAGCATTCCTATATGCTTCCAACAAAACCCAGCACAAAGAGTTCAAAAGAGAAACTTCATTTAAAATCACTCTAGACAAGATAAAATACCTGGGAATCTACTTGCCAAGACAAATCAGGAATTATATGAACATAACTACAAAACACTCTACACAAATAAAAGTAGATCTAAATAATTAAAAAAAACATCAATTGCTCATGGATAGAATGAGCTGATATAATAAAAATAACAATCCTACCTAAATTAATTTACTTATTCAATGCTATACCTATCAAACTAACAAAAAATATTTTATAGATTTAGAAAAAATTACTACAAAGTTCATCTGGAAGAGCAAAAGATCAAGAATATCAAGGGAACTAATGAAAAAAAAGTGAAGGATGGAGGCCTAGTGCTACCAGATCTCAAGCTATACTATAAAGCAATGATCATCAAAACAATATGGTACTGACTTAGAGATAAAAGGGTGGATCAATGGAATAGACTTGGGGTAAATGACCTCAACAAGATAGTGTTTGATAAATTCAAAGATCCCAGCTTTGGGGACAAGAATATACTATTTGACAAAAACTTCTGGGAGAATTAAAAGATAGTATGGGGAAAAGTAGGCTTAGATCAACATCTTACATCCTATACCAAGATAAATTCAGAATGGTTAAATGACTTAAATATAAAGAGGGAAATCATGAATAAATTAAGTGAACATAGAATAGTGTACTTGTCATATCTATAGGAAAGAAAGGAATTTAAGAACAAGCAGGAGACAGGGAATACTACAGAATGTAAAATGAATAATTTTGATTATATTAAATTTAAAAGTTTCTGTACAAACAAAACCAATGTGACCAAAATTAGAAGAGAAGCATCAAATTGGGGAGGGGGGGAATTGTATAACAAAAACCTCTGACAAAGGTCTAATTTCTCAAATTTATAAGGAGCTAAATCAATTGTACAGAAAAATCAAGCCATTCCCCAATTGACAAATGGTCAAGGAACATGACAGGCAGTTTTCAGATAAAGAAATCAAAACTATCAATAAGCACATGAAAAAGTGTTCTAAATCTCTCATAATTAGAGAAATGCAAATCGAAACAACTGTGAGTTTCTACCTCACACCCAGCAGATTGACTAAAATAATAGTAAAAGAAAATAATAAATGTTGAAGGGATTGTGACAAAATCAGGACACTAATGCATTGCTGGTAGGGTTGTGAATTAATCCAGCCATCTGGAAGGCAATTTAGAATTATGCCCAAAGGGCTTTAAAAGAATGCATGCCCTTTGATCCAGAAATACCACTACTAGGTTTGTAATGCAAAGAGATAATAAGGAAAAATACTTGTACAAAAATATTCATAGCCACACTTTTTGTGGTGGCAAAAAATTGGAAAATGAGGGGGTGTCCATCATTTGGGGAATGGCTGAACAAATTGTGGTATATAATGGTGATGGAATACTATTGTGCTGTAAGGAATGATGATCTGGAGGATTTCTATATAAACTTGGAGAATCTCAACAAACTGATGCAGAGTGAAATGAGAAGAACCAGGAGAACATTATACACAGAAATTAAAACATTGTGGAACAATCCAATATAATGGACTTTGCTACTAGTAACAATGCAACGAGCCAGGACATTCCTGAAGGTCTTATGGGAACGAATGCTAACCACATGGAGAGAAAGAACTATGGGAGAAGAAATGCAAAAGAAGAACATATGACATCACTTATCACATGTATATGTGGGTATATGATTTGGGGTTTAGGATTTTTTTAATTGCTCTATAGCAAAAATGAATAATACAGAAATAGGTTTCAAGTGATGACATTTGTACAACCCAGTGGGATTGCTTGTCACCTCTGGGAGGGGGAAGGGAAAAGGAGAAAGAAAATGAATCATGTAAACATGAAAAAATATTTTAAAATTAAATTTTTTAAAAAGAATAGCAAAGGAATTAGTAAGAAAAAGTATTTAAAAAGAAAGTGTAGCAGTACCAGATTTTAAACTCTATCATAAAACAATATTTGTCAAAACTATCTGGTACTGGCTATGAAATAGAAAAGTAGATCAATGGAAGAGAACAGACAACAAACAATTGTAAGAGATTATAATTACCTTGTCTATGACAAAAGTAAAGATTAAAGCTGTGGGGACAAAAATTCACTCTTTGGTAAAAATTGTTGGGAAAATTGGAAAGCAACCTTGGCAGAAACTAGCTACAGACCAGTACCTTACAAAATTTACCAAGAAAAAATCATAATGGATGTATGAACTAAGTATAAAGGGAGACACTTTAGGAAACATATTAACTATCAAATTTATGGAAAGGAGAAGAATTTATTAAAAAACAAAATATAGAAAGCATTGTGGAATGAAAAGGTTAATTTTGAATACATTAAATTAAAAGTACAAATAAAACAAATGTAGCCAAAATTAGTAGGAAAGTAGTAAGGTTTTTTCCCTGGAAAATCTTTTTTTTTCTCACAACATGGAAACAATTTTTGACAATAGTTTTCTGATATTTTATGAATCAGATTCTCTGTCTCTGTCTCTGTCTCTCTCTCTTACCTCATCTTCCCTGAGTTGGTAAATAGGTTGATATAGGTTATACCAGTGCTTTCAAGCAATACATATTTCCATATTGCCCATGCTGTGACAGAAAACATAATATATACACATACACACACACACACACACACACATACATGCACACTAAAAAAAACTCATGAAAGAAATAAAGTGAAAGATGGCATCCTTTCATTTGCAGTCAAACTCCAAGAGTTCCTCTTTTGGTTTTTTTACTTTCAATTTTATTATTCTCACCTTTGATTTCTAACTTGGTCTTTAATTGGGGATTTTAACTAATTCTTTTTCTATTTTTTGGTTTATTTCATGCCCAATTCATTGATATACTCTTCATTTTATTGATACAAGCATTTAGAGACATAAATTTCCCCGTGAGTATAGCTTTGGCTGCATCCCACAAATTTTGGTAAATTGTCTCACCATTGTCATTTCTTTTAATGAAATTGTGAATTGTTTTTTATGATTTCTTCTTTTACCCATTTGTTCTTTAGGATAGGATTATTTACTTTCCAATTAATTTTTAGTCTTTCTTCTGTTTCCCTTTGTTAAATATATTTGTTGCACTGTCTGAAAAGATTATATTTAACATTTTTGCTTTTCTACATTTGGTTGCAAGGTTTTTATGGCTATTATGTGGTCAATTTTTGTGAAGGTGCCATATATTCCTGAGAAAATGGTATATTCCTTTCTATTCTCTTTCAGTTTTCTCCAAAAGTCTATTATATAGAACTTCAGAAGTTCTATTCACCCCCTTTTCTTATTACTTGTTTATTTTTTCTTTTTTTTAAACATTTATTAATATTCATTTTTAACATGTTTACATGCTTCATACCCCTACTTTCCCCTTCACCCCCCCCACTATCCCCCCACCCATGGCCAATGCACATTTCCACTGGTTGTAACATGTGTTCTTGTTCAGGGCCTATTTCCAAATTGTTGTTAGTTGTATTGGTGTGGTAGTTTCGAGTCTACATCCCCAATCATGTCCACCTCAACACATGCGTTCAAGCAATTGTTTATCTTCTATGTTTCCTCTCCTGCAGTCCTTCCTCTGAATGTGGGTAGCGTTCTTTACCATAAATCCCTCAGAGCTGTCTTGTGTCATTGCATTGCTGCTGGTATAGAAGTCCATTACATTCGATTTTACCACAGTATATCAGTCTCTGTGTATAGTGTTCTTCTGGCTCTGCTCCTCTCATTCTGCATCAATTCCTGGAGGTCTTTCCAGTTCACCTAGAACTCCTCCAGTTTATTATTCCTTTTAGCACAATAGTATTCCATCACCAGCATATACCACAATTTGTTCAGCCATTCCCCAATTGAAGGACATTCCCTCCTTTTCCAGGTCTTTGCCACCACAAAAAGTGCTGCTATAAATATTTTCGTACAAGTCTGTTTATCTGTGATCTCTTTGGGGTACAAACCCAATAATGGTATGGCTGGATCAGAGGGCAGGCATTCTTTTATAGCCCTTTGAGCATAGTTCCATATTGCCACCCAGAATGGTTGTATCAGTTCACAACTCCACCAGCAATGCATTAATGTCCCAATTTTGCCACATCCCCTCCAGCATTCATTACTTTCCCCTTCTTTCATTTTGGCCAATCTGCTAGGTGTGAGGTGATATCTCAGAGTTGTTTTGATTTGCATTTCTCTAATTATTAGAGATTTAGAACACTTTCTCATGTGCTTATTGATACTTTTGATTTCTTTACCTGTAAATTGCCTATTCATGTCTCTTGCCCATTTTTCAATTGAGGAATGGCTTGATTTTTTATACAATTGATTTAATTCCTTGTATATTTGAGTAATTAGACCCCTGTCAGAGTTTTTTATTATAAAGATTTTACATGTTTATTTTTGGTTGGATTTATCTGTTTCTGAGAGGTGAAAGTTGAGGTGCCCCACTAGTAACGTTTTACTATTTCCTCCTGTAACTTTTGTCATTTTTCTTTTGGATGCTAGGCCATTTGCTGCATATATATTTAATAGAAAGTGGGATAAATAGTGTGTTTTTCTCAGTAAGATATTATTAGCCCCCTTGACTTGCACCCCAATATTTTCAGGAGGTAAAGGGGTACAGTTTTAAAAAAGCAGTTTTAAAGTAATTTTTCTCTTACTAGGGAAAGACTTTGAGTAGAAGCTATCTACTCCAGAGCCAGGCTTCAATGCAAAAACCAATACAGAGGGGGCAGCTAGGTAGCTCAGTGGATTGAGAGCCAAGCCTAGAGACAGGAGGTCCTAGGTTCAAATCCAGCCTCAGACACTTCCCAGCTGTGTGACCTTGGGCAAGTCACTTAACCCCCATTGCCTACCCTTACCACTCTTCTGCCTTGGAGCCAATACACAGTATTGACTCCAAGACGGAAGGTAAGGGTTAAAAAAAAAACAATACAGAAAAAGAGATATAAGAACAGGAGGTCTTAAAGATACTATGACTCTTGCAAATGCAACTTCTTGCCTCAAACTGGGTGCCACCTGACACATCACAGGTTTTGATGAGTTGGAGATAGGGAGTGGAGGTATGTAATGTTGAAAATCACATACTTAAGATTATAAGCATCACAGCACCCCTCCTAGGGGGACGGGAGGTGTGGAATCTTGCATCAGGATTATTATAAAAAGTTGGTTTGGGCATGTAGGCATTGGCATTTCCCCTCAGCAGCTGGCCAGGGAGGTATCCCCTTTCTGTCTAGAGAAAGGTACTAAAGGAGGGAGAGGGCTATGAAAGAGTCAGTCTGTTCTGTACTTTAGCATTCACTGCAGGCAGGGATGCTTTTTTAATAAAATCTGTCTTATTTTTTTGGCTTCCAAACTCTGAGATTTTATATTTTCAGTGGCTGTTTCACACAGAGAGGGGCTCTCTGAAACAAGTAAGAAGCTTTCAGTAGCCCTGCTCTTGGCAAGGCTTAAGATTGGTCAGCTGAGATTTTCAGCAACTTGAGCCTGCCAAGAGAGGAGGAAATTTGAGGAGTTTTCTTGCTAGGTTTCAAGCAGCAGGGGGGAGTTGCAGAGAAGAATTTGGAAACTCAGATTCAGGAAAGAAAGGAAGAAAGGAAGAAAGAAAGAAAGAAAGAAAGAAAGAAAGAAAGAAAGAAAGAAAGAAGGGGAGAGAGAGAGATTCTGGTTTTGAGAAGCTTCTCTGGTTGTGTATCTGTTAAGCAAGGCAAATAAGATGCCTGGGGGAGAAAAGTAAGCAAGTCCTGACTCTGAAAAGCTTCTTTGTGCAGAGAAGCTGGACAAAAGGTTTCTAATCTTAGATCTATTGAGAGTGAAGTGGAATTTTGGCTGAGACCCTAGCAAGGGGCCAACAGCGAGGGTGGGCAAAGCCTTGAAGAGGTCTCCCCAGACAAAGAGGTTTTGATGGAGAGCCTTGTCTAGCATTCTTACTGTGCAGAAGAGGTTTAAACACTGGCCACAGTGCTGGGCTGGAGACTAGCAACCTCATTCCACAGTTTGGGTTGGTGAACCCATAGATATTCATGAGGTGGTCTGATGCAAAAGGCCAGCAATGAGGGTGAGCAGAGCCTTACTCCAAGGGGCTGAAATTCTGATTCTGAAACTAGACAAAGATTAACTGTAGAAAAGATGGGTCAGAAATATTCGAGAAAGAATAGTGTCATAATCAAACTCTGGAAGTTGAGAGCCTCACCTTGATTGACAGGTGAAGACAGTTGGAGACATCGGAATGTTCCCAGATGCCATGAGGACAAGAGGAAAGGCAGTTGGCCAGAGGGTATAAATACCCTGACAGACCTCTGAGAGGGACCCTTTTGACCCTTTTGGCTTTAGCTTTGGCTTTGCCTTGGCTTTGGTTTAAGAGCCCTGACCTGAAACCCTGACTAAACATTAGTCTGATCTTGGACATTGATTGACCTGTGGGTCTGACTGTGGATCCTCTGATTCTCTCTGAATCCCTAGATATTTAGGCATCTAAACCATCTCTAGATATTTAGGTATCCCGGGCCCGGGCAGGGAGGGAACCAGGAAGTGGGTAGGAGAAGAAGAAGAGGGTGGTAAGGGTATTTCCTGAAGGCTGTACAAGTGGCATAACAACTAGCAGTTAGAAGCTGAGAGAGATCATCAATATCTGTGTCATGCAAACAGATTGCTTACTCTGGTTTGGCCGTGGCCAGGCTGAGCCAGAGGAGGGGAAGAACAGAAGCTCCAGCATTACTAAACAGCCTACAGTCCTGAGGGATTATTGCCTTAGCTTTAGTGATAAGGTCTCCTATCCCTAATCCGTTCCTGATCATTTATTTCCCTTATTAACCACATAGATAAAAATTATTAAGTACCTTCCTGGAGTAGTTATTCAATCACAACTCTTGGGAGGGAGCAACGCAGTCAGATGAACATTATCCAAGGCTGATAGAGCCCAATACTAATAATCAATCAACCCCAGGTGGGACCTGAAAGGGTTACCCATCCACTGACCTTTAGGGATCCTGCCTGGGCACTGTTATAAAGAAGGGCAGTTATAACATCCAGCTGAGTGGCAGGACTCGGGTGTCCCTGCACCAGCCATCAAGAGAATCCAAACACAGCTTCCTCAGATTAATAGTAACTATAATAACTAGCCTAATCGTAGTATAGAGATACTTCTCTTATTTTTATAACAATAGTAAGAAGGAAAGGGAAAGAAACAGTGAATATGATATCCCCAAAGACATCCCTTTAGAGAGTAATTACTAGGCTGTTATAGTTCACACTGATATGAAAATATGGATAAGAAACAGATGATCAGATACTGTTGTTTTCTTGGGGAGGACTCCCTCTTAGGAAAAGTGACCTATGTTGACCCTGTTTTGGGTCCATGAAGAAGTGGATCTGTGAGAGATTAAATCTCCTTTTAAACTTAAAACAGTCTAGAGATGAGGAAAAGTGTGCTCATGCTGCTCTTTGGCTAGCAGAGGTGAAAACATTGGCTTTAAAAGAGAGAAAAGAGGAGAAGAAGAATTTAGAATTATGTCAGGAAGGTGAGAAATTATGGGATCCACTTAAAACTCTTCCTTCTCCAAATCCACCAGCCCAGAATCCATCTTCCCTTCCTCCAGCACTAGTACCCCCACCAGTACCAGCACCACCTCCTCCCCCACCACCTCCTATTCCTGGGACATTACCTCCTCCACCTCCTATTTTACAAGCAGCAGCATCCCCACTTGAGGAGAATACAATCCACTCCATCTTTATGGACCCCTGAGTCAGGACCTTAAACAGTTGGTAGGGGACCAGAGAAACTTGCCCCAGGAGAGGTAGGGCAGCAGTGAAGCAATACTCATTGGGAGAAATCCCACTAGGACAGGGGACTTGATTTGTTAATAATTCCCTGAGTAGTACTGAAGTTGGGAATTCCAAGAGAAAGATGGAAAATCTCCTAAAAGCAGGGAAAGAGCAAGGACAGATCAGGCTCAGGCAAGCTGCTCTGAGCGCCTGGGACCATGAGCATCCCATAGCCCAAAGTGGACTGGGAGGTGAATAGGAATTCCTTTTCCAGGATTACAATGATCTAGTCCATCAGGAGAATATTACTAAAGGCATGAACACAGATGTGCCCCAGAATCAGAACCTGAATGAGACATCTGAAGCCAAACAGGAAAGAGATGAACTCCGCAATGATTTCTTGAATTCTGGCTTAGATGTCACTGCTAATCCCTGGTCATATATTAGTGGAAAGTTCCAGAAAGTGGAAGATAGAGTGAATGAGCCATTAGATGAGCTCTTAGAGCAAATCCCCAAAGTACTTGTAAGGAAGAAAGGATGTAGCAATCAATTTGGAAGGCCTCCAGAGGCTACATGTGTCCCTCTTATGTGTTATAGTTGTGGAGAAATGGGCCACTTGGGAAAGGATTGTCTCAAACAACAGAGAGCAGAAGATTGAAGACTCAAGGAGTCAGAGACTTTTTTGATGACTCCCACCCAAAGTCCTTGGTAATACTGAAAGTGGAAGATCAGGAAGTGGAGGCTGCCTTCCTGATAGATGTGGACTCCATTAGATTGTCCCTTATTGTGCTGGCCCCAGGGACTAAACTTTGCAAAGTGAGATATATGGTAACAGGGGGAAAAAGAGAGAATTCTCTTGTCCCCATCACCCAACCAATAGTAGTGAAATATGAGCGAGAGAAAATATCAGGACAATTACAATTTGCAGAGAAGGAAGCTCCAGATTCCATAAGGTGGGACTCAGAGGGAGAAAAGAAATTCTCAGAGCTGAAGAGGGCTTTACAGTCTGACTCAAGGATATTAAGGTATGAAGTCATCTTGTTAGAGAAAGATGACTTAGTTCTGACAACAGATTCCAGTTTGAACCCTGCAATGTTTTTGTGGTGAACCAGGAAGACAAATCCCTAGAGAACAGAGCAAAAGGAAACAGAAGTAACATCTTAACAGATTAAAGTGAGGAAGGATATATAAGAGTCTCTCCTGCCTGGGGAAGTGAATTTATTTATAGATGAGTCCTCATGAGTCTTAGGAGACTATGGATATGCAATAATAAAAAACAAAGAGGCTCTAGTGAAGAGAGGTTACCCTCCAGAGGCCTGGTCAGCTCAAACCCGTGAATTATACGCCTTCAACCAGCTTTTGAAGAGAGAGATATGATTTCTAACAAAGGAAAAGATTTAGTTTATGTGGAGTTATTGAATCAAATGATAACAAACTTGCTGAGGCCAGAACAGCTGGCAAGAGTCAGCCAAGCCACTATTTAGACAGTGACCAGAATTTTACTTGAGCACTTGTGTTGAGATATGGGCTTATTGAGATTGATTCTAAGAGGACCCATTTTACATCCAAAGTGTTGCAAGGATTAGCAAGAGCTTCAGAAATTGACTGGAATTTGTATGCCCCATGGCCCCCTCCACCCTTGGGGAAGAGGAAGGTAGAGAGAATGAAGTTCAATTACCATGAACCCAATATCTTCCTTTGGCCTTACTGAAGATAAGGACAAAGCCCTAAAGCAGGGGTCGGCAACCTTTTTGGCCATGAGAGCCATAAACACCACATTTTTTAAAATGTAATTTCATGAGAGCCGTACAGTGCTCACAGTGCGCATTCCTGTAACAGAACCTGAAAAAAAATTGACTTTATGGCTCCTGCAGAAAGAACCATATCTGGCCCTCAAAAGAGCCAGATATGGCTCGAGAGCCATACGTTGCTGACCCCTGCTCTAAAGAGTTACTAGGCTGCCCTCCTACACTGCTGAAGCCTGAAGACACAACTGTGAGAGAACCGCTGAAAGGACCAATAGAACCTTATTCCTGGGAACACTGCTGAAACATGTTTCAAAGTTTATGTTAACTGTTATCTGCTTTTATGACTCTGTTGTCATGTGTGCATGCAAAGAGAGGTTGGGAAGAAGCCTCTATGTGATTGATGAGGTAACTCTCCTTCCTCTCTCTCTCTCTCCTTTCTCTCTCCTTGCTCTCTCTCTCTCTCTCTCTCTCTCTCTCTCCCCCTCTCTTCTTTCTGTGTCTCTGTCTCTGTCTCTCTGTCTCTCTGTCTGTCTCTTTTTCTCTCTCACTCTCCTTCTCCCTCTCCCTCTCTCTCTCTCCCCCATCATTCCAGAACATGAGAGAATTTATTGACAAGAGAATGAGTTGAGATTCAAAAGAAGAAGAAAGTTTGTTATGAATTTTGAGTTTCTTGAAATCCAAGATAATTTAACTAAGTGAAAAGGGATATTTTGCCCTCTGCGTTATAGAAGACAGAGGCAGGTAAAAAGATCTGTTCAACATTTTTTCCTCTTCCTTCTTTGGTGATCACAGAGGGGGAATTTGAAAGAACAAAGAGAGATGATTTGATCTCAATTGGATTTCTAAATGCTATTAATTTTAAGTTTGATGTATATGTGGTTTTGAAAAAAATCACAAGTGATTCCGAAATGCACTCATGGAACTGAGTGAAATGAACATGAAGTGATTCAGTGTTGGAAATTGTCTATCAGTTTATAAGATTCTAGAAAGATTTTATTCTGTACCAGTTTAGCAATGAGAGACAATGGTTTGGAATTTTTGACAAATCAAGAATGGTTGCCATTTGAGTGAATTAAAATTGAAAATATAATATTTTTCTTAATCAATGTAATGGATAGCCAGCCTGATTGGCAGATAGGAGTTTGCCAGATGAGGAGGCAGCTGGTGGCTCAGTGGATTGAGAGTCAGTCCCAGAGATGGGAGGTCCTGGGTTCAAATCTGACCACAGACACTTCCTAGCTCTATGACCCTGGGCAAGTCACTCAACCCCCATTGTCTAGCTTTTACCATTCTTCTGCCTTGGAATTGGAAAAACACAGTATTGATTCTAAGACAGAAGGGAAAGCTTTAAAAAAAAAGCAGCTAAGAAGCAAAATCATGGTAACTGCTGGCTGTTGTTTAATGAAGTGAAATGTATAAGAATTTAATAGCATCTTTTTAGAAGAAAGATATGATGAAATACTAAGAATTTGTATGATCTAAGAATTTGTGCTCCACAAGTAAAAATTCTATTTTAGGATATGTGCTGCTGAAGCAAGCACCAAGTGAAAATGTAATAAACAGTGGGAACAAGGTTTAAAACCATAAATTGGAAATGAAATATATATCAAAAGTTTGAAATATTGTTGAATGATTGATGAATTATGAAAAATTGTGACACATGAGTTGTTACCAAAATATGTACTTTAGGCAAAAATGATTATGTTTGAATGCAAATATGAATTTAAATTTAATCTGTTTGTTAGAATGTGGTTTTGTTTAATCACAAACAATATAAGTAAATGATATATATTGTAATGCAAAAGTTGCAAGAGAGGGTTTTCCTCTTGCAGGGGGCCAACTGAAAATTTCTGGCAGTTAGAAGCCTAAGAATTCTGAGAAAGTTCAGTTGGTCCCTGATGCTTGAACAGAGCAGAAGGATCAACCAGAGCTCTATTTTGGCTTTCGGTTTGCTTTGGTCTGTGCCTTGTCTTTGGACAATTTGTACCTAGCCAATTTCTCTGGACCTCTCCCTGACCTTCACCATATTATTTCCCTGTTTTTCCCTGCCTGCTTTTCCGGGGGCTCTTGGAGGCAGGGTAGCTTTTGGGTTTTTAGTGAAAAGACTTTGTGGGTTTAGTTTTCCCCAATAGGCAAGTAGGACATCCTTGAATTCAAACTATCCCTTTAGTATACTCTCTACCTTAAAAGCAGCCAAATCTTCCCAGGCTGAAAGAGCAGGTTCTTTCTCAGTCTAACCCATTCCTGAGACCCTCCCTATCTTGAGTTTCTCCCTATCGGCTGTCAGAAACCCCAAACCCCTCTCTCCTTCCAGACCACCCCTGAAACACTAATAAAACCCTTGGTTACCTAATCAAACCCTCTGGAGAATCTTTGTGTTGAAGAAATTAGGCAAGGGTGAAGGGGGAGGAATAATCTCTTTATTTCCTGAGGGAAACTGGAGGCATCCATCTTGGGAGGAAGTAGTTGCCCAACACTTCCTCCTGAATCCCTTCAATTTCACTGACAGGGAGGAGCCTTGTGGTTCCTTCTTTGAGGACTTGAGAAACTGACAAGAAAGCCCTCAAGTCAGATTCAAACCACTTCTGACTGGCCCTATTCCTTGTGTCTGTAAAAGTACCTTTCCTGCCTGGAAGGGTTCAGCCTGTTTCCCCTCAATATCCTCTGTCTCTAGCCTGAGCATCTAGTCTGTGTTAGCTGCCTCTCCTGAATACCTCACCCTGTACTTTTACCATCCTAATACCTCCTTGTCCATTCCTCCCTAAACTCAGCCATCCCTTTCATTCCTCTCCTATCACCTCAATCACCCTTTTATCCTTCCATCACTCAGCAAGGGAAGGAGATCGCCCCAAACTTTAGTGTACTCCCCTTTTTATCCATAACAATGTGAACAATTAAATGTGTAAGAATGATAATCTGGGCTCCTTTGAGCTACTAATAGCCAGTAAAGGAATACCTTGTAGAGTGGAGTTTATCTGAATAATGAAGGGGGAAAAGAGTGTCTGTTTTGAAACTATGAAGTTTAAGCAATTAACTATCTCACTCCCCAACTACCAAGCAGGAGGGACAAGCCCTCGTGTATTCTCAGAGAAATTAATAAATTGTAATAGGTGGAGATAAAATCTTTTCAGTTAGATCTACTGTAGGGTAAAGAGAGTCTTTTGAAGACTGAAAATAATTGGATAGATGAAGAATGAAGAACATACAGAATTAACATTTACTGTATAGAGAAGTTAAAGAGAAGAACATTTTATTTGTAAACTTGTAAGGCTTTAGGAAGCCATTAGAGGTAAGTAAATAAATAAGACAGACAGCTTGTTTGGGTTACAGAATTCAAGATAATAGAATAGGACCACTGAGAAAGTGAATTTTCTCTGAGCTATAATGGGTAAGATTTGCCATTTAAGGTAAAAGGTTTTTGGGAATCTCAAATGATATTGTCGTGAGCTTGGAATTCAGATATGGCTGTCTGATGATTGGTCTACCATTTGAAAGAAGAACAATGAAGTATTCAGAGAATAAGTGAAAGTCCTTATGAGGATTTGGGATAGCTAGTCTCAGTCTGAAGCTGGGATAGGACTCTTCTGACTTGACAAAGGCCTAAATGAAACACTTATGGTATGAACCAGGGATAGCTCTGTTCTATACATGAAATCAGGCAGTGTTAAGCTGCTCACTCTGTGTCCTCTTAAGGCATAGAGGAACCAGTAAGGACAGGTTCTTTGAAACTTATTTATCTACCCAATCCAGCACTGCTATTTAATCACTGCTCATTTCATATCCAGATGCAAGATACATGACAAGTGACCTGGATACTGAGCAAAACTCACTTTGAATCAACCGATAGAATCAATGCAGTGCCAAACATACAATATTTCACTTTTTTCTTCTTTTTCTCCTTTTTTCTTTTGAGATATCTTCCACAAAATGATTAATATGGAAAAATGATTTCTATGATTGCACATGTAAAATATATATTAGATTGCTTACCACCCCACAGAGTGGGGAGGAGTGGGGTAATGGAGAAAGGACTGGAAGGAAGGATAAAATTTGGAACTCAAATTTTTTTTAAATGAATGCTAAAATTGTTTTTACATGTAATTGGGAAAAACAAAATATTATTAAAAATAAAAATAATTAAAACATGTCAGTTCTTATAAAAGAATAGGGGGGTAATCTGGATACTGCCACTATTAGGCTGGTTATTAGCAGTAGTAATCTGAGATATTAATCTGAGGGAGCTTTGGTTTGGTTCTCTGATGGTTAGTGCAGGGACACCCGAGTCCTGCCACCTAGCTGGAGGTTATACTAACTGCTCTTCTTTATAACAGTGCCCAGGCAGGATCTCTAAAGGTCCGTGGATGGGTAACCCTTTCAGGTCCCACCTGGGGTTGATTGATTATTGGTATTGGGCTCTATCAGCCTTGGATAACATTCATCTGACTGCGTTGCTCCCTCCCCAGAGTAGTGATGGAATAACTACTCCAGGAAGGTACTTAATAACTTTATCTGTGTTGTTTAACAAGGGAAAGGAATGATCAGGAAAGGGTTGGGGAATAGGTGACCCTGTCACTAAATCTATGACAATAATCCCTCAGGATTGTAGGCTGTTCAGTAATGCTGGCTTATTCTTCACCTCCTCTGGTTCAGCCTGGCCACAGCCAAACCAGAGTAAGCAAACTGCTTGGATGATGCAAATATTGATGATGGCCTCTCTCAGCTTCTTACTGCTAGTTGTTTGCTACAGCCTTCAGGAAATTCCACCCTTACCACCCTCTTCTTCTTCTCCTACCCACTTCCTGGATCTCCCACCCACCCTCCTGGGCCCCGGGGTACCTAAATATCTAGAGATGGTTTAGGTGCCTAAATATCTAGGGGTTCAGAGAGAATCAGAGGATCCACAGGTCAATCAATGTTCAAGATCAAATGTCCAAGGCAAGAGTTTAGGCAAGGCTCAGCCAAGGCAAAGCCAAGGTCCCAAAAGACAAAGGGGTCCCTGTCAAGGGCGCCCAGGGTATTTATTTCCTTTCTGCCCAACTGCCTTTCCTCCTGTCCTCATGGCCTCTGATGTCCAACTGTCTTCACCTGTCAATCAAGGTGTGACTCTCAACTCCCAGAGTTTGAATGTGACATGAATGCCATTTTGTTTTTGGAAATTTCAACCTATAAATTTCCAGCTGATCTTGTCCATGGATGATCTCTACTCTATGCTATTCTACACTAGGTTTTTCTATCCCATTAACTACCCTTCCCAAAATAATAAATTCTATCTTATCTAATGCCTTATCTATCTTTCTAGCCTAAAGCTAATGACAAGGGTTTAGGATAGATTTTTCTGGGAAAGTGTGGGGTTTGAATACAATATTTCCATAAACATATCATTTGAACATAAGTATAACATGTAAGCATCATCAGAACACATAAGAATGATTATCTATGTTGTTTCTTACTTTAAATTAATGCAATTCTTTGCACTAAATTTGCTTCAATTTCTAATACTGAGCTTCAAATAACATTCCTAATTCACAATAAATTCTAACATTTCTTCTATTCCCTAATCTACGGTTAGGAAGATTAGTGTGTCAGTAATTCTTACACTATAATTAATGTGTTAGTCAATTAGTTTCATTCCTATCTAAACTACATTATACAATGTTTGTCTAATATTTCTCTTAAGAGTTCTGTTTGAACATTTTATAACTATTTTATACTGACCCTATGCTAGCTAGAATTGAATTTCCCTGCACCTACTCTTTCCCTACGGGTTAGTAGACTTATGCATTACTTGTTAGTAACAATATATTACATATGTACAAGGTTTTTGCGTGATGTTCCTATGAAATGAGTACTTTGGACCTTACAAGGAATCTTAGTTCTTTTGCTTATTTGGGTCACTGTACTTTATTTTCAAAGCATTTACATTTATTTACATTATGTACATGTGATGTGACTTTATTGTGACTATGTGTTGGACTCATGACCTAACATTTACTGTTTGGGTTTATACTCACCTTCTTCTTCAGAATCTCTCTGTCAATCAGCTTATGTTCTGTTGCATGCATTCTAGTTTGTGCATTTCCCCTGTGATTAGTGTCTGAATGTGAAAACCTTGCACCTGTTCAAACCTAATCTTGATTTGCTGATCTTCCCTCCTTGTGATTCTTCCGGTGATGATGTCTGAGTCACACAGGTGTTGTCACAGTTCAGGTCCTTGTACAGTCTGTTATGCAATGTCTCTTGTTGTCCTTTTGCTGGTCCTGATGTCTGGATGTTTCTGGAACTTTGGAATCTTTGGGATCTCATCTCTCTTCTCCTTTGCTGGATACCCATCTTTTCGGTTGTCGACTTGATTGAAGAATCCCTGGGTCAGGAACCAATGTGTGACTGTGTGATGTTATGTTAAATTTTGTGTTGCCACAAAATTTCTTCTTAAGAGATTTTGTGTTTGCACTTGTCTTTGATGTAATGTATGAAATGTTTAGTCTAATGTTTGGTTTTCTTCTTCTTCACCACTGCTGATTTCTGATAGGTTTAACTGTTGATCTTCATGTGTGAATGAGGCGTTTGTGTGATCTAAATCAATGATTTGAATGTCTTATTCTTGATAGGGATCTATTTCTTGTGTTTCATTTGTGTCTGCATCTGTGTCTTGGTGTCTTTCTGTTTGAGCCTTTGTTTCTGAGTGTGATCATTTGCTTTGAGGCTCTATTTCTATGTCAGATTCTGTTTCTTGTGTTTGTCACATATGAGAATGAATGTTTGGATGAGATTCTATTTCTTGCATTTGAGGCTGAATATTTGGATAAGGTCTTGGCTTCACTGAGGGCTTTAAGTGCAAATAGTGATACCACGGATTTTTTTCCCTTGATTTTTACAGATGTAGGTGTAACTAAGATTATTTCATGTGGTCCACACCATTTTGGTTCTAACACTGATCTTCTTGCGAAATTTCTGATATAGACGTTATCTCCAGGTTGATAATCATGTAGGCTAAAGTCAAGTGGAAGCCTTTGCTGTATTAAAGATAACTTTTGCAATTCATCTAATCTCTCTTTCAATAAGGAATCATTTTCTTTTTTTTCTTTTCTTTTTTTTACTGTGCAGTAATGTTTCAGAATCTTATGCCTTTCTATTAGGAGATATATTGTAGCCTAGTGATAAATCTACTTCCTGTAAAATGGATGCCTCCATGTACACTTCCTTCTCGATGTCTGATTCTGCCCCTCCCCCTGGTTGCTTGGCTTCTGTGCCTAGAGTACAAAATGGCTTCTCTTGGATTTCTGTTTGAGTTCTATCAGTTTCTCCTCCCACCCCAGGGCTTTGTAAGTCTCCTTCCATGGTTCCAGGGAAAGGACAAGGTCTATTTTCCTTCCCTCTTGCCAGGACTTGAGGTCTCAGCCCTGTGTGGGGGGTATTTTTTAAGTTATTAGTGTCTGTTATCACGCTTGTCCCTCCCAGCCTCGTTTTTAAACTGTCAGCCATTTTTTCAAGTTTTTCTCTTGCTGGCCGCTTTGAAACTAAGGGACTCGCTACATTGTTTCTAGGCTTGAAACTCTTAGGCTCGGGATTTAGGCAGAAATGTATCCCTCTTTCTGTTGTTATAATGTTCTCAGAGCTGGAGGTTTGAGTCTGAAACAGTGTTTCTCTCTCGTCCTCCATTTTGGTATCGGGTGTCAAACTTAGTAAAGTTACTTCTTTCTCCCTGGCAAAGTACTTCACTTCGGTTCTTGGCCATGTTACCAAGTCTTTCCCCGGAGCTTCTCACATTGTCCAACATAGCTATGGATGGGCTACTTGCCACAATGTTACTATGCTTGTCTAGTTGAAAGTGTAAATTACTCGCAACTAGGCTCTTGTCAATTTCTTTCACTTCTTCCTTTGAAGTCTGTGAAAATCCAGTGCTTTCCACAAGAGAAGAATTTGTCCCTGTAAATATGTCTATGCAACTCTCTCAATTCATTTTCCATCTCTATCCCAGCAGTGGACTTTTGTCTTTTCTCTAATGTGGTGTATTGATTTCCCTCATCAATATCTACCATTAATTTAAGCCTCATTCTTTCCTTTGAGCTGTTTGCTCTCTCTCTTTGTATTTTTCCCTAATTGGTGTGTATTAAAGGTTAAACTTCATTGTGTATTCCTAGGCCTCACTCCCATTTTCAAAAATTTTTCCATTTCATCTAGAGATGGCTTATCTGAGTTTTCACAATCATGTTGGCAGCAAGCCTGTGATTTTTGAGGTTTGCCTGCCCATTTGCTATTGATGTATGTTTTCTTGTAATTATCAGTTCTATCCTTATTAAAATCAATTTGTTTCCTAAATCTACATTGCTTAATCAGGTGACCTGGTCTATTACATAAAAAGCACTTAGGAACTGAATTATTTGATTTCTTTTTATTGTAATAGGTATTTTTGGTCTATATTCCCTATTTTTAGTGATTTGCAAAGCATAATTTTTGAACTCTTCTCTGTATCGTTCTCTCTTTGCTTCCTTCAATTCCCTCTTTAAATCTTGAATTGTCCTGTCTTTCTCTGAGTCCAGCTCATGTCTAATCTGTTGTTCTTTTTGCTTAGATTCATGTGTGTGTGTGTGTGTGTGTGTGTGTGTGTGTGTGTGTGTGTGGCATGTTTCCTTATTTCCTCTAGTGATAATTCTTCCCATTGTGGACAACTCTGTCTAAAGTATATTTGAATTGGCACACTAGTTCCCTTGATAAACTGCCTCTTTATATGGGGTAAAACTTCATCTGCCTGGTCTCTGTTGAATCCCAGGAGATTTTCTGAATTTTATATTAATCTATCCAGGAACAAACTTGGGTGTTCGTCCTCAGCTTGCCTCATCCTTTCATACTTGTTCCACCCATTTGGTCTCTTCCCATGTATTTTGACCACCTCTAGTAAGCCTGGCCTGCATTTGATTAATTCTCTCATGTTTTCTGATGAACTCAGGTCTATTTCTGAATGATCTCTTGGCCAGTCCATCAAATCCCTATTGGTTCTTGTTTCTTCAATGAATCTAGCCTTTTCACTTGGCATAAAAAATTCTTCGAGTATGAATTCAATATCAGAGTATGAGGGATTAAAAAGACTGAATGTGTGTTTTAGTTCTTTTGCTGCCTTGTAAGGGGATAGAAAGAACTTGGCTGTTCAGTAATGCTGGCCTTTTCTTCCCCTCCTCTGGCTCAGCCTGGCCACAGCCAAACAAACCAGAGTAAGCAAACTGTTTGGATGATGCAAATATGAAACTTATGATGGGAATCCTAGAAATCCTATTCTCATGCCTGAAAGATATTCCTTGATCATTTTAGAATCCTGTAAGTTTCATATGAGTGTTTCCTCTGTTGTGAGGAAGATTATTTAGTATTAGTTGCATATAGTTTCTATGGACCTAGCAGGAAGGGCTGGAGGATTCCAAGATGGAATGAAGGAGCAGGAAGTGGGCTTGTGCTCTGAGAGAGACTCCATTAGTGGTTGGCACAAACTGTTGCTAGCCCTGGGAGATCTCAGACCTGCATCCTGATTCCCTGGGATCCTGAGTGGTGGAGGCTTTCAGCAAGTGGAAAAGACCAACAGAGCTGCACCAAGTGGAGGAGGAGTTTGGGATATGGTGGACAGCATCTCAAGCACACTCTCTCTACTTGGGTACCTTGGACCACCGTGGCTTTTGGCATCCTGTGATCATCTTTGGATTACCATGAGAACCCTCAAAGCCACCCTCAGGCCCTTTAGCTGTGCTGGTCAAACCTGGCTGGAACCAGGTTTGAAGCAGCCTTCCCAATGACTCCTGTACTGCTCCTTTGGGCCCTGCCTGGCTAGGTCATTTAGATTAGAGAAGTCAAGTCCTTCCCTTGCCCTAAGGTTTTGCCCTTTAGGTTTTAGTGTAGAATCCCCTATCCCACCTTTATTTAGTTAATCATAATTAAAACTGTTAAAAACCTTTACCTTGCCTGCTGGTTCTATAGACTCTGGCCTAGTGGTGAGCTGGGTGACAGTTGGCCAACAACCATTCTTGACAGTTACCAGCTTAGTAGTGAACCCTGGTCTCCCTATCCTGGTTGGTTCTGTCTCTCCTTCAACCCAGTGTGTGTACCCACAAATCATTTAGGTCACATTTTAACATCCCTGGTGCCCCATATTTTACACCTCCTACAGGAACCTGTGGCTGATGCTCTGAGGTCTTTGTCTTCCCCACTGCCACAATTCATTAGTATAAACTTACACCTGCTGCCTAGTGACCCTGGAACAGGACACCTCACCTCTTAATACCCCAGACAACTCTCAAAAACAGGCAATTCTCTAAGTGAAGATTAGATGCCCCGCTACATTGATAGAAGTGTTTCCTCACTGAAAATCCACTCTGATGATCCAATCACAAGCTCTCTTCTAAGGTTAAAAAAAGAACTACTTTGAATGGAATTTCCTGGGTCATGTTGAGCTTTCACAGTAGTATCTACATAGTCTTCAACCTTCAAGTATTATATTTTGCATCACTAAAATTTGAACCAACAGTTTTTTTACAAATTGGATACTTAGTGAAGTCTTTCTGGTTTGGATGAGATAAAGCACTGAATGATGTGTAGTAAATATTGTAAAGTAACTGGCTAGATGATCTCTTCTCTTTTCTTCAGGAGTTAGTAGTTCTACTGAACCAGTGCTTGGAGACTTTGATCCAACACAACAAGGCTTATCAAGTACCTTTGGAAAGTAGTAATTTAGAATCTGAGAACCTATTTTCCAGTCTCAGCTCTATGTCCTCAAATGATTTGGGGGGCCTATGATATTCCAGAAGGCAAAGAAGATAGGATTACAACCAAGAATCATCAGATAAAGCAATTAAAGCTTTCTATACTCATTTAGAAAAAAATGCCCTAAATCATTATTAATTAGAGATATACAAATTAAAACAACTCTAAGGTACCATCCCAGACCCATCATATTGGCTATTATGACAGAAATGGACAAAAACAAAAAGTTGAAGAAGATAAGGAGAAACTGAGACTAATGTACTACTGAAGGAGTTATGAACTAATTCAACCATTCTGGAGGTCAGTTTGGATCTATGTCCAAAGGGCTAAGAAATCATATATAGCCTCTAAGCCAGAAATATTCATCATGAGATTCTCCAAGTTAAATTCAGTCTGGGGTTTGTCTTTCTCCTGAAGGAAGGAGAGTCAGAAATAAACATTGAGATGCTTCTGGAAATGCCATTAATAACAGATTAAAGGACATACATTTTTTTTTTCTCCAAGGGCCCTGCTCCATCTTTACTTCCCTATCCCAAGAGACTAGAGTCTTTCCAATATCCTCAGGCTTCTACTGCCTAAACATGCGCTGGTTCTTCCCAAACAGCCTTCTTCCTATTGTTAAAATCATGATCTGGGACAAGATGGATGCCACTTTGAATGACAGCACCGGCAGGTGAGAATCTTGGAATGTTCCCAGGTGCCATGAGCCAAGGGCAAAAAGTAGTTGGCCCCAGCCCTATAAATACCCCCAAGTGACTATACAAGGGATCTCATATTGGAGCAGGAGCTTGGGAAGGTGGGAGGTGAAGGGTAAAAGGGTAGGCCTGAAACCTGTGGCCTGTAATCCTATTGAGAGAGCTAGTGATCAATCAACATCATTGATATTAGAGCTATGAGAGTTTATTGATTCATCAATCAACATCAAAAAATAGCCTTCCCTAATCTCTGGCTTGGCTGTGGCCAAGTCAGGTCAGGGTTAGTGAGAGGGTGAAGAACCTGCAGTGTCTACAAGCCTAGCAATCTCCAAACGTTGATCAACAACTTGGATTAATAGCCAATCAATTAGCAATAGAATTCCTAAATCCTCAATCCTGTTACCTTGTTTCCTTACCCCATCTAGATTCAATATAGTGTTTATCAACAAGTACCTTTCCTGAGTGGTTAGTATACCAAAGCCCTTGGGAAGGGGAGATCAATATGCAGTCAGATTATACTGTTTCCAATAGCCAATCAATAGCCCTTAACAACAACTAATCCAACCTCAGGTTGGGACCTAGAGAGGTTAATCATGCACACAACCTCTCAAGGGTTCCCAGCCTGGGCAAATTGTTATAAGGGAAAATCTGACAAGTTTACCCAATCAAGCTTGTCAGGGAGGAGAGGCATAGATTATACCAACAACAACTGTGAAAAGAGAGTGTTCTTTCTCTCTCACAAACTATAGCCAGCTTAGGCCTGGGCATACAATCCCTCCTCCATCCATACTATCTCTGAGATCCATATATACCATCAATTCTCTAAAGATCCTAGATATATATCCACGCCTTTCATTTCTTTTTAACACTATCAAGCAACAAGGCACAGTGAATAGAGCATTGGATTTGAATCAGGATATTTATGTATCCCAGTACAAGTAATTTAATCTTTCTATGCCTCAGTTTCCTCATATATAACATAAGGGTGTTGAAATAGATTGCTTCTCAGATCCCTTCCAGCTCACTATTTACACTGCTGAACTCACAGGACTCTTGTGATTGTTAAAGAAGTGTTATGATCATGTTGGCATTGAAAAGCTATATAAAGGTTGGACAATGATGTAGTTCTTGTCACTAGTACCTACAAACTGAACCTCAGCATAAAACAAATGAGAATGAAATAGAATTCCATTTTATCCAAAAAGTTTTACAAGGTTTAAGAGGGAGGTAATACACTCAGTGCTATTTTATCCCTAAAAGGGAACACCTGGAACACCTCACCATCTAAATGGAATCCATCTGGCTCCCCACCAGAACAGGACCAAAATTATCTCCCTTTATGGTGTCTCTCTTGATAACAATCAGAAGTTAATTCAAAGTGACATCCCTTAAAAATCCAGGTCCTTCTTTCTTGTCCCTGCACTATGTGTCTTCCAACTATATGGAACCAATTAGCAGGAATGTAATAATAGCAGTGCTGGAATAGGGGCACAATTAAGATATCAAGAAAATTAACCTGCTCAGAAGTTCACTGGAAGTTCAAAAGAGTCACCGCATGGCAAAAAATTAGAAAATGAGGGGATACCCTTCAATTGGGGAATGGCTGAACAAATTGTGGTATCTGTTGGTAATGGAATACTATTGTGCTCAAATGAATAATGAACTGGAGGAATTCCATGTGAACTGGAAAGATCTCCGAGAACTGCTGCAGAGTGAAAGGAGAAGATCCAGAAAACATTGTACACAGAGACTGATACACTGTGTTAAAATCAAATGTAATGGACTTGTCTACTAGCAACATGCAATGACCCAGGACAATTCTGAGGGACTTATGAGAAAGAACGATATCCAGATGCAGAGAAAGAACTGTGGGAGCAGAAACACAGAAGAAAAAGAACTGCTTGAACACTTGGGCTGATGGGGATATTATTGGGGATGTAGATTCTAAGTGAATGCCCTAATGCAAATATTAAAAATATGGAAATAGGTCTTGATCAAAGACACATGTAAAACCCAGTGAAACTGCACATCGACTATGGGAGGGAGGTGGGAGGAGGGGAGGGAAAGAACATGAATCATGTACCCATGGAAAAATTTTCTTAATTGATCAATGTAAAATATCAATGTAAAAATAAATAAAAACAAAAATAAAAGAGTCACCACAATACATGTTTAATAAACAATGAGAGAAGCTCTTCTCAATTGGGGCACGTTCAGACAGGATTCCCACTCTGCCTGCCACTCATTAGGTGTATGGCCTTGTGGAAATCCCATTATGGCTCCATTGCTCATGTTTCCTGATATTTAAACTAGGTGGAGATAATTTGGGTAGACATGGGAGAGAATCACAGGATTACTGTTTGATAACTAAGTGTGCTAGTTCAACATTGTCAGCACTCAGGGAAGAAAACTGAGGGATGGGAAGTAACTTCACCAAATTCAGAGTGGTAGCAAGTAGTAGAGACAGGATGATATTTATGCCATTATTCTCAGATCATTTAACTTCCATGTGTCTCGATTTCCTCATCTGTAAAACAGAGATAACAATATCACCTACTTTCCTGGTGATTTCACTTACTGTGAGGATTAAATGAGACAATAATTCTAAAGCTTTTAGCACAAGACCTGGGATGTAGAACATGTTTTATAAATGTCAGTTCTTGGAGGGCAGAGCCAAGAGGATGGAGCAACATCACAGAAAGCTGAAACCTCTCTGAGAATCCTCTCAAACTAACCTTAAAATAGAGCCTCAAAACAAATACTGGAGTCACAGAACCAATGAGGTGACAGAGGGAGGTCACTCTCCTATGAAAAACAACTTCAAAGAGAGGCAGAGAGGATCTCTTTCCCAGGTAAGAGGGGAACCAGAAGTAAAACTGCATACAGAGGTGTGCTAGTCACCCACACCCCACCTACTGCACCAATTTCCAAAGCTGGGCACCAGCTAACTTTGAGACCCTGGGACCCTGCCTGAGCCAACCACAGAGAACTCCATGCCCATCCCTTGAAGTCCCAAGCCTGACCCCTAGCCAAGGGCAAGGTAGTTCACAGTACTCAGCCCTGCAAGCCATTGGCAGTCCTCAGAAGTCCTCAGAAGAGATTTGGTCATCAGTGGGAGGTGTCTCTAGTGGTGCTTCCCCTACCTTTATGACCTCTCATATAAATAAATGAATATATAAAATAAATCATAAGCAGAGTGCTAGTGTAATTGGTAGAAATTTTTTTTCATAATAAGTACATTAGATGGAAATATCAGAATCATGGGTATTGTTATAAAGGGTATTGACCCTTATTAATTATTGGTATTGGTATTACCAATAGATGATACTTATATGGACAGGCTCTTGAGTTGATTTTGAGTTTTTCAGTTGAGGAAAAATGGCATCTCAAGCAGTTGAAGAAAAACTCCTGCTCAGGCCAGTTATATAAAACCCTATTTGTTATAAATATTAAAAGGTTGTATAAAAGGGAAAGTAAAAGGGAAAATAGGAATTGATGAGAAAATATTTCCTATAACTAATAAATTCTAAATAAATTCCAGAAATCAATCTTTCCCATGAGGGAAGTCTTCGTGATCACTAAGAGTGATCCTTCTTATTCTACACTAACTAAATTCCCCAAATGTCTACCTTTCTATCCTAAATCTAAAATGTAATTTTTATAAACAAAATAGAATAAACTGGATTTCTTCTCTCAGCTCAGATGTAACACAGGACAGGCTGTCTGTATTTTTCCACAGACACTTTCACTCAACTACAGCACTATATTGCCGCCTATTGGTGAACACATAGGAACTCCAGCACCTCTCTTCTCCTCTTGTCTGCTAAGATGTTTCAAGAAAAACCAACAGATTGATGCAGACATGATTGGGGATGTAGACTCAAAACTACCACACCAATGCAACTATCAACAATTTGGAAATAGGTCTTGATCAAGGACACATGACAAAACCAGTAGAAATGTGCGTCGGCCATGGGTGGTGGGGAGGTCGGGGGGAGAAGGGGAAAGTAAGAGCATAAATCATGTAACCATATTAACTTTTCTGAAAAATAAATATTAATAAATGGAAAAAAAAAGAAAAAACAACAGATTTTCTTCAACTCAGAGCAGGCTCCTTGAACCACCTTCCTTAGTCAGGAAAGTCCAAAGATTGAGTTCTTGGTCCAACTGCCTTTCCCAAGGCTCCTTGGGATCATTGTCTTCCCATCATACCTCTTTGTGATTCTGCTCTGTCTTAAAGAAATCCATCTCATTCAAACTCAGCTCTCCATTCATCTATTACCTAACCTGCCAACAATCCTTTATTGCTTGCTTAATTAACAAATACTCATAACAGTATGATGCTCAGATTCTTAAGAAAGCTACTGTTGGAGTATTGTTTTCATTATAAAGGTTTTTGTATTAAGTTAAGGGAAATTATAATTTAGGGATGAGCCTAGGAAGAGAATAGTTATCATGGCATTTATTGCGATAATATTGGCGTATTCTACTAGAAAAAATATGGCGAAGCCTGATATGACTTCTGATTCTCCTCCTGTTAGATCAAATGGAGCTGGGTTTGTTGTGGCTAATGTGGAAATATATTATGGCTAGGTCATGTTGAGGTAATTAATCATATGTTTTCTTGGGTGATTGTTGGGTTTTTTAGGGTAAAAGCCTTTAATGAGTATGATGGAAAGTAAAATAATAGCTAATGTTACTTCATATGAAATTGTTTGAGCAACTGCTCCTAGAGCTCCAGTTAGGGCATATTTTGAATTTGATGCTCATCCTGACCATAAAATTGAGTAAAGGGACAGTCCAGATAGGGCTAAAATAAATAAAAGCCCAAGACTGAAATCAATTAGGGTATGGGGTATGGGTAGTGGGATTCGAATCGCTAAGGCAAGGATAAGGGCTAAAATTGATAAAATAATGAATATTGAGACTGATGATGTGAGAGGGCTCAGTGGTTCTTTTGTAAATAGTTTTACTGTGTGAATGGCTGGAGGATGCCCTATGGTCCAATGAGTCTTCTCATATTCTCATCCTCTGCACGGGGAGGTCATTTTCATTGATTAAGAAAAAGAGACAGTTAAACCCTCATTATGCCATTCATGCAAGTCTCTATTCAGGAGACAAGTGATTATGCTACCTTTCCGGGTCAGGAATCCTTCTCTCCACTCTCACAGCCATCACCCCAGTTTAGACCTTCATCACTCATGCCTGACACAATATATTTGCCTTCTGGTTAGTCTCTCTGCCTCTCCTCTGTTCCTATTTCAGCACATATTATATTCAACTGCCAAAGATATTTTCCTAAAGCACATATGATCATAAATACCTCATATTCACTCACCCAGTGATTTCTAGGCTCCCCAGAATCAAATACAAAAAGCTCTGTTTCACCTTTGAGGTCCTTCACCACCTGGCTCCTTCCTACCTTTCCTACCTTCCTACTTTATTTTTCAACCTTCTCTGGGCACTCTATGGTCAAGAGACACCAGGACTCTCTGTACCCCATTCCTAGAATGCTCCCCTACCTCCACTTTGCCAGAGTTATCCCTGGCTTCCTTCAAGATTCAGCTCAAATGTCATATTCTACACAAGGTCTCTATTCCCTGTCTCTCCCTCCACCAATGTCTCTTAGATTTCTTTCCATTTAATATTGCATTTAATTTTTTATATTTTAAGTCCTCCACTATCAGAGCCAACCCTGGAGTGTGACTAGGACCCAGGACACACACACACACACACACACACACACACACACACACACACACACACACAAACACANCACACACACACACACACACACACACACACACACACACACACACACACTTCCTACTAACATTGTCTCAAACATTTCTTTCAGTGATTAGCGGTGGCTTCTTCTCCAAGTTGTTTGCTCTACTGGCTGAAGAGGAGAATGCTCTTAGTTGTGCTAAATATTAATAATACCTTGAACTTATTACCATTAAACATTCACAGATTTTTACCTTCAAACCCTCTGTTAACTACCGTAATTCAAACAGATCACAAATTTCACTCCTTTCATCTTTTTCTCTCATATTCAGATCCAATATTCCTTCTAACTTTACTACTCATAATTCCAAAGAATTTATACTTCTCAGAGTATTATTTTAATTGCTAATCAATAATCCAAAATAATCCAATCTTTAGCAAGACTGCACTATTTAAACACTATATCTTAGCATGTTGCTTTGTCCAATTCATGTCAGACATTAATTTAATCCAAATACAAATTGGTAAACTGAGATAATTTCTTATGATTAAACAAACTCCCTAATACAATCAGTTTTTAATAATCTCACTGTTTATATTCAAACAATGAAACCATTCTTATCCTAAAAGTATATATTTTATTAGCATTCCATATAGTACTTAGATATATTCCATACTGCATTTAACAGCATTCCTAACTAATTGATAGATGTTCCATCTTTAATTTACAGATTTAGAACTTTTTTCCTTTTTAGCGTTACCATTTTAACTTGTGAGCCCCTTTCCTAGATTGTGAAAAATGTTAGCACTTTATTGCCTCCTCCTTCCATGAAGATGGTAATAATTTTCTGATAATATAGATTTTACAATTATTACATTTAACTAAGCAGCTAGTAATTTGAGTTTGTCTTTCATCTATTTACTGATGAGTTAGTTGCTTGGTGACCTTAAAACAAACTTTATCCTCTCTGCACTGATTTTTTTAAACCCCTACCTTCTGTCTTGGAGTCATACTGTGTATTGACTCCAAGGCAGAAGAGTAGTAAGGGCTAGGCAATGGGGGTCAAATGACTTGCCCAGGGTCACACAGCTGGGAAGTGTCTGAGGCCAGATTTGAACCTAGGACCTCCTGTCTCTAGGCCTGGTTCTCAATCCACTGAGCAACCCTCTCTGCACTGATAACAGGGTTTGCTTGATATCTAGAGTCATGGCATTAAGCCCATCTCTGATAAGCAGGATGGTTAACTATTTTCAAAGTTAAGAAAAAAAAAAACATTGGTCAATTCTCAATTTTAATTTATCAGGATGAAAACCATTCACATTGAATCATTTAACCATTTTTATTCACTCAAATCTCAATGATAAAAGCATGCTTCACCATATAGAAATTTCATTTCTTATCATTCATCCTTCACCCTTCAAAAATGCAGACAATCTTTTCTCTAACAGATGTAGATTGATGAAGTGTGTTTAAAGCATAATAAAAACCAACCACTGTCAAACTTACAGAAAATTTTTCAGAAATTTAAGTGACTGTAGAGAAGTATGCTGAGGAAGACAAGAGAAAGAAAGAACATGTAGAAGCTGTCAATATGGCAGAAGGAATTATTCATGATACTGAAACAAAGATGGAAGAATTCAAAGACCAACTTCCAGCAGATGAGTGCAACAAACTTAAAGAAGAAATCTTTAAAATGAGAGAGCTCTTGGCTCGCAAAGATGGTGAAACAGAAAACACCAGACAGGCAGCATCTACTCTACAACAAGCATCATTAAAGCTCTTTGAAATGGCATATAAAAAGATGGCCTCTGAGCGAGAAGACTCTGGAAGTTCTACTTCTGGGGATCATAAGGAAGATCAGAAAGAAGTGAAACAATAATGTCACCAGTTGATCTTGACTGGAGCAGAAATAAGGAAAACATTTCTGAAGCTTAGGAACAGAGGGCACAAGGATCTTCCTGAGCAGAAATGGGCAAACTTCAGTCTTACTGTTTTTTTGCAATATTCTATATATAATTTCCTTAATGTATAAATCCTAGTGAGTGTATTAGCTAATTATTGTTTGACTGGTAATTCAGATATACAAAGTTCTAAATGTTAAAAAAAGAAGAAGTTTAAGTGATGTCATAATCAACAGACCAAACAAATTTGAATATAGTGCTGACCCAAAAAAATTATCAGAAATCTATACATTAACCAACAAGTTATTTTTAGGGTAGGAAATATGATGCTAATAAACATTTGAGGACATAAAATCAAAGCTCAACAGATGAAAATTCGATTAAATCATGTGGAATTTTGGAGTATAAGGGTTAAAAATTGGGGTTTTGACTAAATAAGAGAGTTATAAATTCAATGTTGTGGTCACCGAATTCAAGATATTATCCCTAAGCCAGAAAAAACTGTTAGTAGCTTTTATTTATAACAAGGAAGAGAAAGAGTTGAAGTATGAAATGTAGGAGGGAAAGAGGTAAGGAGTTGCCTAGACTACCCTAAGGGCAGATCCAATGAAATTCAGCTTGCTCCCCAACAAAGTTCCAATCTCCACATGGAAATCCGAGTCACTCACCAGCAAGCCAATGCAGGATCCAAGGAAAAGATCCACAGAACTCACACTGTAGGAAGTGTCCCACCAAAGCACCAACTAGCAGAGAGGGTCTTCTCACAGAGCCACCAAGGCAGGAATCTCTCCAAGCCAGAAGTCCCAGTGATGTTGTTGTGAGGAAGATTAGATTAGTTAGTAATTAAGAAGTAAGGTATACCTAGCAGGAAGGAGCTGGAGCTGGGAATTCCAAGATGGAATGAAGGAGCAGGAAGAAGTGACTTGTACTCAGAGAGGGACTCCATTAGGGGTTAGCACAAACTGTGGTTAGCCCTGGGAGATTTCAGAGTAAAGGATACCCTGCATCCTGATTTTCCCTGGGATCCTGTGTGGTGGTGGCATCTAGCAAAGAGGACAAGATCTACAGTACAGTACCAAGGGAAGAGAAGAAGTTTGGGATCTGGTGGACAATGTCTCTAGCACACCCTCTCAACTTGGTACCCGAGACCACCTTGGCTCTTGGCTTCTAGAGATCATCGGTGGATTACAGTGAGAACCCCAAAGCCACATCAGCCCTTAGCTGTGTTGCTAAAGCCTGGCAGGACCAGGTCTGAGGCAGTCACCCAGACACTCCATTACTGCTCCTTGGGCCCTGCCTGTTTAGGTCACTAAGTCAGTGTAGGGAAATCCTCCCCTTTCCCTGTGGTTTTGTCATTAGATTTTTAGATTTTAAGTACAGAAATCCCTTTCGAACCTTTTAGTCAAACATAATTAAAGCTGTTAAGCCCCTTTTACCTTGCCTGCTTGTTTCTAGACTCTGGCCTAGGGGAAGCTGAATGACAGTTAAGACCAACTGCCATTCCTGTGTGAATCCAATAAACTCTGGTCTTTCCATCCTGGTCTAGTCTCTCCTAAACCCAGTGTGTGTGTACCCACAATCATTTGGACTTATTATAACATCCCTGGTGTCTCCATTACAATTATTTACTTATCATTTCTACAATGTCTTCAACCAGGGTTCCACCAATGCAGCCTCCTCCAAAGCCAAAGCAGGAATCTCCACAACCAATCTCTCCAAACACCAGGAAGGAAAAGCATGCTAGACCATGTTGGTCTCTTTTTTTACCCCTTTTTTCCACATCACTTCCTGTCACTTCCTGTCACTCCTCTTTCTTTACAAAAACCAATGGCAGTCTTTCAATTTACCTAGCACTGCTCAAAGTGGGTGGAGGGGGAATGTTAGGGGATGGTCAGTGGCCTTTGGAGTTGTTATTTACTCTAGTAAGTAACTTGTGAACTCTCATACTTAATGGTAAGTAGGGGTATTTTAAGTTCTTGATTTGATTAGCTAAAAATAGGCAAGGGGAGAGTTAATCCTATCTTCACAATCCCCCCCCCCACTATGATTCTTTGGTACATTAGTCTCCCCAATGAATCATTTAACATAATTAGCTTATACCTCTAAAGATCTTCTAGCTAAGGGTGCATACAATATTGTACTTTCTAAGAGGAAATTACAATAGTTGGAGATAAGAGGGAAATAAGAGAGAGAGCAAAACCAATGATTGGTAGGCGCACTGTCAAAAAGCCATTTGGGGGCAATTCCCTTTGGCATAAGAGTTTACATTCAGAATAAATGTTATGTTCAACCCCCTTCAGTTCACTCAATACATCCCAAAGTTCATTCTGGATCTTCTGATGCAATGTAGGTTTCTTTTAGATTTCTTTATGGTACCTTCTCTAATCAGTTCATTTTCTTTATTCAGGGAGTTAACAATCTTCTTTTCCTGAAGTTTTTTTCTCAAAAAAAATTTTTAAGTCTGGATTTTATGAAAATTATACAATACCCAGTGAGGAGGGTGTTGACCAACACCCCAGATCAACTCAGAATACATGGTTGAGTTATGGGGTGTATGAGTCAATTGTCGAAAGAAAATCAAAACCATAAAAAAATAACAAATAAAAGAAAAAATTAAATTTTGAGGGAAAATCAAAATCTATGTATATAAAATTATGAGTAAGCCAGAATAAGCCCATAACAGGTCCCTGTATCAGAGCCCAATTAAAATGATATATGTCCTATAAGTCTGCAGGACAATTGCAATAATATTGCATTTGCCCATTGGCAGCCAGGACTACAGAAAATTGCAATACTGTAAGAGAGAAAGGGGGACTAGATTTTGATGTAAAAGGGAAGTATGTAATTCCCTAGTCTGATTTTTCCTTCAATCTTAGGGATAGGGAAGCCAAAATGGCAGCCAAACTAAAGTACTTATCTGAATGTGGCATGGGGAAATCCTGTGTCTGATGTATGTCAAACAGCCATCTCCTTGAACCTCAAAATAATTCCTCCTGATTCAGATCTCATCAATCTCACAAGGATTGTTGGTTTCCTTGACCTTGTGCTTCTTAGCACTGTACAATGGCTCTTTTGTGATCCCTTCTCCTGGAATCAGATACAATTATTAATCAAAGTCCCATAATATTTATAAATGAATGACAGGTTGCTATAGTCTAAAGCTTTTGGGTATGCATTGATATTAGAGCAAATGGATATTTTAAACTTATTCTATTGCAAAATTTAAAAAGATTAATATTGGTTATATGTACTTTAAGTACAAGAAGTAAGAAAGAAAAAATGAAATATTTTATTGAAAATAAAAAGAAAATCAATAATTTAAAAAAGATTCAGGAATTCAATGTGTCAGCCAAAACAGTGTCCAAATTGTCTATGGACTTTTGTCTCCAAGTGTATGTGACAGGATATAGTCAATCAGTGTCGATAGAAGGTACTCATTTTACATGTGAGCAATGAACCCAAGGGTCCTTTTCTCCAGTTTTGATAGTTTTTGGAGTGGTTAATAGAACTTGAAATGGACCTTCCCAGGCAGACTGAATTAATCCAGTGTGCTGGAAGTTTTTTATGTATAGCTTGTCTCCTGGGTGTAGGTCAAAAAGTGAGAAGTCTATAGGTCCTGCTTGTACTGCATCTCCGGATTCATGGAGTTCTTGCAATTAGATCTATAAATCCTGTATATATATGAAACAATAGAAATGTTTCCCCACCCCCACCCCCAGTAATGATGTGTATGCAGGAGAAAAAGGCTTAGTCTGTATGGGAGGATGTCCAAAAAGCATCTCAAATGGTGAGATGTGTAGATCTCCCTTGGGTCTACTTTGGAGATAAAATAGAGCTAGAGGGAGAATGTCAGACCATTTTAAGTGAGTCTCAGTGCATAATTTTCCAATTATAGTCTTAAGATCTCTATTCATTCTTTCAGCTTGGCCTGAGCTCTGGGGATGATATGGTACACAGAATTTGAGAGTAATTCCCAAACAGGAATAAATCTAAAACAAAACTTAATCAGTAAAATAGGTTCCCCTGTCTGAATCAACTTGTGCTGGCAGGCCAAAATGAGGAATAATCTCTTTCAAGAGTACCTTGGCAACAAAAGCCTCTGTGGCTCATGGGGCAGGAAACACTTCCAGCCATCTGGTCAGCTGGTCTACTATGACTAGACAAAATTTATAATGTCCAGCCTTTGGCATTGTGATAAAAATCAATTTGTAGATGCTCAAAAAGTACCTAAGCCAGAGGACACCCACCAAGCAATGTTCCTGTACCAATTTGGGCATTACTTTAAAAATTCTTTCAAACCTTAATTCACTTTGTTCAGGATTTCAACTCCTTAATGAAATATTTCACAATGTCAAACTCATTTCATTATTGTAGTTAATGTCATGTTGATAGAATTTACATTTCTTTTAACCCTTCATGAGTCATTAACTTATGAACTGCTTAAATATTTCGTAGACATGAAATTATTGAAACTTGTATAATTAATAATTCACACAGCACCTGTAATCCTATAAAATCTGATAGATAATTTGTAATACCTGACTTTATATTCAGAATCTGAAACTTCTCTCAGTTTAGCAAGCACAATTAAGAATTAGGATATGTTTTTCAAAACCACATTTACAAATATTCTATTTTTGAAATAAACACAAATTAGAAAATCCAATTGACAGATTAAATATTTCTCTTTTTGTCAAATGATTAGTTTCTAATTACTCTATGTATGTCTGTCCTTAGTTTCCAGTCTCCTTCAATGTGACCAGCATTGAAAAAGAGGGATGTAGACATACGTCTTCAAGCTTTTGCTTAGGCCCAAAACAGAACTAAGACTAATGAATAATTCATTTTCACTTGTTAAGCTAGTTTCTCTTCTCTTAAAGTTTAAAGAACATCAACTCAAAACTCATTTAAAAGACAATTCAGGGATTTTCAGCTCCACACCTAAATTCCATTTAATCTCTTTTCCTGCTATTGCTCTCTTGAGCTTGAAATACCCTCAGCAATTAGGAATGCAGAGAGACAGAAATAGATCACAAAACACACAGAGACTTGCTTTCTAAAATCCTAAGCTTGTGCACATAGACAGACCAAAAAAGATGGAGGTGAAACAGCAAACATTCTACAGATCCTACCTGCCTGGTTTACTATCTTTTGGGGAAAAAAAATACACTAACAGTTCCACAGACTGAAACAAGCTTATAGAGAGACAGACAGACACATAGAACAGATAAAAATCATTTTGGCTGAAAACACTAAACTTTGAGGAGTATTTCTTTGCTTTAGACTTCATTGCACAGCTGGTGCAAAGCAGTTGGGGAGGTGAGGGAGAAGGCTAGGAGGCAGGGAAGAGTACTGGTTTTGGAAGAGGGAAAGAGGTTTCAGAGGTCCAACACTTATCCCTTTTATGGAATTTCACCTTCACTAGATGTCATCAGAGGGGAGGTAAGGCACATGCAACAGGAATCCTGCAACTCCACATTTTGTCTTAGAGATATAAGGTTGCTAGAGAAAGATAAGACTTCCATCTATCTGTGTTTTTTCCTGAAAAATGAATCCAACTGAAGGATGGTTTTACAGCTTAGAGTGGCACTGACTGGCCATTTCTCTTGCTTCTCTAAGATAGGCCATTGGACATTGCAATTGGAAATCATTTGTTTCTTTTTCAAACTGTTTAGACCTAATTTTTTCCAATTATCCAAAAATGCACCCAAGTGGAGAATCCCATGGAATACTTTCCCTCTGTCCTGTGTCAACCACATGGAGAACTCATAGTGGGCAAAACCATGGTAGGGCAACTAATCCCTTGCCAAGAGACAATGAATCCCAAGTCCAGGAATGATGCCAAGGAGAATGTAGCCATTTCTCAAGGTGGGATAGAGTAATTAAACTTCTGGATGTAACCTGGTTAGCCCAACACCAGACTGTGGGTACCACCTGACACAAGTGGGGCTCCTGATAGAGAAAAAAGCACAGTACAAATCCCAAATGGGGTTGGGGTTTCATGGAAGAGAGATTTTCCTGATTGTCAAAGGAATTACCAGTCCCAATAAACCTAGAAAATAGAGAGATTTACTAGAAAGTTGAATGGTCAGGAGGCAAGATGGAAGTTGCTTCTCCAAAGCAACAAAAGATTGGGTTCATATGTGTTTCACAGGATATCTGACTATGTGACATGTGGCAGAAGCCTGGAGGAAGGGGAGTGGGCTGAGGTGACCTGTGACTTATAAGGACAGGAGACTGGGAAAAAGGGGGCCTGAGACTGGGAATGTTGTCTGTCATGAGATATGCCATTCTCAAAAGTATAGAGCATGCCTGCCATCTTTGTCCATTTATTGGTGGCTATTGGGGATGGTTTTCTCTGGCCATGACACATTCCTGAGGTGAGAGGAGTCCTTGAGGTGTCCCTTAGAATTTCTGGGTTTCCTTCATTCCCCTATGGGGTCAGATATTGGGGATTTCCTCATATGCTCTTTCTGGTCTGGGATCCTTCTGGAGTCTTAGGTTCTTCAAGGGACCCCGTCCCCGCCTCCAGTACTAGCAAGATGTGGTAGGATGAGATCCATGCTTGGAATAAAAGTATACAATATTCAAAAGGAAAAGGATAAAGGAAAACTAAGGGAACAGGGCAGAGCAGCAGAATGTGATAAAATTCCAGAAAAAGGGGAAATCATTGGACTGAAGATACAGAGGAAAACAGAGATTGACATTGGAATTACCTGGATAAAAAGAAAAATTAACCAAGGAGTCTGGGAAGTGGAGGTATGAGATAGTAGTGATCAGACTAAAATCTGAACATCTGCTAGAATGTCCTCTCTGTCCCTGCCTCTCTGTATGTCTCTGTCTCTCTGTCTCTCTGTCTCTGTCTCCCTGTGTGTGTGTCTCTCTCTCCATCTCCTTCCACATATAAGTGGCACCATGGATTGAGTACCAGACCTGGAGTTAGGAATATCTGATTTCAAATTCAGACATTATCTGTGTGACCCTGGGCAATTCACTTAACTTTGTCTACCTCACTTTCCTCATCTATTAAATGGGGAAAAGAATAACACCTCCTTTCCGGGGTTGTTGTGATGATCAAATGAGATAATAATTATAAAACAACTTAGCACAAAGATCTGACACATAGTAAACACTATAAAAATGTTAGTTACTATTATCTCTCTCTCTGCTCAGTCTATTTTTCTGTATCTGCTCTATCTCTCTGTCTCTCTCTTTGTTCTATCTCTCTGCTCCATCTCTCTGTCTCTCTATCTCCCTGTCACTTGTCTTTGTCTCCTCCATACTGTCTCTCTCTGTCCCTGTCTATCTCTCCCTTCATCTGCACCCCCCCAAAAAAAATTCATAATGTTTTAATTTACCTAAATGAAAATTCCATGTTTCAAAAAGTGAAATGTCCATTCGGAATCTTATTCTCCCCAAAGAGAAACTAGTTACTAGGGTGGAAATGAAGGGACCATCCGAGAATTGGTCACAGAATCTTAGACTCTGTGACAAAGGAGGAGAACAAATTGCACAGAATTTGGAGAATACGACATCCTAGAAATTCAAATTCTAGAGGAGCATTTGGGCCAAGAAGGATGGAAAGCTCTCAATAAAATTATGTAGAAAAGAAAAAGTCAGTGAGGGAGGTAAGAGGGAAGAATGCGCACACACACACACACACACACACACACACACACACACACACACACTCACTCACTGCCAAGATCCCCAAATTTGAAGAATTTCTCTGAATGACCAGACTGATGAGCCAAAGAGGCTTTTGGTATTCTCCTCATCCCTTTGTTCCTGAAGGGAGCTGTGAAAACTCTTTCCCTTCCCTGATCATCTCTGAGTTTCCCGCAGACTGAAAATGGGAAGGAAAAGGGAAAAGGAAAGATGAGAAAATGATGGAGATTGCAATGTTCCCTTAAGAGATCTTTTCTACATTTCATTTTTATATGAAACCAGCAATAATCCTCATATTGTCTGTCTGCCTAAGCAAAGGATACAGAGGGAATTCTCCCAAGGAACAGAAGCCAGGGTCAATAGAACTGCAATAAAGCCTACATTTTTTTAAACCCTTAACTTCTGTGCATTGGCTCCTAGGTGGAAGAGTGGTAAGGGTGGGCAATGGGGGTCAAGTGACTTGCCCAGGGTCACACAGCTGGGAAGTGTCTGAGGCTGGATTTGAACCCAGGATCTCCCGTCTCTAGGCCTGACTCTCAATCCACTGAGCTACCCAGCTGCCCCAAGCCTACATTTTTAACGTCATGATTTGTATTCCCTAGATTAGGAATCTG
Organism: Gracilinanus agilis; assembly: GCF_016433145.1. Taxonomy (NCBI): domain Eukaryota; kingdom Metazoa; phylum Chordata; class Mammalia; order Didelphimorphia; family Didelphidae; genus Gracilinanus; species Gracilinanus agilis. The sequence goes on from NC_058131.1 coordinate 689,116,973, forward strand.
GAAGGGGTTGCCTGAGAAGGGATTGACACTTTCAGCAACAAACAGGAAAGCCATGAACTAGCTGCCATGCAAGGGAAAACCTTTCAGTCTTATGGTCCCCTCTAGTGGTGAAAATGGATAGTGCAGCCTGTTGAGGTTGCCCATAAGAGTGAACATTTATTTATATATTGGGTTATTGGTTTATATATTGGCTTTATGTGTTTATTTTTATTTTAGTTTATATACATATTTATTTTCAAAGTATTTTACAAACATTAAAACACTGTTCTAGCAAAAACCCTGGGAGATGGGTACTATTGTTGCCCCTTTTTACAGATGAGGAAACTGAGGAAGACAGGAGTTAAATGACTTGCCCAGAGTCACCGAGCTAGTTAAGTGTCTGAGGCTGATAGACCATCTTCATTCCAGGTCCATGCTCTTTCCATTGTACCATCTAGTTGTCTTTATAAGAATTATATGTGAAATGAAGGGAAAAAAGATCCTTGTTTTCAGACAGGTCCCATAAAGCAGAACTAGCACTGGTGAAATTACAGTGTCAAAGACCTGGTGTAAATTTTAAGAATTCCCTGATGGTCACAGCTTCCCAAAGTGCAATGAGCTGTGCTGGGAGGCACCGTCAGTGAACATCTTCAAGGAGAAGCTGGACCACTTCAGGGTCTTCTTCAAGTTCCAACTGAAAAAGATGGTGTGTGACGTTCCCACTGCTCTGGGATTCTGTGAGACTTAGTGAGCATCTCCTTAAGGATGGGGCTATAGTGCCCCTAGACATCCCCTTAGGGAAGCCCAGAAAAACATCAGCCCAAATCCAGAGATGCATCTATGGCTTTATATTTAGGGACTTTTTCATTTTAAATTGATTATATGGAATTTGGTGTGAGCATCTCCCCAAGACATCCCCTTAGGTCGATGCTTTGAAGTCAGCCCAAATTAACAGATGCATATGTGTATCATGATAAATAAGATTGTTTGTATTGGTTCTTTATATACATACGATATTATATATTAGAATCTATAAACATGTTTGTGTATTACTTTTTGTTTTAAATATTTTGTAGATATTTGTGTTGTAAATAATGTATTGTTTAAATCATCTGTAAGATATATGATGATCCTATTTAAAGTACTTTGCAATATCTCTAGAGCTACACAAGCGAGATGCTGCTATTATTATATTGGGTTCAGAGTGTGTTTGTGTTCCCGTGGTTGTTAGAGGGCATCGTAGATAGAGTGCTGGACTTGGAGTAAGGAAGACCTGAGTTGAAATCCTTCCTCAAACATCTATTGAATTGTGTGAGCCTGAACAAGTCCACTAAGCTGTTTGCCTCAGTTTCCTCACCTGCAAAATGAGAATAATAGTACCTAACTCATAGGCTTATTCTGAAGCTCATATAACTAACAAAATATAATAATAACAATAATCATAATAAATAATTTATTTTTAAAACTAATAAAAATAATAAAGCACTTAAAGAGTGCTCTAAAAGCTGGCTGTTATTGTTATTGTTCTTCTGTATATGTGTCTATGGTTTGCTTGAACCCCCAAATCTTGGTGTTAGAAACATGGAATGGTGTGGAGCCAAACACAGCCATGCCCAGGATGCTGTCACACATCAGAAATTTTCACCGTGAAGTACCCATGAAGGTCATAGTCCATCTAGAACATATTAGAAAAGTCTGAGGGAGTCTCTTGAAATTCAGAGGCTAAGGGTTACACTGATGGTCACATGCTGGGTTTGAAGCCTTGACTCCAAGTCCATCCTGTACTCTACCATGCAGCCAACTTGGTCCGTCCTCCTCTCCCATTCTTCATCCTCAGGACAGCCTCCACTCACTCATCTCCTCCCTGTTTTCCACGACTATTCTACCTTACTTTCTTCCCTCCAGATTGCTGACCATTCAATAGCTAGATAGTTAACTAGTCCAACCATCTACCCTTGAGTCCCTTGTCCCATGGCTACGCATCCCCTTCCAAATCGCAGTCCTCCATTATCCTGCCATCTTGCCTTCTTGACTTGTGCTGCCGAGTTATTACACAGCTGTGCCTTATAATTCCGTGCTATGACCCCATCCTTTACTTTCACATGATCTACTCCATCCTGCACCCCACAATGGTTGTTCCAAATCTTTTCTTCTCTCCTCAAGCCCTAGACAGTTCCCCCTCCAGCTCACCAAGAGACTTCACCAAATGCTTTACTGAAAAAAATGAAGGCAAACCATCACAGAATAACAGCTGGCCCTTATGGAGAGCTTTAAGGCTCAAAAAGTACTTTACGAATATCATTTTATTGGATCCTTACAATTCCATAAGATGGATGTTATTCATTCTTCTCATTTTACAGATGAGAAAACTGAGGCCGAAAGAGGTTGTTACCAAAAGGTAGGGAGGAGACCGACAAAAAGAGTCAGAAATAAAAATTGTGTTGCTTGTGGTAACACAATTCACACAGATGATGTGTAAAGGGAACTGGAGTCTTCCTGGCTCCTACACCTCCTAGCTGCATAAGGACACACATATATGTACTCAAGTTTGTGACGTTCTAGCAATCTCCAAGCAAAGTCTGTCCAGGATCCCTGTCCCTTGTCAGGGGTACTTCAGAAGAGACTCCTGCTCAGAGGTAAGTTGGGATGGATGACCTAGAAGGCAGCTCAGAAATTCTGTGAGTCTGTGAAATTCAGAGACCCAAGGGTGCCATGTCCCAGAAATGCTTCTGAAGATGCTCCCAACCTGGCCTGCAGAGGGCAGGGCATCCTCTCTATTCACAGTTATCTCACCAAAAAAAATGACTAAGCAGCCACTACAGAGAGGACATAAGTCTCTCGGAGGTACAGAGGTGGCCTCTCTCCAGATCTCCCCTGAAGGGGCCACAAGTTTCAAAGGGTGGAGACATACAACAATGAGGATGGCCAGACTGGCCAAGGGAGAGATCCGGCAAAGGGCCATGACAAATGAGAGGAGGAAGCCATCACAATCCTTTTGGGAGGTCGAGTAGCCCTGGAAGTGGACCTTGGAGGAAAGGAGGGACTGTAAGAGACTAAGATGAGTGCATGTTGTTATTGCTACTCAGAAGTTGCTCTTTTCTCTGTTTATTTGGTTTTCTACACGTCTTTAACAAATCTATCTCATGTTACTGCTTTCAATTGCAAGTAATTGCAATTATTGGTAATTGGTCATTGCAAGATTAGGGGATCCATGAGAGAAATAAGTCAGAATTTGGTGTTCCCAAAGGAGAATTCTGGGTAGCAGCAATAGGTTGTAGAAATTCTGATTAGAGAGGCTGAACGACTGAATATTGAAACCATACATTTGAAATGAACCCATTACTTACAAGAGAGAGGTCTGTGGGACTCATGAAATAGGGTTCCAGTGAATGCACTGAGCTACAGAACACTGCAGGGCTTCTTCGATAAAAATCCATCACTACTCAGAAGAGCCTGGTCTAACAATCCACACACACCACATCCCCTGTCTCTTGCCAACTCGTTTGTTATTAACCATTGACTAGTGCAACCCCTTCCGTTTACACATAGAAAAACTGAAGCCCAAAGAGTGATTTGTCAAAGTATTGTAGGAGAAACAAACCCAAATTTGTGGCAGAGTCTCACTCCAAGAAGGGGAGACTCAAACTCTGTTTAATCCAGAAGTAAGAAAAGAATGTTACTTGAAGAACAGATTTTTAAGCTAGTATAATAGTCTGGGCTGGTGGAATGACCTTTGGGGCTGGTAGAAGAGCCCCCATGGAAGAGGAGCCCTTTGAGCTGATGGAGTAGTTGGGAGCTGGTGGAAGAGCAGCCCCCATGGAAGAGGGTTTGCATATTTCCTGAGAGCCCTCAATGCTTGTGCCCCATGTTTCCCCCCATCACCCTCCCTGCCATCCTTTGTCAGCATAGAAAAGGTCTCGCTACCCTTCCAGGGGGAACATAACAGAGGTAAATACAGAACGATGCAAGCGGTTAATAATACAACCTAAAAGTTCAGAACGAAGGTAAATACAGACAGAACAGCAAGGAACTGTGACATAGAGCAGTCCGACGGTTCAGAACTACCGTACAGAAGAGCGGAGTTCCAGGGACAATACAGAATGGTTAACTGATTCATTATATAGATTTTGCAGTTCATTCATTTGCGTTCCTTCCGCTTAATGACTGCTAACTGGTGAGGACAAGATTTCAGTGCGTGAGGGTCCTGCTTCCATCAATGCCTATTACTGCTCCTGCCTATCTCCATCATTCCCTCCCTCTTTAAAAGCCCAGAAATCTAAAAAACTGGGGAGAAGATCTCAACTTCTGTCAATGTTCAGGTTCTGGATGTGAAATCAGAATTCCATATATTGCTGTGTGTATTGTTGATGCCAGCTTCTGTTTGCAAATTGTGACCTTCTGAAGTGTACAGTTTGAAAAACCCCAAACCTTCCTTTTAAAGCAGGGGTCGGCAACGTATGGCTCTTGAGCCATATCTGGCTCTTTTGAGGGCCAGATAGGGCTCTTTCTGCGGGAGCCATAAAGTCCATTTTTTTTCAGGTGCTGTTACAGGAGCGGCACTGGGAGCACTGTACGGCTCTCATGAAATTACATTTTTAAAAATGTGGCGTTTATGGATCTCACGGCCAAAAAGGTTGCTGACCCCTGTTTTAAAGTAATCAGCCTGCCGACCAGAGATGGGATTAAAGCCATAAATGTAGCACCAGGCGAGCCAGCTCTGTGATCAGCAGAGTGAAAAGTTGATTTTGAGATCAACAAGCCACCAACAAGGGAGTAAGAAACCAGCAAGCACTAAGGATTTTCACAATCAAGCAGTATCCATAAGCTCCTTTACGTATCTAAGACGCCAGCATTTCGCAACTTGGATTTCCCCACTGGATTTCCACAATTTGGATTTCCCCATTGAAAAAAATCATAGGTCTGGAACAAAAAATAAGGGTGCAAGACATAGTCATAGAACTGTGGATGCAAGGACAACTATAATAAAACAACCCCTGCTACAAAGATCTTGCATTTTCAAGGCAGGGGGGAAGGAACTGGATAAAGAGGAGGAACTAATATATAAACAGACAAATAAATACAAACTCGTTTAAGAGAGAGTGATCTCTAACAACTCTAATAATTATAACAAAATCATGTTATTATATATTACATGATATCAGATATCATATAATATATTAATTATAACAACTATAATAATCATAACATTATATTATTATATTATATATTAATTATAACAACTGTAATAATTCTAACAAAAAAACTGGGGACTAAAGAAGATACCCATCAATTGGGAAATGGTTGAGCAAAGTTATGGTATATTAATACAATGGAATAATATTGTAATATAAGAAATGACAAAAGGAATGGTTTCAAAGAAACCTGGGAAGACTGATACAAAGGGAACACAACCAAGAGGACAGTAGATACAAGAACATTATAAAGAAAAACATCTCTGAAAGACAAATCTAATCAATGCCGTTCCAGAAGACCAATAAGTAATCATGCTATTCACCTGACAGAAAGGCGATGAACTCAAGATGCAGAATAAAGGATACGTTTTCTGACATGACCAATATGGGAATTTGTCTTATTTGCCTGTACATATCTGTGTGAGGCAGCTAGGTGGTACAGTGGATAGAGTACTGGTCTTGGATTCCAGATAACTCATCTTCCTGAATTCAAATCTGGCCTCAGACACTTCTTAGCTGGCATTTAACTTTGTTTGCCTCAGTTCCTCATCTGCAAAATGAGCTGGAAGAGGACAAAGAAAACCATTCCAGTATCTTTGTCAAGAAAACCCCAAAACTCTCACGGAGTTAGATGAGACTGGAAATGACTAAACAACAATAACAACAAATACATATTTGTTACAAAGGTCTCTTCCAATTAGCATCGAACTTGGCTATGCTCTCTTCTTTTCCCTACCTCATACTGGGGTGTCTGAATTGTTTAGGGGAGACAAGAATCTCTGGTATGAGGGTTTTCAGGGCTGTTCATTCTTCTTTGGTGTTCACCTGCCACATAGCTCTCACCTATGGCTCCAAGAAACTGTAGTTTGCGTAGTGAACACACCTTGGCAAAACCATCTTGGAACATGGGCTAAACCAGGTTGAGAGAAACTAAGAAGTCTTAAACTCATTGGTGAATTAGGGGGGCTGCCCACCCTAGGAATGTGAAGACTTCTCCCAGAGTCTCATGGATGCCCTGAGAACAAATGGCATTTGCCACCAGGCACTTGTCCCTCCTGTGGGGAGAAGGCACATTGGAAGAGCAAAGGATGAATGAAAAAAATTGTTCCAATGGCCATGAAGGTGGCAGAAGCCGATGCTATGAAGTGCTTAGAGCTTTGTTAGCCGTAGAAGAAGCCAAAGTCGTCTACTGCAAAGATCACCATAAGCCATCACCAGTCATCTTGACTTTTGTCCTGCCACTAGCCTTCAAGCTGATGACGTTGTGCAATTCTGCCTCACTTAAATCCAATTCATGCCCAAGTCAAGACATCACGCCATGATGTCATTGATCCTCTTCAAAGATGAAGGACAAACGGCAACAACAATTGTGTGAGGGAAGGGTGTTCTCCAGTGAGAGCATAGGAATTCAATACCCAAAGTAAGTAAATAGGAAAGAAGAGAGATTTGATTCCTAACCTAAGTAAATAATTTAAAAGAAAAAAAAGAGCTTTGAAATATCATGAGAATGAGAAATGGTCTAAGATTACAGAAGCACAGATAAATTCTCTAACTTTCACATTTAAACATTTTATTTGTATATATTATTATATTACATTATAATATAATATTATGCTTACGTTATATTATATTTATATTATATCATATTGTATGTATTACATTAATTATATTATATGTTATATTGTGTTATATTATGTTATATATAATATGTTTTATTGTTTTTATTATATTTTATTATGTTAGGTTATGTTATATTGTATTGTATTATATTATATTATGTTATGTTTGTTATGTTATATTGTATATTATATTGTTATGTATTATATATTATATTATATTGTATTGTATTATATTATACTATACTATATTATACTATATTATTATGTTATGTTATAATTATATCATATTAATTATAGAGATAGTGAGTGAATATCTATAAAGGGAGGTTAGTTATCCCATAGANTTATATTATACTATACTATACTATATTATTATGTTATGTTATAATTATATCATATTAATTATAGAGATAGTGAGTGAATATCTTTAAAGGGAGGTTAGTTATCCCATAGAGTCAGCGTGGCTTCATCCAAAAAAGAAAAAAAAAGTCATGCCAGACCACATTTATTTCCATTCTGGGAAGGACTGCTAGATGGGTAGATCAGAGAAATGCTATAAATAAAGTTTACTTGACTAAAGTTTTAAATTCTTTGGGTGCCTTTTGTTTTTGACACCACAACGACCTCCAGATAGACTCTGCCTCCAGCCAATGCTGCATCCTCATCTCTTGGCCAGGGCGGCACTTGGCATCCACGGCATCCCAAGCCCATCTGAGAGGAGCAGAGCTGGTTGTCAGTAAAGCCGAGGAGGCGGCTATCCGATGCGCCTTCATCTTGGTTCTTTTCTCATTCTCCTCACATCGTCTCCCCACTAGCAGGAACCATTTAATCAGTTCCAGACGCCACATTATTCTTCTTCTAGTTATCTTCAGAATAGCTTTTGCCTGAATCATAGACCTTTCTCTGGACTCAAGATTTCACATCTCAAACAAGGTGGCGTCAGACGGCAGAAGAGAGACGAGGGCCCGTCCGGGACGCCGATAACATCCGTGGCTGCCCTTCCAGAAGCGGGGCAGACCTTTAAGCATCCCACGTGCCGTCTGCCAGAGATAACGCAGACGGCCGGGAAGATGCAGTCGGCGTGATAGGGATCAGAACAGCCCGGCCGCCCGGAGAGCCTTCTCTTGGCAAGTGAAGACAGACTTTCTGCCAGCCAGGAATGGGGAATTTATTGAGCACTGACTGAGCGTGAGTTCCCACACATTGAAAGAGTCTGTGGAGCGTCCTGGATTCTGAGTCAGAAAATCTGAATTTGAGTCCAGGCTTGGCCACTTATTGACTCGGTTGACCCCAAGCGAGTGACTTGACCTCTCTGAGAAGCCGAGGGGAGCAGGAGGGACAGAAGGAAGAGAAGCAGAGAGAAGGGAGGGCCCAGACTGAGCCCCGAGGCACGGCCAGGTGTAGGAGGCCGGGCAGAGAGGATGGGTCTTGAGAGGAGTTTGGTAGGGTGGAGAGTTCTGGCTTCTATTTCTTACTTTGTAGCTTCCACCTAGAGTCTTGAGGGACTTCCCCAGACCAAACACCAGAGATTGTCAGAAGGAAGAACTATTTTCACTCTAGATGGAAGACATGAATTTCCTATGGCTAGAACATGAATTTTTCATACCCAACCTAGATGTGTTCTAGCAGAGCAAATGCCTGTTTTTGAGGTAAGCAGACGCTTTGGGGCTGGCTTTATAAAAATGGGTACCGTAGGGGAGTGTTTCCCCAGACGTCGGGCTCCCTCCCTGGGCATTCTCGCCCTGCCCTGATAGCACGCTCAAATCTAAACGTCGCATGCCTGTGACACGGGAGGTACCAAAACTGTGGTCCAAAAGGCTGCTCTAGATGGGGATCACCTCAGGGGCAGAGAGCCTCGAGGAAGGAACCACACAGAGATGTGTGCCTTCTTGGGGCACGTGTCCTGGGTAAGGATGGAGAGCATCCCAAGGCTGGTGGAGCTGGGGGACGAGGGCAAAAACGATGCTGCCAAAAGGAATCAAGAACATGTTGCTAGTCTTTCCTAGGAATGATGAAGCTTTGGGCAAAAATAGAACTTGGGGGTGCAGGTGGTGTTTTCATCATTGCTACCGATGGAAGGCAAGGACTGCAGAGTACCCAAATTTGGGGAGTGAACTCGATAAAGATCATAATTGTGAAAACACTTGAATGGTTGGTCCATACCTAATACCATTTTTTTTTTAAAAACTTTTTGCCTAGAGTCCTGTGAATCTACTTAAAAGGGTTCTGGGGGATATTTATAAGCTGGTAGGTGACAAATGTTCGGAAATGACCAAAAAAAGAGGCCACATAAGGATCAGCGGGAGGAAATCAGGAGTGTTTAGGCTGGAGAAGGGCTCGAGGCAGAAGATCAGCCGTCTTCCGGTCCTCGGAGTTGGCACATGGAAGAGGGGATACATTTATTTTGCTCGTCTCCACAGGACACAACCAGGAGCCAGCGGCGGAAGTTGCGATGAATCAGGTTCTAACAATAATCTCGAAGTTGAAGGGGCAGCAGCACAGCGGGTAGGTTTTCCCCCCGGAAATCTTCAAGAAGAGGCTGTGATGAGCCCCCCCAAGCTGGACCACCCCTTGTCAGAGATACCATGGAGAGGATTCCTGTTCGGACACAGGTTGGATGGGAAAGTCTCCGAGGTCCATTCCAATCCCTTTCTGATTCCAGAATTCCAAGACTCGGATGCTGGGACTGTGTTCACTGCCCGCTCCCAGGGGCCCCTCACCCCCACCAAGATAAACTCCAAACTCCCCTCCCCAAAGCACAGATCGAACTGGAAAGGACTTAAGAGAGCATCCGGCCATCCTGTCTCATTTTACAGGGGAGGAAATCAACTGCCTTTGCAAGCCCGAATGACTAGAAGCATCCGCAGCAGCAGGAACTTGTGGAGGGGAAGCCGGTTCCAGGGGGAGGGGAGGGCTTGGGTACGTGAGAGGCAAACAGCACCGTTTGCCTCCTTCCTTCTCCAACACATATTCTCAGTTCTAGTGAGACTGTTGTGCTCGTGGCCGCCCTACTAAGAGTTCACTGCTGATGCTGGTGCTGGTGCATGTTCACAGACCAGTCTTAGGTGGTAGCCTGAGGCACAGGATCTCTGGAATCCGTGCCTAGTGTCAGAGACTCTGGGCCAACCCAGATCTGATGGGACTCCATTTGTCTAGGAGGACACAAGAGACAAAAATGATGGTCAAGTAAAGGAAACCAAAAGGAGGAGGAGGTGGGCGTGGAGCTGGTTAGGAGTGTGCTCAGGGTCAGGTAAGAATTAAAGAATGAAGGGATAAATGAGGAGCATTCAGGGCTTACTCTATGTAAAGCAGAGCACAAGACACGGGAACATGGAGGGCAAAAAGTCTCTCTCCTGGAGAGGCATTTGGGACGATGCCCAGAAGGTTTTAAAACTCTGCATACCCTTTGATCCAGCAATGCACTACTAGGTCTGTATCCCAGAGATTTTTTTAGTATTTTATTTTATTTTAATTGTCATGCAAAGCACACTCCCATCTTGGTCACTGCTGTCAAAGCAAACTCAGACATAACCAAAACCCCAGCATAAAATCATAGACACATGGATGTGAAAGGTGACCCAAGTTGCAAGGAGATTAAAAAAGGGCAAAAGACCTGCTTGGACACAAATACTGATAGTAGTCCTGTAAAGAAGGGGACGTCCATCCTCCGGGAAAGGCTGAACTAGCTGTGGCTTAGGAGCACGACAGAATATGACTGTGCTGGAAGAGGAGGTTTCAGAAGAGCCTGGGAAGACCTCCATGAACAGATGCCAAGTGAGCAGAACCAGAACGTGCACTCTATAAAAGCAGGATTATAGGACGAATGTGCGCAGCAGAGCTATTGCCAGCAATGCAGTGATGGATGAAAAGCGCCATGTGTCTCGAGAGAGTCGGCGTCTGAAAGCAGACCCAGACATGTTACAGTTCACATCATTTATCCGCGTGTTTATTCAAGCTCCCCTTTCACAAAGTGAAAGATGGAAAGATGCTTCACATGTGTAAAATCTGTGTCATTCCAATACATAAGGGATGTCAGCTGCAGGTCAGCTGGAAATGGGGTGCTGGGAAAATGCAGATGGAAACTGTCTTTAATGCCATTCCTACAGAGGACGCCCGATTCGTTCCTGCGGCCGGCCCTTGGGCAGGACCGGGTGCTGCGGGGTGGTAAGAACTTCTGTGGCAAACACTCTTCCAGGGTCTTCAGGAGCCGTGGCTGCTGAGGTGGGGCGCTGCGGCACTGGCCCAGGTAGTCGACCCTCATAACTCCGTGAGGGTTGGTTTACCCCCAGGAGAGCTGCTGGGACCAGGAACCAAAGCTGCTCCTTCTGGGTCTCCGTTCTACCCTTTCCATCACTGTAGGGATGGGGGAAGGGGGGGTCTCTGCTCCTCAAATAATAGGCTCCTTGATGAAAGTTTATTCATTGATGGATCCTTTTTTGGAGACGTCCACACTTCTGGCTATCTTTGGTTGGGGAAGGTACCACTTAGAGCCAGAGGATTTGGGTTTTAATGAGTTCTGCTGCTTCCCTTGGACAAGTCATAACGGCATGTGGGAGAAGGGACTGCTGTTCTGGGTAAGGTTGGGGCAGATGGTGGCCCCTGTTGTGCCCTTGGCCTAAGGATTGTTTGATAAATTGCTACCTGGAATGCTCTCCTCCATACCTTTCCCCCAAAGCTTCCCTTATTTCCTTTAAGACCCATATTCCATTTATTCAAGAAGCTTTTCCAGTCTGACCTCCCTGTGGCTTCATGGCTTCCCTGAGATGATTTCCCCATTTGCACCATTTTGTACACACAGCTGAATGGATGTTGCTTCCCCATTAGACTATGAACTCCTCCTCAAAGACAGGTACTGTTCTAGCCTTTCCTAGGCAAATCCATTCTCAGCTCAGTGCTTGGCACATAGGAAATGCTTCATCAGTGCTTTTTGACTCTTTCCCTTCCACGTGCCCAGTTCCTTTGACGGACCCTTGAGGTCTCTTCCAGCTCCAGACTGTCTTACAACCGTTCTACCCCCAACCTACACACCCACAGAACATGGACCAAAAGCCGCAAAGATCCAAAGCCCATCTGGCCCCGCTTCATCTCACAAGGAGGCCCAGAGGCCGCCACACGAGTCCTGTTGGCCATCTGGTGGCCACGATCCAACTTCTCACTCGTGAACCCAATCTGTAAGCGGGCCCTTTCCAAGTAGCAGCAGCGTGCTGCTCCCCATATCTCCAGGCGACGTCCCTGCCTTCCTAATACACACTCCATCAGCTTTCTCAGCTACCCTGGGAAGTTTGTAGCTAAAATCTCCAGATCTTTCCCTGAAAAATTGCTCAGGCCTCCCCAATCCTATACTTTGGGGAAGGTGTTTTGGCCCAAGAATACTTTACATGTGTAAATAGCTAAGACATATGTAACACCTTTAAGTTTTGCAGTGCACTTTACCAAGATTAGCTTAGTTGATCCTCACAAAAGGTGACATTAAGATCTCTCTTTTGCAGATGAAGAAACTGAGACAAATAGATGTTAAGGGACTTATCCAAGGTTGAACAACTACAAAGTGCCCAGGTCTTATTGCCTTGGAACCAAGAGCTTTAACTCTAAGATGGGAAGGTAAGGGTTTTGTTTCGTTTTTTTAAGCAAACCAAGTAAGGAACAAATAATAGCCTCTTCCTGAAGGGGAGAGATGGATGTTCTGAAGGAGAAAGAAATGACTTTCTGTTCTCCCAGGAATCACGTGGCATCCCAGAAGCAACTCCATAATCCTCAAGAAGAACAAATGACTAATCATTATCTAACAGTCACTGTAAAGCCGAGCCTGAAAAGAACTGTGTGGTCCAAAGAGGGATCACTTCCAACTAGTGGGATGAGGTGAGGCTCCACGGCGTACCCAGCTTCTACACTGGGCCTTCCAGGCCACTTCTGACGTTTCCTGGGAGGCGAGGCCTTATGAATCTTCACTCATTGCAGACACGCTCCCCCCAGAGCCACCAACTGCTCCATTTGCTTGTGAGAATAGTTGTTATGCAACTAAATAAAATATTTATTCAATATTTTAAAGTTTGCAAAATGTTTTAGATATTTCACTGGATCTTAAAGCCAACCCTTTGAACTAAGGTACTACAGGAATTTGCCCCAGAGGCACTTATGCTTTCTCATTCAGTCATTCCCACAACAAAACTCTGAGCTCTCCCCTATCTTTTATACCAGCTTCTCCCTTTACCTCTGGCCTCTGTACCAAACCTCACACACACCCAAGCACTCAGTCAATACCAACGGACTGATTTTTCATCCAAATTCAATTCACACTTTCAAGGTTTAGACAGGGTTTGCAAAATTCCTTCTTTATTACTTGTTTAAGGAGACAATTTGAAAGAGGAGCTGCTCCAATACCACTCCACACATCATTTTCAACCTAACTCTTGAAGATTTAGATAATGCAGGGTCAGCTGCACTTTAACAAACACAACTGCTAGGGAAGCAGTTCTGAGACTGGCCCAAAGAGAAGTGATCTCCAAGGTCTCCTGGAGTTCTAAATCCTATGGTTCCATGAAAAGGACATCTGGAAAGTACGTAGCCTCATTAGAACTGGCCCAGACTGTTGTCATCTTCCTAAGCCAGATGGACTTTCAAAAGCTGCTTTTCTAAGCACCACAGTATCCATAGCAACCTCAAGAGAACAGATTTAACTATCATCACCCTTTCAAAGCTCAGTTGCCTATTATATGCAAATATTTTAGTATCTGCTTCAAAAATGAGCAAATATGTGATTGTTAAAAAAATGGAAAATATATCCTTATATAGGTAAAAGCGAAACATTTAAAATTAAGAGATAAAAGAGCCTTTGGCAAGAGGATTGTATCATGAAGAGAATCCCACAGAGTGCAAGTATTCGCATGATACAATGTTTGCAAAGATAAATTGCCAGGAAGGCAAATGTAGATTTTGCTGTGCCTCCTGAAACAAAGCTTTTACACTGACAAAGCTTCTACTACCACCTATACCAGATAGTACACAAAGCAAATGTGAACATTCAAACACACTAAATAAGCACAAAACTATTTTTAAATAAAAAAAGTTTTATTTCCAAGACTTGTAAAACATCTCCTGAAAGACCAACTTTCCCAGAAACCCATAGATAATACACTAATGCTTTTTTCTACTATTCGAATGTGCATTAGGTCCAGAATACGAAACTGGTAACACAAATCACCATTCTTCAACAATGTGAACAAGGAGAAAAATGCTTGAGGAACAACATGTTTACTTCAAGCACTAAGAAGAAATATGAGCACAAATGAAATGAGTCATGAGCTATATATGATTAAACCTTTGGCACTAGGAATCAGGGTGTTTTATCACTTAGCATTCACGGGGATCATCAAAGTGCTTAGTGTCAAAGGAATGAAACCACCAGAATTCAAGCAGCTTTGTCAAATAGACACTGAAACATCCTATATACAGAATATCACTCTCCATGTCTGTTCTTACACACTGGCAGCAACTCTGAAAGAGAAGGAAGGGCTGAAGCACCTCCCTTATGCCCTTTCTATTTCAAACAAAACAGACTTTTTTTTAAACATCAGTCCTGATTACATAAACACAATTTTAAAGTACAATATATGTGCAAGAAAGGGACTAATAGAACAGATAGATAGGTTAACAGAGACCCAAAAAGAACAAAAAGTATCCAACTCCTTAGACAGCTTTCCGGTGGTATTCAGGAGGGGCAACCTCATAGTCACTGGCGCTAAAAAGCGCTGAAGAATTCTTCGCCAAATATCTAGACCAGAAAAAGAGTTTGTGGTTAAAAATGGTGTCAATCATAATACTTTCAGTAAGAATAGAACCTGCCACTCCCAGTCCCATCCCTCTATTAATGCCTATAATATTTATATCTACTATACATTATTTATTCCTTTTAAAGATTACTTTAAACAAAGCCTTTTTAAAGAATCATTTTAACATACAGTTAGTTCTAAGTTTGACCATCAAAAAGAAAAATACTGAAGAGTGTTCATTTTTTCCTAGATGTCTCTTCCTCCTCTACTTGTAGTTTTCAAACAATTCTCATCCACATTTACTTGAAAATTCAAAAGCACAATGCATTTGGATATTCAAAGACTACAAAAATGGAGTCTATGAAATTGAATAAAAAACAGTAATCCAAAGGTATAGAAGTAGAAATTGGTTCCTGGCATTGGGGCTGTTTTTAAGAGACCAAGTATTCAAATTCTGACCTGCTACAGACTTCTAACATTCTACTACTTAAAGCAAATTCTTTCAGTGCTTTGAAAGCAATTCTTCACGTGAAATCAAAGCAATTCATCACATTACATCAAACACTTTCAAAATTCAGCTCTGACATAAGACTAGGGACTGACTTCACAGGGGGACTCCTTCTGACTACAGATCAACATCTTCCCTGCAGATTTTCAAGGCTCCTGACACTGAAGCTTAGAGTTGGAAGTGACCTTGGAGGATCATCAGGACCAATCAGAATATTTTACAAATGAAGACAATTAGGGCAAGAAGGAAGGGCCCCGCCCATGATGGCCCAGCCAGTCTGGATAGGGACACAATTGGCCAGATCTAGGTCATACTCCTACTTCAGTCTTTCATTATAGACTAGAAGATTATACTTACTTTAAGAAATCATGCAAATAGTTTAACAACAGAGCCAAACTCTTCTCATCAAGGGGAGTATAGGCCAGCATTGCTCCAATTCTCACTATTTAAAACAAAAGAATAGCATGGTAGCATTAGTGTCTCCTCCCTCCCTCCCACCCAGCCACACCCTAATCTCAGCTCCATTGGAGCCACATCAAATTCTATTAAGTCTGGATTTAGAAAATCTAGTACCTCTAACTTTTACAGGCTATGAATCAAAATACAATCACCCATTTTAGGTGATTGTTTCCCATTATCTTCAGGTATCAATCAAATTAGCAAGCATTTCTGAAGTGCCTACTATGTGCCAGGCCGTGGGACACACATACAAATAGCTAAACAAAGAAAAGAGAAACCATAACGCGGCCATCACGCAGAGCAGGACAGAGGCTGCGTACCGAACAACCGGAGCAGGTGCGGCGCTCCATAGACCTGCGACATCGGGGCATCGGGGTGATCGGCGAGGATCTCGGCATACTGAGGCCTCTCAAACTTGTAGAGGAGCTGGGTGCCCAGCATGACATTGAAGTACTCTTTGATCCCCGCAACCACTTCATTCACGGCATACTCCCTGGCAAACAGAAACCACCCCGAGAGTGAGCCCGTGCAGGAGATGGAGCTCCTTGTGGAGCTGGCCTGACAACATGCCTGCCCTCCTCAAATACTTCTCCAAATGGATCTGCCACTTCTGAGTCTTGTCTTTCCAACTAGACTACAAGAGCATCATCAGGGAACTACCAGAGTCCTGACAAGGGGCTGCCTCCATTGTTTCATGTGACTGTCAGAACAGGAGGGGACACCCTCGAACCACCCAGAAGCTCCTCTCCAGGCCCTGCGCAGGTGAGAACGCTCTTCGACTTAACTGGCGTTTCTACTGTACAGCATGGAGGTGCTCCAGTTACTAGAGCACAAAAGGCTCAAGCCAAGACTGTTCGATCCGTATCCATGAATGACCTCACCTTCTTCTGAACTTAAAAGATATATTTAAAGCTAATGAAGTAAGAATGAAAAGATTTCATTAAGACCTTAGACCAAAGTCCCAGGATGATTAGCTCCTTCCCTTCCAATACGAAGCCGCCCAACAGATGGCTCTCCCCAGCCATGTTAGCTGATGGTGCTGTCACACCTATATGCATGTTAATTATTCATGTTGTTATCACGGTTACTCCTACTACTAGGCCAAGGCCATAAGGCTGACTCAGCCACGTCCTGTTCCCTGGCCACAGGTGGCAGCACTCCCGTCGTCCCAGGACCAAAAATGCACACTTGCAAGCTGAAGCCAGGGGCAGTCTGTGGTCATGAAACAAGAACACGGCCGAGCCATGTGAAACTCAAGACTTTGCCATATTACTGTACAGTTGAGCAAATTAAGTGAATACAGACAAAATTCAGTAGGAAGTAAATTCATCTTCTCTACAGATACTATACGGAAGATAGGATAGCTATTTGGAGATGTTTCATGAAAGTTTGGTCACCTCGCTAGTACCTTAAAGACAAGTGCCAATCCCCAATTCCATTTATTTCCAATTTCTTTACAGCACTGAGTCTGTCTCTCCTTTGCATAGTAGCTACAGAGAACAAAAGCAATTAATTTTATATGGTTGGTGGACTAGCTCTTTAAGTAAAATGTTTTTAATAGTTTATTCATTACTAGACTAAGCATTAGGAAAGAATGGGAGAAGAGAAGTTTACTTAAAAGGAAGAGCCCAGTTATGTTTCAAATGTAGAACATACTAATTGGCTAGTCGCTGTTGATGTAAGTACAGACCCCAGATGACACATCTAATTTAGAAGCAGATGTCGCAGACTTGAACTTATTGCAGAACAGGCATATCTGGCCCTTCTAAGAGGAGCTTCCCTTTTTTGGTTAGGCATTTTAATCTCATAAGAAAACACAACGTGCTTACTTGTTATCTGTGTTTCCACGTGATTTCTTGTAACTCGCATAATCTTCCAGAATTGAGTCCACATTCTTCTTGGCAGGAAGATAAAAAAGCTATGAAAAACAAAATGCAATTCAATACTTGCAGTCTTAGTCATTTAAAAAAAGTATATAAAAAAGGTACAAAAAAAAAAGGGAATAGCTTTAAGGCATTAAAACTCAAATGAAAGTTATTACAAGACAGGAATAAGAAAGCTTTTTAAAATGTTCATCTGTTGACCAAACCTGCATAGACTCGAGTCATTTCCCCCACAACCATTATTAATTAAAGAAAGCTTAAGTTTGCTAATTACAAGTCTACTAAGTACATACAAAATTATGAAAATTTAGCTCATCTAATCCAAAGTATTCCAACAAAGATCTGTGATCTCATCTGTATGGCCGGGGTATCTGTTGTCCATCCTCCTCATCAGGGGCCACATCTATATTCTTTTTTAATTTGGATGACACCTTTTAAGCCTTGTTTCTGTTACAGTCTATTCAAGCCTAATAATATATGCCTCTACTACATTTTGTGAGACACGCACTTCTAATTTCTTGAGATTGTTGGGTTCCCTGATTCACTGGCAAACACCCAGAGAATTTCACTGTTAAGAAGATAGAATTTTGTTTCTAAGAGTAGTTAGAGGTCATGAAAAAAAGCTTTCGAATTTCCTGAAAACAATCTGGACTAGTAGAGAGTGAACTCCAAGAAGAGAGTCACTCCAAGAAGGAAGTAGGCTTCAAGAAGGTCAGCTCAAAGAAAGTCAGCCTCAGGTGTCACCTTCAGTTCCAGTCATTGTTTTGGGTGAGTGGATAACTGGTTTTCCCTTCCTATTTTCTGGAAATAGTTTAATTCTGACTGAAGGTTAACAAGTCCTGAATTGGAACAACATTTAGTTAGATAGTCTTTTCTACCCTTTTGGATTTCTCTACTTTCACTCTTTCCACCTCTTTTATAAATAAAAGATTTTTTAGAAAATAAACTTGAGATGAAACTGTATTTTAAGTGACCTTCAAAACAGATCAAATCCTTGAAATTCATAATCCTAAGCATAAACTTTATTTTGGTGAATAAATTACACCATCATAAAAGTGATGAGATGAAGGGTCAATGACTGTGGGAACCCTGTGAACACTTTGCATCTGAGCTCATAACTGGCTAAATTTTGTGGTCCTGCTTTGTTTATTATTTTTTGTTCTGGGTTGGGAAGAAAAAGATATATATTTAGACATTAATGTGATGTTAAAAACAAAGAAATCATGACATGAGTGTCATTACCATCATCATTATTACAGTCAATGAAGGATTAATTCCTCTGGCACATACCAGCCATGTGACCACAGGCAAATCCCTTAAAACTCTTAGTGTTCTAGGCTAGTGACATCCAATATCAAAAGAAACAAGCACATGTACATATAGATGCCTGCCAGTCATATACTGACTTGGAAAACCACATATTAACATTCTCTGATCTAATGCTTTTTATTTATTTGTTTAAATATTTCCTGATTACATTTTAATCTGGTCTGACCTACACTGAGAAGTGTGGTCCTGCCTATGTCTGACACCTCTGTTCCACGCAATTCTCTAAAACTATAAATTGCAGAAGATGCCACATCGTAGTGAGGAAGTTTTCTCACTTGAAATTGTCCAGATTAATGAAATTACGGGTCCAGTTCCCATTCTGTATCCCTAAGTACTCTTTACTTTATCTAATATACCAATGGAATATAAAAGAAAGCCAAGTTTTCTTTGCTTAAGTCAACCATATAAAAAGGAAAAACCAAAAGAAGGTCCACCTGCTGGCACAAAATATTTATTCATTTATTGGTGTCTTTCATAAACGTTCTATGTTCGTTTTATTGTTATTAACAAATGGCATCAACTCACCTTCAAGAGGTTAACTCTAAAGGACCAAGTAATATGTTATGATTAAAAATGATAAGGGCCGAGATCAAAAGGGAGAATGGTATTTTAATAAAAGCCATGCTGATAGAGATAAACTGACCACGTGCCTATAAGAAAAACCTATTCCAACCTCACCTCAGTCATTTTCCTTTCCTCTCTCCGCCAGCTCAGGTAACTGAAGAGGCCGGTAGCTAAAGAGGAAGTTCCAAGTCACTCCCCCCTCTTTTAAAACAGTCCCTCACCTTCGATACCTTCATCCAAAACAGGAAACCCATTGGACCATGGGAAATGTAGTTTTAAGGACCCCCACAGGTCCACAGAAGTTTGTCAAACACTATATTGAGGTTCAATCCTTCCAAATAGAACCCCAGGTGATTTTAACTAACACATTACCCCCCCTGTGATCCTTTGGGAGATAAATCTCCCCAATGGATCAGGAAAATATAATCAAATTAGAGTTTACAATAAGTTAGAGATAAAAGGGAGAAAGAACAAAACCAATGTTTGGTATATTGACAAAAAAACCATTAAGGGGGCAGTCCCCCTTTCTGGCATAAACTGTCCATTCAAAATAAATGCATCCAACCCCATAGTTCAGATCAACTGCGCCCCAAAGTTCAAATTTGGGTCTTCATGATCCAGTGAAGGCTCTTCAGGCACCTTTTGGAGCCTCCACCAAACAGGTTCATCGTCTGGATTCTGGGGAGATGGCAAAATCCTTATCCTGAAATTACTTTCAAAGAATTTAAACTTTACATTATAGATTACAAAACATACATTTTCTTCTGAGAATTAACATTACCCCTCTGAGGTTACTTCTAAAGGAGTAAAAATTGACTTGCATTATGTAGCCAAGATATAATTCCTCCAGTCTTCAGAGGCTACTCTCGCTACCATCCTCTTGCATGATTTGGATAATAGCAGGAAAGCCAGAAAAAGTATAAGCTACATAAAAGATTTTTCTACTGATTTGCTGCTAATACCTAGAAATACTCTCCTTATTTATATACATGATAGCAACACTTGCCATGAACTCATTTTGAGATAAACACAAATAATAAGCTAACAGAAAAATTACCTGTTTTTGTCTGGTAATCAGGTCCCAATCATCAACAAGCCACGGTTTCAGTTCTTCAGGAATCTTCACTTTAACTTCAACTCTGTTCATAAATGTTTCTTCCTGAATAATGAACAAACCAAAGAGAATATTTTCTTTAAGATAAAAAAAAAAACTCTAGACATAATTTTCCTAAGGCTTTGAAAGATTACATCATTCAATTATACAATGTATTCAATACTCTAATGGAAATATCATTTCAAAAATTTCAAATGAAATCAAAAAACTCGGCTACTTAGAGAGAAAATTTTTATTCTGAATCAGAAGGGAAAAGAACTTTCTCAAGTAAAACTAACTTGTGACTTAATATCCTTAAGTCTTAGAATTATTTTAAATATTGTATTTAAATATGAGGTTTCATATTTATTGGTGACACTTTAGTCAATACTATATAGACATCCTTAAGTATGAACTACAGTATTTCTAGTTAAGGCTAGAGTAGCAGCACACAGATAGCAATTTCTAGCCTGTGTCACCATTTTAACAATCTCATTTTTAGACATGAAAACTATGTTAGATCATGTTCACAATGTGTAATCAACCAAAAGCAATGAAATATACCAATAAAATATATATTTAGCAGAAAATATTAAGATTTAAAATGATTTCAAAGTAAGAATTTCAAAAGAACTCTAAAGATGAACTATTTTGAGACCTTTTTTCTGTTTATGTAATTATTGGCCAAGTTAAACACGATCTATCTACTCAGGCTAAAACTAAGTCTGTCAAATTATCTATAAATGCATGATTCAGTTATTAAATGTCTTGAGTACATAGGAAAAGAATGCAGGTACAATCTATACAAAAAAAATTTAAAAAAAGTCAAATTATACAGAGGTATCATATCTCAGTAATAGAGCTTCTGGCGAAGAGAAAGCTTGGAATATGAATTCTCATTTTAAATGGTTGCAAAAGTGGTTTTGGGCTTCAAGAAATTCAACTTTGTATTAGACAATTTGCTCAACTGGCCATTTATTAATTAAAAGCATCAAGGTGTTAAATGTGTCAAACATGACTGCACAAAGAAACATAAGGTTCTTGGTTTTCAAATACTAACTACATGAAGAGTTTATAACAATACTTTGAAGCTCTCAAGAATAATCCGTTTGTACATTTAGAATTTGGCACCCTGGGGGCAGCTGGGTAGCTCAGTGGAGTGAGAGTCAGGCCTAGAGACAGGAGGTCCTAGGTTCAAACCCGGCCTCAGCCACTTCCCAGCTGTGTGACCCTGGGCAAGTCACTTGACCCCCATCGCCCACCCTTACCAATCTTCCACCTATGAGACAATACACCGAAGTACAAGGGTTTAAAAAAAAAAAATAAAGATATTGACTTGGACTACCATCATTTAAAAAAAAAAAAAAAAAAGAATTTGGCACCCTAAATGTTCCCCTTGAAGACATATATTTTTAATTCTATGTAATTTAAAATGAAAGGAAAAAAACGTACACTTTCAACCGTCGGATCCACACGGGCCCTTTTCTTCCGAGGTGGCTGAGGTGTCTCACTGGTACTACTACCTTCTCCAATTCCAGGAGCTAAAAGAAAAAAATGAAGCTATAAAATGATTTCAACAAAACATTTTTTCTAATAAGATATTTTAACATTTTGGAGAAAATGTCATTCACTTAACTTTTTTTCCCCATTTTCCAAACATGAAATGTTATGTCTATTATCTAGAGGTCACTTAAGTCAAGGAACCATATCTATTCTACTATTCAACTAAACCAAGCAAAACATCATGATGTTACCCTCTTCTATTTATGCTTAGCATCCTGGGACTCATTTAACCTCTTTGGCAAAGATCATTAACCGCATTTCATAGAGATATGAAATACACCAAATTAAGACTACTGCTTCACAATCAAGTCCCATTTTCTCTAATGACCATTTTCAGCAACTTCAACAAAGCGCTTCTTTATCGTTGAGCTAGGTGAGGTAGAAGGACCTGTTTTAAATATGTCTTTATCCTCATATTTAAGGAGGAAAGAGTAAGGCAGGAAGATAAATTAAAGAGGCTCTACCCTCTGCCACAATGATGGTTCAAGGCTATGAGGTAGATGCTCATTTGTGGCACTCTGGCCAGACAGCAGGCAGGGGTGGGATACATGTAGGAGATGAGAAGAAAAATATCAAGGTTTCAAACATGTCAACTGGATAAGTAATTGAAAATTAGAAGATGAAACGGGCTTTGGCAGAAAGAAGTCATTCAGTTTGGAACACGTGGAATTTGTTGTTGTGGTTGGACATCCAAGTGTAAATAACCTACAGTGAGTCTGGGATGTGAATTTAAAGCCTCCAAGAAAAAGTTAGGGCTAGAGATACATGATTTGGGAGTTAACAAACCTATGGGAATTAAATTCTCAAGGAAGAGTAAGCATAAACACAAGAAAGGCAGTTCAAGAACATTTGGGAACATCAACATTAAGGAGCAGACCATATTCCAATGAAAATCAATGTCAGTGATAGTGACAGAAGTAGTAGCTATGTTTTAGTTTCTAAACTTTCTTATAAAAAAATTTATGTTTTGGGGTAACTAGGTGGTATAATGGATGGAACAGAGGGCCTGGAGGCAAAATGACCAAAATTGGTCTTGGACACTTTCTAGCTGTGTGATCCTGACCAAGTCAGTTATTAACCTTCTTGTCACATGTAAAACAAGAAAATAACAGCACCTACCTCACGAAATTGTTGTGAGGATCAAATGAGGTAACTGTAAAGTGCTTTGCACAGTGCCTGACATAGTAGATGTCTATATAAATGATAGCTACTATTATTATATAACTCATGTTTTCACTCAACTCACCCCAACTTGACCTCATCTGAACACTCCTTAAACTTGGTTTTGGACTACTGATGGGAAGAAGGGTAGAGGGGGAGGTATCACCAATTATTAAGGAGTGTTCTCTTCAAAAAAGTTGCAGAACAAATTTAATAAACATATGCAATAAAATACTTTTACAATAAGATGAGGTCACACTGTGACACAAATAATGGAGTCATAAAACAAGAATAGTTAGAAATCAATGCCCTAACACACTAGTGTATATCATCACACCATAGGGCCCTAAAATTCTTATTAAGTATCATAACCTAAAGAATGATAAGCTCGATGTTTTAAACTTGAAAATATCTCAAGTATGTATTTTCTAAAAATATGCATTAAGGGAAAAAGAAAACATCTTGCATATATTACCTAATATGTAATAATATGCTTAATAAAAATTTTTGAACTATATACCATGCCTTTCTTATAAAGAAACAATTATAGGACATCATGGAACAGATTAAGTTTAAATAAAGAGTATCTCTACTAGTAATAAGCCATTGATAAGTTTTCTATATGAAGTATAGATTAGAAGATATTTTTCTGAAACAGAATCAAAAAGAAAAAGGTCAAATTTTTGAAAAATATTCATTATGAAGTATGCTAAATTTTTGTTAAACATATCACATACTCAGGAAAACTTTTCCTCTAAAAACAGATACTGCTACATTTTTTTTAAGGTTTCTTTTTTTAAAAAATAAGTTACCTAAGAAGATAAGAAAAACATGTTCTCTGGCTTAAAATAATTGAGTAGGAAATAATTAAGGGAGAAAAGAAAACTTCAAGCTGACTTAAATTTCACTTAAGGCACAAAGAAGGGTCATATGCTGGACTACAGACTTGTACTCTTCATAGCTGAAATAAGTTGAAAAAAGGACAAGACCAAGATACTTTGCAATAAGGTCAAGGAAAGGAAAGCAAACTAAGCATTTGGGCTGAAATAAGGAATCAGGCAAATGAACAAGTAGCACAGAACAGTTTGAGTTTCCAAATCTGATGCTAAAAGAATTCTATAACACCCTACTTGAAATCTAGCACACATTATTCTGAAATGACATTTATTAGAAATGTTAAAGAGACATCTTTCAAAGTTCTCTCCTAAGCTGTCATACATAAAATGCGTCATATTTACAATGAACATTATAATTCCACTACAATGACTTAATGACAAATTCATCTGAAAAAATGAATTCAAATTTTAGATCTCTAATAAAATGCAAATAAAGCCTTAAGGAAGAAAATCAATGTCCTTACTTTTCTGTTTGTTCTTTTTGGTTTTCCTAGAGGGTGGGGAAGAGAAAAGAGTAGAAGAGAAGAAACAAAAAATTAATTTAAGTTAAATGTTATTTCATAATTTTTAAAATGTCATTCCCTCCACTGTACTCAATCTTGATGGTCAGCTTGTGCAGCAATGGCAGTATCTACAAAGGACACAGGAGGATAAAGATGCTCTCCTGGTTCAGAGCTACATACACAGCTGGATGAATTCACACCAGCTTCCAAAGGATGAAAGAAAAGAAATCCAAGACCACTGGAGAGGCTGCCATTGGACACTACTGTCATCCTGGCTGCCATAAAAATCCTTAGCTATTCTCCACAGTCACAATTTAATATGAATATTTCAAGACTTTTAATCAATAGAGCCAATTGTATTATTTAACCATATCATCTAAAGAGGAAAGGATCCATTCACCATAACCTTTTCCATGGAAAACAGGCTAGTTTCATGCTGGCATTTAGTAATGCTTTATTGCTTCTATAAATGACTTTATTCTTATTTCTAAATTAAGAGCTTTTAACATGTAGGTGGCTAAAATATTTGAAATCACGTTAATAGTATACCATCACTGAGTGTTTTATTTCATCCATCCTCCCTTATTTGCTTCTCACTGCACTCCTCTGATTCAAATTGCCTTTGGTTTAATTGACTCTGTAGGAGCTACATTCCAGGAGATCAACAATTACACTAAGTAATCCTCTGTGCATCCCCAATTTACACAGAACACTCCACAAATCACTTTTTCCCGTTAACATGTTTAGAAGTTCTCTAATTTAGCCTCTAGTCTTCCACTTATACTACAACCAAAGCTAAACAGGTGCCAGAATTTTTGTACCCTGATCTCAATTAGTTCTAGGCTTAACTTGGAGTTACCACCTAGGTAACATTTAACTCTTCAGAGTCTCAGTTTCCTCATCTATAAAATGAAGATATTTGTAGTACCTTCCTCACAGAGCTGTTGTGAGAACTGAATGACATAACATAAAGCACTTTGTGATCCTTAAAACATTACATAAATGTTATCATCAAATGGAAAAGAACTTCCATATGAATTATCTCTGGTATTAACAAAACCTTCCTCCAATGCTTCATCAGAGCCAAGAAACAACCCTGGCTTCTTAAAGTCAGGGATAATGATTTTATCATGCCTACAAAGGCTGAGAGCTCAGCTATGAAAAGTCATGGCTCTGTCACCAGAGAATGAGTCTAGCTAAGTGCAGAAAGAATCCATGCCAGAATATTTACTAAGGTATAGCAAAAGGGTAGGATCCGCCTGTCTTGTTTTGTGGGTAATGGGGGTACCAAAGGAGAAAGTGGTGGTCAGAATGAGTAAATCATAGAAACCTGAAGTACTGAAATACTAAAAAATACTCATATACCTGAATATATGAAGAGGCAAGGTAGATTTTAATTTCTATTCGTTTTCATCAAAACAGAATGAATGCCAAAGAGAAGTTCTTACCCTTTTTTGTGTCATGGACCTCTCTTAACAGTCCAGTTAAAGCCTACGGATTCCTTCTCAGCATGTTTTTTAAAGCATAAAATACACAGGATGGCAAAGGAAACCAATTATAATGACATAGTTATAAAATTATTTTTTTTTAAAGTTTCCAAATCATAGATTAAGAACACCTGGTAGAAAATGTTCAATTAACAAATGTTAACAATGATTAAAGAATATAATAGTAATTTGATTAGCTTTACAATGCAAATGTACTTGCCCCAACTACAGATTTGTAGAGTTTCAAAGATAATTGTTATTAAGCAGGGTCTTAAAAGAATGAAAAATAATTTATAGTTTAGGAACTTGGCTCCTGGAGTTAGAAGGAACTTCCAAAGTCATCCATACTGAAGACATAGGAAGGTCACTGAAGTGATTTGTGGAAATGGCCTATTTACAATGAAAGTTCAGGTCTTATGACCAATTTTTTTCAACTACTGCAGGAAAGAGGTCTTTGAAAACCAAAGTCAAAAATACAACTTTTTCACTCAAACACATACATATTTTTTCCACTTAGTAATCAGCAACAGTGCAATGAAAAGAACATTGGATTTGGAATCCTAAGATCCTAAGATAGGACTCAATTCCTAGTTCTGCCATGTGTTATAGGGCAAATAGTTATACAAACCATGTAATTGCCTAGCATCCTTGATGACTTCATATACCTTTATTCTGACAGCAAGAATGCATGCTAATTTCTGGGACTAGGCAATAGATTTCCCAACAGTTACTTTGATAATTACTCAGTGTCTCTTTTGATCACTGTTTTTATTTTAATTATCTCTTCCCTAAAAAAATGATGCAGTAGGGATACAACAAATATTAATCCAGATAATGCCACACAGCATTGTGTCACTCAGACTTGGCTATGGCGAGCATTTAGTGCACAATACGGACATTAAAGATAGGATGCTAGATTTAGGAGTCCAGAGAAGCATGAGCTCCAGTCCCACCCCTGGTTATTTATTAGTTTGATGATCTTTTGAGTCTCAATTTCCTCCTGTGTAAATAATGTCTGTGAGAAGAGCTAATGAAGTAGTGAATATAAAGTATTTTGGAAATCTTAAAACATCATCAGTCATCCTACTTACAAATGAGCAGTCAATAGAGTATTTTCTGAGACGATAATACTGATGATAAACTGGAAAGCAATGTGGCCTAGAGAAGCCCTGGATCCCAAGTCTAAGGACTTGTTCAAATCACAGACTGGACATGACCCATGTGGCCCTGGGAGAGCCAGCTAACCTCTCTAGGCCTGTTTCCTCATCTGTACAAGGGGACTAGATCAGAAGCCTGACTTCTATTGTCCCTTGGCTCTAAAATTTATTATGCTTTGGGTATATGCATCTGTATTGAGGATTGGCTGATAAGATACTATGTTTTGCAGATAGCAAAGAGACAATCTAATCTCTTAACCCAAGGCAAATGTGAGCCTAACAATTCAGTCAAATCACACATACATATAGGATATACTATCCTTAGAGGACGTGTTAAAAAATTAATTTACACATACACACATCAACAAGGCTCAAACACCAAACTGGCCAGTAGCTTTTAAAACCCTAATTAAGCGCAATAAATTCAAAGGAACTAAAACTTAAACAAATATACTCTGAATTTTTGAAGGTGGATGACTCTCTTTGTGAATAGTTTGGTTAATCCACAGGGAGAAAGAGAGAAAAAGTTTTAATTATTCAAAGTGGAATAAAAATGTGAGGTTCCTCTATATAATATAAATAATAAACATTTAATCATATTTCCTAATGGAATGGAAAAATTTTTTACTAACTGCCCTTTGTCCTGCTTTTCCTTTCTATACAATCCTCTAAAAAATTCATACTTAACTTAATGGTTACCAGTATGAAAGTGGTATATTTCATTATGATACTCAAGAGAACACATTCTACACATTGGGCTTTTAAGAAGTGTTTTTTTGTTCTGGCAAGTTGTAAAAAGAAAAACCTCAATTCTTCTGCTAAAAAAACTATAATGGTGCTCAAATTTCAGCAAAACTGAAACGTACTTTTACAAAATATGAAAGATAACCAAATATGACTACTTTTTTCAAATTACCAAATGCAGGTTAAGCAGAGATCCCAAAAGTTAAGTAAAGGGTATCCTAAACAGGAACACATCCAAGCCTTCAGCCAAAACACCTAATTCCTGGTGTTTCCTCAGTATTCTTTCAGTTCCAAGATTCAATGACCCCTGAGGGTACTCTTTCCTAGGGGGCCTCTTCTAGAGTGGAAAGGCAGAACAGGCATTATCTGTGTCTTAAAGATTACAAGAAAGTACCACGGTTTACATATTCCAGCTACTAGGAGTTCTTAAGTCAAGCAATTAAAAACTCAAGAGATATAGCCACCAAAACCATATCACTTTGTCTCTATACCTACCTGTCATAGCTATATTATATCCCCTTACTTTAAAAACCTTCAAACATCACACATTTCAAGACTTCCACCTATAGGACCATGGAAAAATCTTGTGTTCTTGAGTAAGTAACAACCTCTCTGGGACTCAAGTTTCCTCAAATGTAAGATGAGAAGCTTGCAGTAGAAGATCTCTAGTGTCCCTGCAAATTCTAAAATATTATGATTGTTTCATAAAGAAAAAGTTAATGATGATAGGTGAATGAACACAATGAAGAGTTAGTTGGAAAATGGGCCATTATTTTAATAAAAAGAATGGGAATAACCAGGAAAGTATGGATATTATTGAGAAAAAAATTCAGTAGGATACCTGAGGCCAGATCAGGTGGGAAGGATAAGATAATAAAGTTCAGTAAAAAAATAGAAAAAAAAAAGTCAGGCCATTCCTGAAAAGTGAACCAGAGAGATAAGAAGGCTCCAAGAAAAAATTCCCAAGTAAGAATTATGCAGTGCTAACAACAGCCCAGGTATTTAAGACATAAACTATAATGAAAAATTATAGATATTAAAGCCCACAAGCATACCCCCTAAAGACATTTTAAAATGTTTTACATAATTATTCACATAATTAATGTAATAATTAAGACAATTATTAAGTGTCCCATATTCTTTATAGTTTACATAACTATTTTTTGGGGAGCAAAACAATTTATTAAAAACACCTTACTATTCTGAATAGACTGAAAATGTTTTAAGTTTCTTATTTCTAAGAAGAGCTTAAAACTTAAAATGATTCTATTTTAGAGGGTAAAACTGTATATGTAAAAGAACTTGTAAATCGCTAAAGTGCTATAAAAACAAGTTACTATGTAACAGAACATTCAAGCCAAGGGTTCTGAAGTTTATTTTAATAGTGTGAATGAGATAGCATCAGAAAATGTGAAGTTCACTTTGAAGGAAAAGCTTTCATTGCAAAAGTGGTATTATGTACTTGCTCATTTGCTTCTCTAGTTCTAAACTGATCATGAACTTAGTAACAATTTCACAAGAGGCATGGGACATAAGTCCAACCAATAATTTATTTGAATAATGGTTTATGCCAATACTTTCTCAATGAGGAACTTAATTCCTCAAAGGAAAAACATTTAGACTGATTTAAAATTGAACCTGAAACAAGTAAACTATGAATCAGATTACTGACCTTAGTTTGTTATTTAAAGATGGAAGCAAAAAAGAGACATGCTATATGTATATCTTTTGACTAAAGATAATATCGGACAATTTCTAACTGAAATTGTGCAATTTCAATGAGGCCGCACCTTTATGCCACTGCTACGATAATTTATTCTTAACTTTATTTTGATCTTTTGGGGAGCTACATAATAAGAACATGTATGAACAGTTGGCAATTTATTTACTAATAATTATACATATTAAAAATGAGTGCTACACAAAATTTTCAAAAGATAAAAAATTGAATAAGCAGCTCAGTAAATCAAGTGGTTATTTCCTAAACTTTAAAAAAAAAAAAAAAGGAATACTAATACACTCAACCGAATAACAAAGTTACCAGTAATAAAATCCAAAACAAAACCTAAAAGACTACTATTATGCATGATTAAAAATATTCTTATTAAACCTAAAAAACAAGGGAACATGGATATCAGGATGAAAATCTGGTATGACAATCCATCCTTAACTCACCGCATTGATATTGCAGAGGTCTCCAAACAGCGAGTGATCCATCTGTTCTGAAAAAGTCTAGGCACAATGGGTTATGGTAAGGACAGAGTGTCAGACCTGATGTAGTCTTCAAAGAAATGAACCTTACTTTCCAAAATGAAGCAAAACTTTTCTTAAATGGAAGCTAGTTCCATATGACCTCTATGAAAGAACTTAGATGTATATGGATGTCTTTTCAAATTAACTTTTATGCAGTGAAACTTCATTATAATACTCCATCCTCTTGTATCCATCCCAGCACTTAAAATAGTTTCTAATGGTCTCAGCAAAGGGTCCCTAAAACAGCGGTAAGCATTAAAGTACTTATCCCACAGGTAAGCTTCAAAAAACTCAAACTCTTCCCCAAAAGTATTATAAGGAAGCTTCACTTTATAGAGTTTCTTAATAATGATCCTGCTAATTTAGTGGCTGAGACACTCCACCACATATTTTATATTCTAATACAAAAATACATACACATAGTAGGCACTTACTATTTATTAAATTATTCAATTGAATATTATATGGTAATTCTAGGGATAAAATGCAATATCCCTAAATCCCTAAAACCTAAAGTGGTTTCTCTTGAAAATTTCCTTAAGAGTTCTATCCCAACTTGAACAAGTCCATAAAGAACTTGCTGTAATTGAAAACATTACTTTAATATGTTACTTACTTTTCTATAGAAATAGAAGCTTACTGCATTTAAAAATCTCATTTGCTACTAATCTTATTGCATGCTACTACATTGACTAATTTACCAAAGAACCAAATCACTAAAATGTTAATACATGCAACAAAGGAAACCTATTAGATACCAAAAGTAGAAAAGAATGACTTAAGACCACCAGTTAATATTCCTTTTAAAAAGAAAAACAAAAAATACCACCACTTATATCTTGTAAATAAAAGACAAATCTTTTTAAAATGTCAAAATACAAACTAACTATATTATTTATAACTTCAAAATGAACCAACTTAAATGAAAAGCTCTAACATGCATCGACTGCATTTTCAACTTTAATTTTGCAACCCTATAGGCAGAACTAAAATCAACAAAATGTAATGAACTATTTCACCAATTCTTTTTATTTTAAAAATGCTAAACTAATTTATCTGTGATAAGGCATATCTTAAAAGTAAGAAGTTTGGCCCTTTGACAATAGGTATGGCAGGAAAGAACTACATAGAGAATGCTGGCCTTATTAAAAAAACATCTTTTAAAATTCAACAAAAATATGGCAAATACAAAAATTGTGCATGTCTGAAAAACTGTGCAAGTTGGAAGTTAAATGAAAAACTTACAATGAATTTTGAAATGGCTTACAAGTATGAATTGTGGATATTGATGGTTATTCTAGGTTTCTTCTACACAAAACTCAAAATGGTTTACAAACACCATACTCTAACATAAGAAATTAATTCTATTTCAAATAAATCTATTTCAAGAAGTAATGGTCCTCTTTATTCTGTGCTTAGTAACCTTCACTCATAAGTTCGTTTACTAAAGAAAAGTTCCACTCCTCCACCCTCTTACATGTCCATATACAAAATCATGTGTGCACATGTGCATGTAGATAGGAGACATGTTAATTAATATGTCTTTATCCTACTTAACTCTTTTTAATGAAACTAGAGTTAGAGTTCTAATCCCTAGACTAGCCATTTTGCATTCCCAAGAAAATCTCTTACTTTTTTCTGAACCTTAATCTCCAGTCAGATCCCTCACAAATTCATGCCACCAGTTACAAAGGGGCTTAAAGAGTATGGACGGCTCAGAAATCACCACTACTATAAGCAACTGAAAGCTCATCCCTATAGGTGCTAGGGAAGTAGTATCATATTTGTATATATGAAAAGTATCCTATGTATATGTGTATATATTTACACATCCTACTAAAAAAGGAGAAGAGGAGGAAAAAAAACCACCCAAGAAAAAATTGATTGGAAAAAGAGCTTAGCATAAAGCCATATTCAAATATTTTAATGATGCACATTGGAACATTATTCTTATTAGCACTCTCACTGTTCCAAAACAAAGTTTTATTTCAATAGACCTGATTTAAATGATAAAAAGCTTATAGAGACTGAATGTGTATGTATCTATAAAAGATGATATATAAAATGCCAGTCCCTCACACTAAATAAAAGATAAAGCTTCTTACGCTTCAACATTTTTCTGCTGTAGACCAGAAGTCTTCTTTCCTGGAGCTGCCCCTCTCATCTTCCCTTCTGCATACTGCTCCCTTCAAAAAATAAATTCAATAAAAATTTTACCTTAAAGCATTTATGGAAAAGGAAACTTGGCTGGCTTAACTACTTCTAAGATATCTATACCAATAACATTCAAATGGGAGCATGTAAAATTCAGCTGTCCTTTGTGACCTTCGACAGAGAAGCTTCTTCAAAACTACTAATGCGCAAGCAGAAAACAGTTCAGAGTTAATATGAGGAGGTAGGGATCTAACCTATAATTTTGTGTCCATAAAAAGCCCCTAGGAAAAAAATAAAAGCAGCCTAAGAGCCATATTGAAAGTAAATTTAAAAGGAAACTTGAGAAATTTCTCTCGTTTCCTTGAATAATAATTCCTTTTTATTCTCAGAAGGTACAAAGCTTTAGACTACTGTAAGTGGTTTCCCTTCTAAAGCCATTTTATCTCCTAAAATGTATTTCTACTCTGAGATTAAAGGGGGGATGGGAGGGGACCTTAAGGGGGGAAAAAAATCAAATACTAGAACCATAAACTTAAATCCAGACTCCCTTTAGAAAAAATTAAAGAGCATAAAATGCAAGGAGGTTGGAGGGAACCCAAGGGGCTGGAAGAATTATTTCAGTCCTTCAAAATATTCCAAGGACCTCCTGCTCCTGGAGGATAAAGATCACAGTGGTACATCACTAGGAGGCAAACCTTAAAACAGAAATGAATCATACATGACTCAAACCCCATCCCTACCTCCCATCCCACACCTTCCTTTATGTGAAACTTTCAAGATCTAAATTTTATGATGCATTCTCTCTCCAGGCCACCCAAGAAAATAAGCCATAAAAACTTTACCGGCTTACAACCTACACTAAAGTTAATGTTTCTGTCCCCCAAGCTTCTAACCTGCCTCTGAAGACAGATTTAAGCAGTAACAAGCACTGAATGCCTGGAGGGGGTCCCTCCATTTCCAAATCAGAGAGTCTTGCTTATACAGACTCGGCTTCAATACAATAGGTCGACAAGAACCTAAAAACATTCTATGGCAGAGTCCAAATATCTTTTCAGCCAAATCTATCTCACAGGGATTACTAACCTTATATCTATTTTGCAAAGTAAACTTACTGATTGGCTTTTTGAAGTTCTCGCTGTTTCTGAAGATTGGTGTCCACGTATTTGAGAACTCTGCTCTCGGGAACCCATTCATCCCAGCTGGGGGAAGAACAAAGTTAAAAGATCAGTCAACAATTAGCATCATTCTTCAGTCTGTCCCCAATCATTATTTGAGACCCAAGCAGATATTTAAGATTGTTCTGAATTAAATTTCGATGCACTGGTACAAGTCAGGGAACAGCTAAAAACATACTCCCCAACTAGAGATCTTTTTCCAGCAGAATCCAAAAAGCTCTTCAGTCTCTCCCAAGCAACCTAGTAATTATAACACGTCTAAGCACAATTCTAAAAGCAGATTTTTAAACCAATTATTTTGAAATACCTAATGTTTTTAAATACACCTTTACAAGATTCACAGAAGCAGTGCTCAACACTATGCAAAATTTTACATTAATCAAAAAGTTTAAAATGCCATAATGAAACACAAGAGTCTACAAACTGATTCCTTTAAAGATTAAAGTTGATTAGCTTTATCTGATCATAGTTAAACATGGGGGCCTATGGATGCATTTCTAAAGCAATCTCGATGCTATTCAGCCTAAGTTATTCTCATATGAATGACAGTAATAAAATGTTTTCTAAACACTTTTCCCCCTTGAGAATGCTCAGGGGGACATCTTAAATCATCTTAAATAAATGCTTTACAGCTAAGACTTATAGAGCTATATCATTCCAATCATTTGCCCATCACATAAAAATATCCCTCATCATGTTACTGCAGGCAGGACAATTCCTTCACCTGTCTTTTTGCTGCTAAGGTATTTTGTAATGTCATTCAGTCAAGTACACCAACCACCCCCAATTCTAAAAGCTCCTTCCAATCAAGAGTTTCTGATGTGACATTGCAAAGAAAAAAGGAAAAAACCATCCCCAAATAAAAAAAAAAATTAAGGAAAAAAACCCTAGTGAAGGGATATAGCCTTTTGGGGGTGTCAAAGTTGGTAAGCCTTTTCTCCTGCTGATGGAGCTCCTTTAGTAACACAATTCATTGTGTCCTCAAAGCAAAGAGGAAGAATTTTGGTTGACTAATTCCCCACTTCTTTGACCTCCTATTTAAAATGAACACAAAAAGAAAAAGAAAGGAAAAAAACACACTTTCTACCTTAAAAAAAAAAGATAAAGGAAAAAAAAGGAGGGAGGGTGTCCCCATAATCCTCAACATGATTTCCTAGAGAAAACTTTAAAACATGCATTTACCTAGCGGTCAGGAAGGGGTGGTGTACTGAGGGAGCTCCTTCAGGAACAGGAAAAAGGGCTACAATATCCTCACGTGTCTTCAAAGTTTTTTCAGAGCGCCTGGGCCTCACAGCACTTCTGATGTAGACAGCATAGTACAAAGTAATCTCAGTAACTATGTGCAGAATTTAGCTTAAGCTTTATTTAGATTTATTTACAAATGGAGTATTTAAATGGCTCTATCAATCATTTCTAATAGGTTCGGAAGACTTTAGATTAGAACAAGTATCTTAGAATAAAGGGTTGGCAGAACTATTGCACTTCTTTAAAAAAATTACACATTAATTTGTTTGAAAGGAAATTCAAAATTTGGTTTGTGGTTTGGTTCTTTTTTCTTTTTAAAGAAAATATTCTGTCCCCATTTTGATGACTTAGTTCAAAACAAGTTATATATGAATCAAGACATAACTTTCCCACTAATTATTATTTTCCATGAGCCTTCCAACTACTGATAACTCCCCCATGAGTCCTTCTCAAAATTGCATTAAAATACACTGAGACAATTCTGCTAGGATTAATAATCTGATTCTTTTAGATAAATTGGCAATAGCTTGTCTCCTTATAGCCTGCCAATGTGATGATGCAGTTTTGACATCAAAAAGCTTTAAAAAAATTTTTTTAAACCATTTTGTTGATCCTCCCCCAAAGGATTTTTAAAGCCTTAATGTTGGCTGATGCTACTGTACAATTATCCATTTATAATTTAAATTAAATACTTCAATTTATGTAAGAAATACAACTAACAATATCTAACCTGAAATTTTATTGAGTGATTTTAGTACCTTAAGTACAATAATGTTACATTGTCCCTCTGATAGTTTTGTTTTGTTTTGTTTCCAATAAGCACCTTTCCTATTTTCTAGCCTCATCCAAAAATAAGATCACTGCTGTATTTTCTTTGATTTATTTTGGGTTAAATAATTTTACTGAACTACTTGGAAATATGCATTCAAATGTCAAATATCCATCAATCCTGACACCTAACAAAAAGATCACTAAGAAGACACCTTAGCTAATCAATAGTAACTAAAATATGAAAAATAAAAATTAATGATATGGCCTATAACAAAAATGTCACATTTTCCAATCTATTGGTCAAAAACCCATTTTCTAAAGTGACAAATAGTCAAGAAATGATTTGTAGTTTCTACAAAATAAAATCCAATGAAATTCAATATTCAGGATACTACTGATGGGCTTGAACTTTTCAAATCAGCTTTAATTTAGAAATCTCCCATATAATTACAGTTGGCAAATCTAAGACCAATTTTTGAAGTTAAACATACTCCTAATTTCTCCACTAAGTCACTGGCAGAAAATGAAAAATGACTTCTTTCAGATGCATTTTATTTGTATTTGTTGATATACATAAAATGATTTTAGGGATAAGTAAAATTATCTTTAATATTTAACATCTAAGTTGTTTTGAAGCAAAATTTTTACAAAAATGAACTTAAAAGAAAAAGCAATCAAAATTGGTGTTAGCCCAGAATGGTTGAGTATTAACTCCAAACCTGAACATCCCCTATTGGGGACTATTGGGTTAGAAGAGCAACCAAAATGAAGACTAAAAACATCTACTTTTTGTTTACCTAAATTTAGATAAAATTACAAGTCCAATAAAAATAAACTCAGAATTAGGTATGCTTTCATGAAAAAAAAAAAAAAAAAAGAAAATTTCAATTAGCCATATCTGCTGTCCTAATTTTTCTAGATACTTTGGATTCTGATATCTCACTATGCAATTTCCTTAAGGAAGCTACAAAACCCAGACATGACTTCATTGCCTCATCTCCAATACCTTCAAATGTGGCTTTAGGTTGTGCGACACTTACAGTCTGTATTTTATATTTAGCTTATGCTTATCTGTAAACATTTTCTGTTCACACTTCTAAGGAGAAAGAACTGCTTAAACAATTAACCTTACAAGATATAGAAAAGTAAATCAAAATCATGAATTTATTGTTCATTCTTTCCTGCTTCCTTTTAAACATTTTAAACACAAAGTAATGCTGGAGGGAGTCTCAAAGTTCCTGTTGATCTGAAGCATTCCTGGCTATCTGAATGCCGATGGGCTGTCACTAGAAAACTAGAAGTCTGGAAAAAGAGCAACATCTAACACGTCAACAATTAATTTTCAAATAGGGGGAAGACAATCTACTAGAAACCACATACTATAAGACAATATACCAAGATTTACAAGATAAACAATTAACAAATGGATTCTGCCAGATAATGGAATAAATGGAGCATGTTTTACTGACACAGAAATCCTAATTCTAACATGCCAAAAAAACTGGAGCTCCCAGTTATTTCCCAAAATATTAAATATAAAGGCTTGGTGTTACTGGCTGAATCTTGTTTTCAATGGACTAAATTAATATAAATTAATATTTGGCAACAACTACATCATATATAAATCAGCTGCAAGACCTATGCTAATGGAAAGTTCACACCAGCATTTACCATATGGATAAAATTAAAAGTTGTATATAAAAAAACAACAACAAAACTACATGTTTTAACACCAACAAAGAAATAAGCAATTATTTGATTAGATGCCTTAAGACAACCTCAAGTAGTACCTACATGCTAATATAAAAGCATGCATAATGGTACTATTGACAGTATAATAAAAATATTACTTTGGAACTTTGGCTTCATAAAGAAAAAATGCTCAATCAATATTATTTAAATATAAACTAACATGTTCAAGAACCTAGTCTAAGCTATCAAGTTCAAAGAAAAAGAAGCAATATCACCCTCACCTTAAACCCTAAAAAAAAGTAAGAAAACTGCTGTCCAAAAAGTTGCTTTGGGAAGTAGACACATATGGGTAGAAACCAACAGAGAGATTACAAAGCACAATCCTAAGATTTAGGAGGCAATGTAACCAGTCCCCAAGTCATCTCTAGGAAACCTTTTTTTAGACTACAGACAGCAATCACATTCTTAAAACTTGAATCTCTTTTCCTCCTTCTACAACATTAACAGAAGTTCAACATATAACATGTACCTTCAGGAGCCCCAAAATAAAATTGCTAAGGGGACAGAAGATTTAAGAGTGAGATTTGCTTGCCAAATTATCACTATGCTAAGAAAATAATTTTGTCACCTCTCCCCAAACACATCTGTTTGGCCCAGAAAAACCAGAGAAGAAATGCAAAACCAAAAGCAAAAAGCAAAAGACTTTGTACCTGGGAAACTGTGCCATGCTGACCACCCACTAGCCAGCCAGTCTGTACCCCACTTTTCAGTCTCTTCCTAGCTACTACATGCACCTAACAAGGCCAGTTTCCTAGGTCAAGAATCCCACAAGCCTAGCAAATTCAAAAAGAACAAAAAACTGTTGGCATGAGTGCACACAGACAGACTACAAATGCACAACATTGGTCCCAAGAAACACCAGGAAATGGAGTGTGGAAGGCCTGACCAGGGCTAACAACACCACTATGGAAAAACAACTCACAACAAATGTCTTACTGAAGTAGACCTCTTTGCAGCTGAAGAACAAAACCCTGCTGGTGAAATGACAGGTAATCAATCTTATATAACATAAGAAAGAAATTAGAGGTGACCACATCATCTTGGGAGAGCTAAAAATAATATCTGGATGATTCTGGAACCTGGTGAGGAAAGTCCAAAATGGCTGAGAACTTCTTTGGCTCAGAGATGCATGGGCACAGCCATCCATCACATCCCAAACCCCAGCACAGCAGATCGATTCTCAAGCCCTGGGTGTCTCAGATTCCACACCTGATCTTCTATAAAAAGGTACCAAACTTCAAATCATGTACAGAAAATGTCTGATTATCTAACCTTTTTATGCTTTGGTCACCCCATGAGAAAAATCACCCTTTTCATAATACCACATGTATGCTCACTTTAAAAAAAAAAAAACTTGCATTAGGGTTTCAAAGTACAGGAAATGAATGCCATATAGATACACTGTCCCTGGAGACAGGCCATGTCTACACTAGTCAGCAAAACTATGCCTCATAGAGACAGATGCAGGACTGAAACAAAAGCTGGTTTTTCCATTTTAGTTGCCTCATCAATACAGGTTTCCTATCCCAAAGTGATAAAGGACTTTTAACAATCTGAAAATGGCAACTTTTAGCAGTCCTGGTATAAATTAGAAATACTCTTCCAGGGCCATTGAGAGTTCTGATCCACTCTGGAGTAACTGTGTACTGATACTGGCAGCCAAAAAGCTGAAAATAGAGCTTTTGTTTCCAAATCATTTGAGCAACCTGGGCACAAAGCTATCTTGTTATGAACCCAACTTTCCCATTCATCCTATTCACATATTGTATATCTTTTATAACAACTAAAATCTGACAAAAAAAAAGAACAGGCTACAGTCACTGATACGAAATCATATCACCAAAGTTTACTCTATATACAAACACATTTTTTCCCCAAATCAAGCAATTCTTTCTGAATATGCTATTATCTATCAAGCAACCTAGGTTCTTAGTTTAATAAATATGTAATTCATGCTCCAAAGAATATAGTCTAAATAAATTAAATTGTTAAAAAGCCCTCATTAGTATTCTATTAATTCATCACATTACAGATTACCTTGGCAGTATAAAATACTACAGCTTAAAATCACTTACAAAAACAAGTTTCTAGCAACTCAAGCTTGTGCCAGTTCATGACCCAAACTCTTTTATGTACTTTATTCTGGTTCAAAGAAAAAAATTTTAAAAAAGTTAAAGCCTTGTGGGCAGAGCTCCAATACTCACTTTTTATTCCAACCACTGTAATGTATAAAGTATTTCACTTGCTTGTCCTTTATGGCAACCTTAACACACTGAAACAAAGAAGAAAACAATTGACTCAGAAAGATTACTTTTTAAGAATCTAAATTATTTAAAAGCCTGTTGTCTTTGAAAGAGATACTATCATTAACTAGGAATTAAATCTGGAAGCTAATGTCACTGATTTTCAGAAGTTTCACATGAAAACATCCATGCTTACTGCTTTATAGTTGTACCTCATATAGGTGTATATTTGTAGGCACAATTAGAATTCTTAAATTGTTGATGCTTCAGAAATTGCAAGTTAATATACAAAAATATTTATAGCCGCACTCTTTGTGGTGGCAAAAAATTGGAAAATGAGGGTATGCCTTTCAATTGGGGAATGGCTGAACAAATTGTGGTATCTGTTGGTGATGGAATACTATTGTGCTCAAAGGAATAATAAACTGGAGGAATTCCATGTGAACTGGAAAAACCTCCAGGAAGTGATGCAGAGTGAAAGGAACAGAACTTACACACAGAGACTGATACACTGTGGTACATTTGAACATAATGGACTTCTCTCTGGGCAACAATGAAATGATCCAGAACAACTCTGAGGGACTTATCAGAAAGTTATCCACATTCAGGGGAAGAACTATGGGAGTAGAAACACAGAAGAAAAACAACTGCTTGATCACATGGGTTGATGGGGATATGACTGGGGATATAGACTCTAAACCAGTGGTTCCCAAACTTTTTTGGCCTACCGCCCCCTTTCCAGAAAAAAATATTACTTAGCCCCCTGGAAATTAATTTTTTTTTTAATTTTAAGAGCAATTCACCGCCTCTCTGGATGGCTGCAGCACCCATCAGGGGGCAGTGGCGCCCACTTTGGGAATCATGCTCTAAACAAGCATCCTAGTACAAATATCAATAATATGAAAATAGGTCTTGATCAATGAAACTTCTAAAACCCAGTGGAATTGTGTGTCAGCTACAGGAGAGCGGTGGAGGGAAAGAATGTGAATCCTGTTAACCATGGGAAAATGCTCCAAATTAATTAATTAATTAAGGTTTTTGGAAATAAAAAAATAAAAAAATAAAATTTGTAGTAGCCCTTTTAAAAAAAATTTTAAAAATGAAGGGTTTGTTCTAAGAAAAAAAAAATTTCAAGTGGTTTTCTTTTTGTATCATTTCTTCAGCCATGCTATACATGTGACAATCAACTGAATAATACCAAACACTACCTGTAAGCTAAGCATTTTATCAACCTACACATCTATAAAAGGCAAAATCATAATATACCTGTTAAAAAACAAGGCAACTGGGGCATCAAGGAGGCCTACAGAATAGAGTCAAAAGTAAGAAGGGCATGGATTCAAATGCAGCCTCAGACCCTTCCTAACTATGTGACCCTAGGCAAGTCATTTAACCCCAATTGCCTGTCTTACTTCTCTTCTGCCTTGGAACTAATACTTTTATCAATTCTAAGACAGGAGGTCAGGATTTTTTTTTTTAAGTCTGTACTAATCAAAGGAAGCAGTAACCTAAAACCCAATATTCCTTTCTATTTCACTTTAGAATACAGTAGGAGTGATGCTGGGAAGAAGTAGAGGCCATAATTTCTTTTCCTAATGCTATTTTCTTTAGAGATTTTTTAAAACTTTATTTATACTGAGAGGCCTTCTAACTGCCTATTCTCATATCTGAATTTGGCTCCTACCACCTTCTCATTTCCACTCTACTTCAGTGAGCAGAGGAGCTAAGAATTCACTACTTCTGGCATCTGCTCTACCTTCAAGGTCCTGAAGTCTGAAATGGCCTCCTAACTAGAAGTTCCTCTTCTCTCTGTCCCAGTCCTATCTGTCCTTTGGCATCATTGTGTCATTCTTATCTATTATTTCAGACTTACCAAATTCATTCTACTTCACAAATGCAATATTCTACCCAAGCCAGACAATTCACTCTTACCTCTTGTTCTAATCCAAGCCTCTCTTTCTCCTGTCTTTATTCTGCACCATTTCCCACACCTATGTGTTCCTCACCCTCTGAACAATCTGTCTGTTGAAATTCCCTACTATTCAGGTATACCTAGTCTTTCCTGGACTCCCAACCCTAAAATTAAGTGCATACACACTAGCCTTCTTCCCTGCTTTCCTCTCCCCGCTACACTTCCTCAAATTTCTACTATACTTCAAATAGATCTCTCTTTTGCAGTTAACATTCCCCCTTGCATCAGTTATTTGTGAACATTCTTTTCCCCTTTCTTAGTATAAACTCATTGAGAGAAGGGTCTGTGTCTCTTTAGCACCTCACAGTGCCTTGTATGTAGCAGGCATGTAATCAATATATCTTGGTAAACAATAAGGCTCAGGCACAGTATCCAAGAACACCACCACCTTAGAATGTAAGCTCATCTCCAAACACCATGAAGTATGATAACCAAGGATTCTGAGCAAGCTCACCTCACTAAACTGCAAAAGGGAATGGGCTAGGGAAAGGATAGTACAGAAAAGTTCAGCATGAGGCCCAAATGAACCCAAGGATCCCAGAAGCAATGTAAGCAAGAAACAATGGGAAAATAAACAAGAGTGAAATGAGATAGGACTCTCAG
Source organism: Gracilinanus agilis (assembly GCF_016433145.1). Taxonomy (NCBI): domain Eukaryota; kingdom Metazoa; phylum Chordata; class Mammalia; order Didelphimorphia; family Didelphidae; genus Gracilinanus; species Gracilinanus agilis. The sequence continues at coordinate 689,159,047 of NC_058131.1, forward strand.
TGTTTTTATATCACTTCTCACTATCAACAATGGTAGGGAAAAACATTTCGATTCCAGGACCTGATGATGCTGTAGGAAGAAAATGGCAACTAGACCATGTTAAAAAATGTTAAAGAACCAATTACAAAAAGAATTAATTCTGGATAGAGACAAAATAATTTCAAATGTGTTTTTAAAAAATTATTTTCAAGGTAGCTAGAGAAAAATGAAAAAAAGGATTCCAAAGAATTCAAGCAAGAAAATATAAGCAACTCCAGACTAACATGCCTATTTTCTCATCTATAAAATATCTGTAAGAATGGTCCATACATACATTAAAGATGTCTGATGAAATTTGAGAAACTTTTGCAAATGAGTATGATTGCATAGCCACAATCAACCCAGCAACTCAGTACTGTGAAGACTCTATGGCTCTCTTCACTATCCTCATGTGACCAAACTCTACTTGGAAAAGTCTTAATATCCTCCCCAATAAGGTCTCCACCATAAATGTTATCATCGCACAAAGAGTCCTTGAAAGAATGTATTCACGAAGATTTCTGTTCAAAAAATCTAAAGTGTAAACATTAAGTAAAGAATAAAACAGGAAGCAACATGTTCACTGAAGGTCAACAACTATCATGAAATGTTCCCTGTATAATATCCAAACGCAGGAGGTATGCCCTATGGAAGGTGGATCTCAGTCTACAGATGACTCCATGCTCACATATCAATCCCTGGCTAAGAGGACCTAGCTTCATGAAATCAAGAGCTACTCAAAAGAGACTGGCCTAAGCAATTTACACAGGAAAAACCAAATGGATGCAGAATACCCATTGCCCATATGATGACGTAGTGTTGGTGGTCCATTAAATTAGCTAAACAACAGATACATATATCTGGAACGGGCACTGCAGATGGGCAATGATCCAGGGCCCTGGGGTGAATAGAAGAAAAGGAGCTAGATCAATGTCATTCAGGAACATGCACACAGCACTTCTAATGATCCCCACACCTACTCTCTAACCTGCAACACAAATATTCTCCTGGCAATGCTACACAGATAAAAATCAAGGAACAGTACAATCCCAGAAGAATTGGAACTGCAGGTGACCCAAAAGGCAATGAAGGACTAAGTGGGTATAACAGGGCTATAATATTACCAGTGATGATTTTCATGCTAGAAGTGGTTCAACAGATACTAACAAGATCATTTGTGACTAGAAAGGAAGTCGGCCAGCCATATTTCAAGAGCAAAGGTATAACATGTGAACAGTCTAAATACCTAGGGGAAGACTTCAAATAAGATGAACTTTTCTCTTTTGGTAGGTCCTCTAGAGAAGCTATGTAGAAGTATGTGGACAAAAATCACATGGGATGAAAATTCATTAATGGCTTACAATTTGCACTGTTGAAGGGAGTAAACATGTGAGATTCACTGAAGTTTATTATTAAAATTAATTTTTTCCACTGAGCATAAAAAGGGTGAACTACAAGATAGAGAAAACAGACTTTGAATTGGAAAAAGACAAAGTTCACAAAATGACTAAATCTACACACACAAAATAAAAAGTCCAATATAATGCTAAGTAATTTTTTTCATTATCAGCCTTTACATCTGACCTATTATAATGAAATGCTTACCTCACATGTTTGTAAAATAACATGACCTTATGCAGATAAAACCTAAACTGACTTGTAACCTGAAAAATTAAGCACAAAAGATAGTAGCCTTCTTTTAAGACAGTTCATGTGCTTTTTCTACATATGAAAAACTAACTGCAAAGCCTTCCCTTTACAATTCCTATAGTTCTTTCTAAGGCAGCTACTCCTTCAACAGCCTGGCAGGGGCAATGGTTAATAAGCATCCACACACTGGAAGGGAAGAAGTTAAATGGTCACAGTAAAAAAGAAAATTATCCCATGTAAGTGCAAGAGGTAGAGAGAGAACTCAGAAGTTAAACTATATCTAATTAAAAGTAGCTCTCAGGAACCTGGTAAAAGGAAAAGTTTCCTACCTTTGCTTCATAAAGGAGCGGTCCATGAAAACACAACACACGTTCACCTGTAAAATATTTCAAAGTATTCAATTAATCCCTATGCATATGGCTCTAGGATAAGAGACAATGAAATAAAATAATTATATACCCAAGTCTTATACCATATTAGCAACAAAAATCATAAAGTTAAGGGGAATATCAGCATTTGGGGCCAAATTTCAAACATTTTAACAAATGAACAGGTTTTATATTACAGGAAAACTCAAGACACACAGCAGTCAATGAAATAAACAAAACAACGGGAGTACATTTTGAATACCAGATGTTATGGTTTGTAAGAGGGCAGAAACCATGTCCTTCCCATGATTATCACCTAAATGTGAAGCAATATAGTATTACACTATATATTGAAACGTCATCATCTTCTAAAGCCCTTAAACTTAGAATATTATTTTTGCTTTTTTCACATTTTTTTGGAAGGGTGCTCCACTCCATCTGAATTCACATGATAGGATTTCCAAAGCTCAGCAGTTCTAGAAAAAACTGCATGAGACCTAGAAGCCTAGAATCAGTACGAGATTAGAGGTGAATGCTAGCATTTCCAACCCTGTTCTATTCATTCTTGATTCAGTCCTTGTTTCAAAATTTCCTGGTAGATCAAGACAAGAGAGAAGAATCTCCAAAGGTAACTCAGGCTTAAAGGTAAGGATATGTTATTACTAAGTTATTTTTAGTCCAGTTAGTCTCACTAAATCAGGTCAACAGTGTTTTAAATGAAATAAAAAATACCAATAAATCCATTTCACCAGGATCCAAAATTAATACAGATTAAAATAGTCCTAGTATTTCAAATAGATGAGTTGTACCTGAATCAAAAATTAGTTTAAAAAAAGTTTTCACCAATTTTTTTGGTAGCTTCCACTCTTAAAAGGAGGATTCCAAAAACCAGTCACACTTTCATACAAAAGGAAATAGTTATATGGGCATGTAGAAAGAAGATACTTTAAAAATGAAGTACTGAAGATGCACAATAAAAGTTCAGTTATTAGTCTTGACCTTTGGAGCAGATTCTTAAACCGGGATCCAATGATTCCCAGGCCCCAATCTGAATAGATTTCTAGAGGTTCTTGAACTTGGATTGGATGAAAAATTACACTCTAATCCCCAACTAACCCTTGGTTTCCTTTGTAACCTTAGGTGTTTTATTTTATACATTTAAAAATATTCTCTAAATCATTACTAATTAGAAAAATGCAAATCAAAATAATTCTGAGATATCATCTCACACCTGGCTAAAATAATCAAAGGACAAAATGACCAATTTTGGGAGAGGTATGGAAAAATAGGGACACTAATACACAGCTGGTGGAACTATGAAATGATCCAACCATTTTGGAGAGCAATATGGTATGCCTAGAGTTATACCCCCATCAACTGGGGAATGGTTGAATGGGGTAAATTTCCTTCACACAAGGTTAATTTCAAAAAAAAAAAATATTTAAGACCTACATGAAATTATGAAAAGTGAAATTAGAACAAAGATAACATTATATATAGCTACAGAATTAATGTTTGAAGAATAACTTGTGAATGTCCACCTCCTGAGAAAAAATTGATAAATAGAAACATGAAAGACATAGTTTATATATACATCTATTTTTTTGTCAAGCAATGCCTCCTCTTTTTAGTTCTAAGGAAGATACAAACTTTCTTTTTTTACTTTAAAAGAATTAGGAACCTTTTAAGTTCCCAGCTTTGGCATGTTTGTTAGTACTACATTATGCTCACACTATCCCCTCTGCTACCATGATTTAAGATGACATTAAAAGATTCCACTTTCCAAAAAAGATACTCTTAAAAAATTTTCATCCTAAATTTAAGCAATTATGCTTTCTCAAAAAAATTTGCCCTGATAGGACAGGAGTCTATGATTATAAATAATGACAAATCTAAACTATTCTGCCTGGCTTTCAAAACCTCTGGTCCTGGTGCCCTGGTTCAAACACTGATGTAATGATAATTCATAAATCCTACATTCAATTTAAAAATGATCTGTTGAGTCCAAATCTTTAATATGTAAATCCGGTATTTCATTAAGATTTACTTATTAACTCACTGCCCACACTTCCAACTACCTATATTCTAATCATCACACAAAGAAACAACAGCAGCACCCTGGCAGGATGATGAGGGTGCATCCTGAACCTCTCATTTACCAGCTATGTGGCCAATAGGCACATCACTTTCCTTCTCCAAGTGTGAGATCTCACTGATGTGTAAGGAAATACAATGATCTACAACTTGTCTTACCCATGTGCCAGGGGGGGTATTCACCTAAGGGTTAAGTGGCTTTACTAACCCATGAACACATAGCTAATATCCCTGGATAAGAACCTAGGTTTACCAGCTAGCAAACCCACCCTTTAGACATGTAGTCTAAATGAACAGGTATATACATTACTAATCAGTAGAAACTGGGGATACAAATACAAAAAATGAAACAATTAAACTTTCAAGAAGTCTCTATTCTAATGAATGTAATACAATAATGAAAAGATCTATCTCATAAAGACAGCATAGGAGAGTGGACAGAGCTGGCCTTAGAGACAGAAGTGAAGTTCTACTCTGGCACATACTAGCTGTGTGAGTCGGAGAAAATCATTGAACATGTCGGTTTTCTGAAAACTAGAAGTTGCAGAGACAGCACAGACCTACAAATGGTAGTGAAAATTTCTTTCCTCATCTATTATAAATCCACTTTCCATTCCTCTCCCTCATCTAGATTACAGGATGGCCAGAAACAAAATGGCTAGATCAACTTGAAAGAATATGTAAATATGAGGTGGATTTTATCACCATCCATCCTCCTCAGAACCTTCCTTCCCAGACACACCCTCCTAGCCTCACCTCACATTTCATACTACACTTCTGGTATATATGCAGCCCTTAAACAAGCTAAGTATTGCGCTTATAAGCTTCTTCAAAACGAAGACCTCCCTTACCCTTCTTTTACAACCTGCCCACAAATATCAGGCACTGGAGCTGAGGCTAATACCGTCTCAAACTTCCTCTGTATAACATATACCAAAAACAAATCTATTCTGGAAGCAAGGTTGTAGTACTGTAGTACACTGTAGTAATACAACCACACTGAAGTAAATAATATCTATTATGGTTAGTAACTTATAAGTTAATGTACATACAATATAATCCGATGTTTTCAATAAGAAATAGACAAGAGTAAAATTACGTGTTGAATTTTGAGAGTTTACATTTCAGAAGACACATTCACAAGGTTTTATAGTTAAAAGCATTGACCTGAAAACCAGGCAACACAAAGTAGGATTTTTAATGGGAAGTAAGATGGTCCTTTCTGGTCCTTTGCACAAAGACATCACGGCAAAGACTGGTTTTAAAATGCTGCATCACAGCCCTAACAGTTCCTCCGCCATCAGCTCGAGGTGTGCCTCAAGCCGCCATGTTAGGAAGCAACACTGTGCTGCCCGAGCCGCGGAAAGAAAACCCAGAACAGTTCGGAGGCGCTCTCTGACTATCCTTCAACAGACCAGGAGAAGAAACCTGCCTAACCCAGGACAGCCTTCCTCTTGGGCCTGGAAGAGGATCAAATTATCAGGTTCTAGTCTCTGAACCCCTCCCCCCCTTACATTGTTTAGTATTTCCTGTCTCAGGCAGGCTTCCTTCCCCTCCCCCCTTCCTCCCACTAAACCCAGCTCCATTCCGTCCTCGTCCTCCTCCTCCTCCCCAATCCAAAAATAAGACAGAGAAAGGGGGAGACCGCACAGCTTGGAGCAGCTTGGAGCAGCTTGGAGCGATCTGGTCCCAGACCCTTCCTTCACATACCTGGGAGGCCTGGGGCAAATCCCTTCCCAAACCAAGCAGTTTCCTTATCTTTCAAATGAGGGAAGCGGCCAAGACTACCCCCCCACTCTAACTCATCTCAGCAGGTGCCCAGGGATAGAGACATAAGAGCATAAGAATCATAAGGGGGAGAAGAGCCTGCCCCGTCTTGGGCCTCAAAGTCCTTTTCTGTAAAAAATTAAAGAGATTGGCCTAGATCGGGGGCTCCTAGCCTTCAGGGTGCCAGGGACAGCAGGGGGGGGGGAGGGAGGAAGAGGGCCAGGACTGCGCTTCTAATAAAATCGCAGAAGGCCGGGGGAGATTTCAGTTGAGGTGAAGTCAACAAGCACAAAGGAGAGCACTAACAATGGTGAAGACAATAGCCAGGGCGAGGGTTATTTCCAAGACGCAGACACAGAGAGCGAAAAGCCAGAGGCTCCCAGTTAAATAAGTAAACTCGGGTCCAACTCTTTCCTCCTCCAAACTCCCCCCAGCTCCCTCCCAGCGGCTCCAGCTCTGGGCCCCTCCCCCTCGACCAGAGGATCCAGCTCTAGGCCACCCCACCCCCCGCTCTGAGCCCCTCCCCCATCCCTCTCTGGGGCTCGAGCTCCGGACCCCTCCCCTCGCCCGGAGGATCTCGTTCGGGGCCCCTCCCCCCG